>NC_043020.1:19992668-20085168 GCF_006345805.1 Octopus sinensis
TCCTGCGACCGCGAGTCCGAGCCTCCCCTAACCCCTGGGCCATTGCGCATATATATATATATATTATATATATATATAATATAATCTAAAATGATGCACATAAAGGACAACAATTAGGTAAAGAGGTGACAACCAATCCAAGTAAAGAAATCTGTGAAAGAGGAAGGCCAAGGAAGATACAGGAAGAAGTTTTGAAGATCAATATCTAAATGCTGAATCTCACAAAGGAGATGACAAGAAGGCCTAAAGACATGGTAAAACATTGTGTAGAAGACCTGCCCAATCCATGCAAGAATGGAGAAATAAATGTAAAATAATGATGATGATGGTGATAATGATGACAAATGATATATAAGTATGCGTATGTGTGTGTAGACATGTACAAGTATGTATATTGAATAGGTTTGCTTAAAGACAGAAGCAAACAGGCTCAATAAACATTTATAGGTCACTTGATGGTTGTGTTATGGCAATTACTCTAACTAGACAACTTGCCACACACACACATGCATATAGAGAAAAGCAACATGAACTAACAATAATCAACAAATTCTATGGGGACCAACCTTCTGTTTGATGTCATTTATAACAATCTTTGCTATTTCCATAACCTCGGGATGAGGGTCGGAAGAGAGCAATAGTAGCGTGCGCCAAACACTAACATAGACATTGTTCACCATAGATGTGCATGTGGAGAGGTTGGAGCTGGATGATGTACGTCTGATGCGGTCGCTGTTAGCAACACAGAGAGTGCCACTGCCTGACGCAGTAGCCCCACCACCAGAGTCTGGCATGATTAATCCCTCCAAATTTGAAATACTGTTGCTGCTTGACAGCCCATGTCCTGAAAAAAAAGCAATGAAAACAAATTATTACCATTATTATTAAGGCAATAAACTGACAGAGTCATTAGCATACCAGACAAAATACTAAGAGGCATTTCATCCACCTTTATATTCCGAGTTCAAATTCTGCTGAGGTCGACTTTACCTATCATCCTTTCAGAGTCATTGAAATAAATACCAGTTGAGCACTGGAGTTAATGCAATCAACTAGTCAGCACCCACAAAATTTCAGACCTTGTGCCTATAGCAGAAAGGATTAATATTATTATTATTAAAAGAAATCCATGTGATTACACCTAGAAAGTTACTCCAAGGTTGTTTATGAAAGACCAGCAATCATCCACGCAGACCAGCCTACCCTCTCCATACCACCAATGTTATCCAAAGAAAAGGCAAAGGCCTATACAGCTTAGCACCAGTGATGTTGCAACTCATTTCTACAGCTGAATGAACTGGAGCAATGTGAAATAAAGTGTCTTGCCCAAAAACACAACATGCAGCCTAGTCCAAAAATCGAACTCACTATGTCATGATTGTGAGCCCAACGCTCTAACCACTGAGCCATGCGCCTTCACTAAAAGAAATCTATAATTATACTTATTAAAGTGGAAGCCAAAACTATTATATTATTGGGAAAATGTCTTGCAGTATTTGTTCTAATTCTTTATAGGTTCTGAGTTCAAATTAAACCAAAGATCAATAAAATAAAGTACCAGTCAACTGTCATGGTCAATGTAATTAAATAACTCCTCGCCTAAATTGGAACTTATAATAAGGTCTTAGTTGGCACAATCATTTGTGAATTAGACAAAATGACTTGTGGTATTTTCTCTGACTCTATGTTCTGAGTTCAAATTCCACTAAGGTCACCTTTGCCTTCCAGCCTTGCAGGTCAATAAAGTACCAGTCAAATACTGAGATCAAGAGTATCAACTGTTCCTCTCTCACAAATTTCTAGCAAAGCACCTATATCAGAAACAATAACTACTACTGCTGCTGCTACTACGACTACTACTACTAATGTTGTTGTTATTGTTGTTGTTATTATTCTAAGGTGGCAAGCTGGCAGAATCATTAGCAAACTGGATGAAATTTCATCTGTCTGCATGTTCTGAGTTCAAATTTCGCTGAGGTTGGCTTTGCCTTTCATCCTTTCAGGGTCAATAAAATAAGTACCAGCTGAGCACTGGATACGATATAATCGACTTGCCCTCTCCCTCAAAATTGTTGGCCTTGTGCCAAAACTTGAAACTATTATTATTACCTCCACCTTGTGAAGGCAGAGGTATTGTTTTCAGACATGTTTGTTTGTCCATGGACAAGATATCTCAAGAACCGCTGGATGGATTCAGATGAAACTTTCAGGTAGGGAATCGATCCGGTACTGGACAAGGATTCTAGATTGTTTTTCCATTATTTTACTTAATTTTTGAGAGCACTCAGCTTATTAGCATTCTCGTTTGTGAGAGCAGTCAAGTTTATTTCAGATATTCTCTCCGGTTAATCGTTGCCTTAGCGGAGATTTGCACTCTCTGAGTGCTCTTATTATGATTATTTTTATAAGGTAACAAACTGGCAGAATCGTTAGCATGCTGGGCAGAATGCTTAGTGTCACTTCATCCATCTTTACATTCTAAGTTCAAATCCCACCAATGTTGACTTCATGTTTCATCCTTTAGAGATTGATAAAATAACAACCAGTTGACCACTGGCATTGATGTAATTGACTTATCCCCTGAACTCTTTGGCCTTGTGCCAACATTTGAAATCATTATTAGTAGTATCGAATTGTATTCATATTGTGTGTTCACTGCAAAGCACCACTAAGTGTGCCTTGATGTCTTAGTTTTGCTGTCTTTAGTTTTAAACTTGTTGATTTTACTGTATTTGACAGTACTCTACATAATACGCATGCAGTGCTGTTTTCTCTGTGTTTATGCATATCTGCAAGTCATGGGGTGGGGTGTGTATATTTGTTTTCATTTCTGTTTATTATTCCCAAAGCACTCATTATTATTATAGGGATCATTTCAGTTTTTAGCCCCCAACATTTAGGTTATCTCTATTTGCAGATCTTTATACTTCAATTTTCTCCTTTTCTTTGAGAGGTACCTTACCTACCACCAGTCAAGGCTGAATACATTATTTTCAAGCTCTTCATGTTCAAATCCTGCCATGGTCAACTTTGCTTAGATTGATAAAATAAACTAATTCACTGTTAACAGTGCAAGTCATAAATCCATTTACCACACTCCTCCTGGAAACAACTGAATTCCAATCCCCATATGAATGTAAAACAGCTGGATCATGAAGATGGGAGCAATCATAAAACCTATAGAGCTCCTAGTTCAATCCCAGGGTTCGTCATCTTGGGAAAGTGTCTTTGATCAGTTTTGCCTTGACCAAAACTTCATGAGTGAAATTTAATAGACAAAAACTATAAGGATGTCATTGTTATGCATGTATGTGGTTATCTTTTTAATAAAGTACATTGAAAAAGGATGCATACATCTGTGAGAAAACCAATAAATTGGTACATTCAAACAAAAATAACTTGCAATAAATATTCCACCTATACGAGCACTTCCTTGTCAATCTTGACATCAGAAATGTAAACTAGTGATTGGCCTGTTTGAAATCTTTAAGCATTGACACTTTTTTTTTACAGAAAGCAAGACATAAAATAAAAATTAAAAATAATGTGTACTGTCGACCACCCATGTTTTTCCATAAGGTTAAAGAACCCTTTGTGTCAATGCAGTATAGTTGAACAGTCAAGTTATACATCTTAATCACAAAATTCAATATTCGAGTTCAGTGCTTGGCATAATGGGCAAGTGTCTTTTTCTGTTTGCCTTGTGAGTAAAATTGGGGAGATTGTACTGAAACTCCTGTCGTGCTGATTTTGCCTGAGAATTACATTAACACCTTGCAGAGGGGAAGCAGTACAGACTACATGGAAACACAGTGTCTCGCTTTGTGCAGCATCATGTTTTCAAATATACTACACTGAGAAGAAGCTGTAAATACTCTGTAAAATTCCTTGTATGAAAAATTATGCAGTTACTGACTGGCCAAATACCAACCAATACACAGCACAGGAGTTAAGGGTACCTGGATCTGAGTACTGAGTCACTTACATGCTAATTTAATGAGCTTGATAGCTTACTTGATTGAACAGGCCAACCAAAAGCTTTTTGTGAGTGAATTTGGTAGAGAGAAACTGAAAGAAGCTCATCATATATATACACACATACACACTAGTTGATGTATCCTTGAGAGTTTGTGACAGGAAGGGCATCAGGCCATAGAAAATCTGTTTGAATGAATATCTGACCCATGCAAGCAGGGAAAGTGAACATTAAAATAATAACAATAATGATGAATAAACATTTAAGTAGGAGGGGAAAAAAATACTTACGACTAGTTGCGGATTTTAAGTTACCCCGGGAGGCACTACGTTTCATGCCAGCAAGAGGTAGTGTCAGATAGCCGTCTGAAGAAGAAGTAGGAAGAAAGCAAATGAGAACAATAAGCAATTACAAAATCTTATGATAGCTTCAAGATTTCAGAGTTTCACAGGTTTACAATTATGAGGTGGTATCAAAATGTTCCCGGACTAGTTTTGTAGCACACACTTGCACACGCAGTGAGCTAGCAGTGACCTTCATGAGGTAGTGTGCTGAGTGACATCACTGTGTTTACTCTGCTAGTTGTGAAATTGATATTTTTATGATCACATGTATGCTGTAGTTTGCGATTTTGTCATGGACAGGAAGCTGGAACAAAGAGCCAACATGAAATTTTGCCTTAAACTTAGGAAGTCTGCTACAGAAACACTGAACATACTTTGGGAAGTGTACAGCAACGAGGCAATGTTTCGAGTGGTACAGGTGCTTCAAAAGCAGAAGGACATGCCTGGAAGATGATGGGTGATCTAGAAGACCTACCATAAGTGTCAGCCCGGGAAATGTGGAGAAAATACACCAGCTTGTGCATGAGGATCGTCAGAGGACAATCAATGACATTACTGATGTTGTGGTGTGTCGTATGCAGGCAATCTTAACATCTGAAATGAACATGCAGCATGTCTCTGCCAAGTTTGCTCCCCACCTGCTGATCACTGAGCAGAAGGAGCATTGTGTTGAAGTCTATCAAGATCTCCTTTCAGTGTGCCACTGATGACCCATCCTTCGTATCGAGGATCATCAGCAGTGACAAGGATTGGGTCTATGGATATGACCCTGAGATGAAGTAACAGTCATCACAGTGGAAGAGCCCTTCATCTCCATGACCAAAGAAGGTATGACAGAGCCACAGCTCAATCAAGAGCATGCTCATCATTTTTTACAACATTCACAGTATTGTGCATCAAGAATTCATCCCCCAGGGCCAGATCATCAACTGAGCATTCTACTGTGACACTTTGAATTGTCTGAGCGAGAACATTCAGCAAAAATGACCAGATCTGTGAAACACGAAGAATAAAATTCTTCACAACAACAAAGCACTGTCACTGAGCCCCCATCACTCATGAGTTTCTCACCAAAAACAACATCTATTGCTTCCACACCTGCCCTATTCACCAGATTTAGCACCTGCAGACTTCCATCTCTTCCTCAAGAAAAAACTGCAGATCAAAGGTCACTGTTTTAACACCACTATCAAGATCCAGAGTGAATCACAGAAGGTTTTCAACTCACTTATGGAAAACGACTGTCAGGCCAGATTCCAAAAGTGGCATGAATGCTGGGACTGGTGTATTACTGTGCAAAGTGACTATTTTGAAGGAGACCATGTTAAAATTTAGGTTGTCGTTCATGAATCAACAACTTGCTCGCTTGCTCTTTCTTGAATCAACAGCTAAGTTATTGTTATTATTATTCAAATGTGACTTAGGCAATGAATCTAGGATTCCCCCAGTTCTTTCAATATCTAGTTGCCAAGGCTACATGTAATTTCATATCAATTTCACTGCAAAATGCTTATGTGATAAATTTAACAATTAAAATGTACAAGTATATTGATTTAGCATTGATATTTTAAATTTTAATAATAATCAAATACTACAGCTTTTCTTCTGAGCCCATCTAGCTAATGCAGTGCATAAACTTAGATTGCACAAGGACTGAGCTCAACATCCATTTTGCACGTTCGTTATGCCCATCTACCCCACCCCATCACCACCATTTTAATTTGTACATTAACATTTTCACCTGGCAACTCATATGCTTCAGGTGCTGTGTGTGTGAATACATATTTTGATTATACCCTCATACAGGTGGCCTGATGAGTGCCGTTAAAGGTACGTCATATATGAATATTTAGACATATAATACTTAAACTGCTCTGTGTAACCACCCTATTCTCATACCCATTTGTTGGCTCTTGCTCTAGATGTTGGGATGAGGGGGGGGGGACTGTGATTCATTGTAATTCACTGAATAAACTATGTACCAAAGCACTATGCTAGCTGGCAAGCATTTTCGCAGACCTTCATTTCAGGTGATGACAAAATTTCCACAACTACCTTCCCATCACCACTCCCAAATACTCGGCCTCAGGGCCACTACCATCAATGTTGGCACAATGAAAGGAAAGAGTGGGGAGATTATTGAAATGTTGGAGCAACGCCATGTTGATGTGTGGTGTGTAAGAAGTATGATGGAGGGGAGCCTCAGCTGGATTCCTCACGGGTAAAAGACAGAGATTCAAATTCTTCTGGGTTGGCAGGGAGGATGGAGTAGGTGGTGTAGGCATACTGTTAGCAGAAAAGAAAGTAGATAAGGTAATTGAGACAGTCAGAGAATGTGATAGGGTAATTAAGATGAGACTTATCATAGGTAGATTAACAGTTACATTTATCTCTGCCTACACTCCTCAGTCTGGGCTGACTGATGAGCAACATGACCAATTCTATGAGGTCCTTTTGCAGTCCACTTCAATGACAAATGACAGAGACTTTGTTATTGTGGCTGATGACTTCAATGGACATGTTGGACAGCATCCCCATGGATTCCAGGGAGTGCATAGGGGCTATGGTTTTGGACCTAGAAATGAGGAGGGAACTAGACTGCTGGAGTTCTGTGATGCAAATGATCTCATGATCTGCAATACAAACTTCAAAACGCTAGCCAGCCACCTAAGCACTTATCAGCCTGGTGAGCACATAAGCCAGATGGACTACCAGGCTTTAAATTTTTGTCTGTTTGCTCGGTTTTTGGGCTTCCATAGTCTTCTCTTCCAGACTGGTTTATTTCTATGAGTCTTTCTAACTCTAATTCTGAAGTCACTAACTAGTGACCTATCTTGGGTTGTACATTCTTTACCTGGAAAATACTTTGCATTCTTTACCTGGAAAATACTTTGCATTTTCAAGCATCCATCTGTCTTGTTGCCTGGCAACAAGACAGATGGATGGTGACACCAGGCAACAGATGGATGGTGACACCAGGCAACAAGACAGATGGATGCTTGAAAATGCAAAGTATTTTCCAGGTAAAGAATGTACAACCCAAGATAGGTCACTAGTTAGTGACTTCAGAATTAGAGTTAGAAAGACTCATAGAAATAAACCAGTCTGGAAGAGAAGACTATGGAAGCCCAAAAACCGAGCAAACAGACAAAAATTTAAAGCTTTTGACAAAAAGAGGAAGAGTTGGGGACATATAGCTTAGAGGACAATTGGAATTTTTTGTGGGACAATCTACTGAGGGTTATGAATGAAACCTGTGTTTGGTGCAGAGTCCCAGCTAGACCAAGGGTGACATGGTGGTGGAGCAAGGAAGTTGGCAGTGCTATATAAGCAAAAAGGACAGGCCTGGAAAGACTGGAGAAAACAACGGAAGCAGAGAATTATATCAGGTAGTCAGAAGGACAGCCAGGCATCAGGTATACGTAGCAAAAGGAGTAACTGAAGGCAAGAGATTTGCAAATGTTTTACAAGATGAGGATCAGAGACAGATGTTCAGGATTGCAAAGTAGTGTATCAGAGAATAGAAACGTGGTGGGTGAGTAAAGTGTGCAAATGGATAATAGTATGCTTGCACTAAGTGAGTCAGAGAAGAAAGATGCATGGAAGTGTCGCTATGAAAGGTTACTAAATGTGGAAAATGAATAGGAGAAGCAAAGTCTACCAAATATCAAACCAGCCATCAGAGTTGATAGCAGCATAATAAATAAGGGAATTAAGGACATGAAGACAGGAAAAGCTCCTGGACCATCAGGAATCATTGGAGATGATTAAAACTTCCGGTAGTGTAGGATACAGCTTAGTCACCCATATAGTTAATCAGGTTATTCAGGAAGGCACCATCCCCAATAACTGGTGTGTTAACTGCTACAAGGGCAAAGGTGATGCCTTAGGTAGAAACAACTACACAGGCATTAAGTTGCTAGACCAAGTCATGAAAGTTACTGAGAAGGTTATAGCTCAATTGATTAGAAATAGAATTAAACTAGATGAGATGCAGTTTGGTTTTGTACCTGGGAAGAGTACCACTGATGCCATCTTCCTAGTGAGACAGCTGCAGAAGAAGTATTTAGCCAAAAGTAAACCATTGTACTTAGCCTTCATCAACCAGGAGAAAGCTTTCAACAGTTCTCCACTCCGTTATGTGGTGATCTCTAAGGAAGTTAGGAGTAGAGGAGTGGCTTGTTAGAGCAGTGCAAGTCATGTATAGTGGTGCTGTCAGTAAGGTGAGAGTCAGTCATGAATACAGTGATGAATTTAGTATACAGGTAGAGGTTCACCAGGGCTCAGTTCTCAGCCCACTCTTATTCATTATAGCCCTCCAGGCCATAATAGAGGAATTCAAAACTAGATGCCCATGAGAACTGCTATATGCTGATAATCTTGCTCTTATTGCAGAAGCTTTAGCAGAATTGGAGAAGAAATTCCAGGTACAGAAACAAAACCTGGAATCAAAGGGCCTTAAAGTTAACCTAGCAAAGAGCAAAGTTGTTTTTAGTAAGAAAGATAAAACTCTCTTTTAATCAGGTAAATGGCTGCACTCAATATGTAGGAAAGGAGTTGGAAGAAATTCCATTCGCTGCACATAGTGTAAACTATGGACACATAAAAAATGCAGTTAGTAGAATCACAGGTAGATTAACAAATAAAGTCGTCTTCGTATGTGGCAGATGTGCAGGAACAATAAGTACAATAAGCAGGTGTGGCTGTGTGGTAAGTAGCTTGCTTACCAACTACATGGTTCTGAGTTTAGTCCCACTGCATAGCACCTAGGGAAAGTGCATGGATCTGGTAGAAGGAAACTGAAAGAAGTGCGTCATATGTGTGTGTGTGTGTGTGTCTGTTTCCCACCATCGCTTGACAACCAATGTTAGTGTGTCTACGTCCCCGTAACTTAAGGGTTCAGCAAAAGAGACCGATAGAATAAGTACTAGGCTTACAAAAAATAAGTTCAGGGGTCATTTTGTTCAACTAAAGGCAGTGCTCCAACATGTCCGCAGTCAAATGATTGAAACAAATAAAAGTATAAGTATACTAAGAGCACATGGGATTTAGATTCTCGCAGATGCCCAGGAGGCTCTCTTGAGGTTGTAGATAATTTCTGTCACCAAGGTGACCAAATTTGTAATGGTGGAGGATGCTCTGAAAGTATTGTTTCTAGAATAAGAACAGGGTGGAGAAAGTTCAGAGAGCTATTACCTCTGTTGGCAACAAAAGGACCCTCTCTCAGAGTGAAAGGTAGACTATATGACGCTTGTATGTGAATGGCTATACTCCATGGTAGTGAAACATGGGCTCTGAATGCAGAAGATATGTGAAGACAAGAGAAATGAAGGTAGTATGCTCTGTTGGATGTGCAACATTAGTGCGCATGTATGACAAAGTGTAAATGTACTGAGAGAAAAGTTGGGCATAAGAGGAATCAAATGTAGCATGCAAGAGAGAAGACTACGTTGGACATGTGATGCGTATGAATGAAGACAACTGTATAAAGAAGTGCCGATCACTGAAAGTGGATAGTACCAGTGGAAGAGTGAGACCTAGGAAGACATGGGATGAAGTGGTAAGTGGAATGTTGAGCCTCACAGAGGAAATGACAATGGGCCAAGATGTCTGGTGATATGAAGTTCTTAAGAAGACCCACCCAAATCAGCAAAACTAGAAGCGCTGTGTCCCCCACCTTCACTTAACAAGAAAACTTCTCACACACTCTACCACAACAAAAACCAAACTACATCTCTACATATCTTCTTTTCCTCACATTTCCACTTCATGCACCAGGCTTACCTCCCACTCCCCAATCCTGTCTTTTTAACCCTGTGCAACTATATCATTGTTCTCCACTAGCTTCTTATCTATGTGTTCCACCCACACGTCCTGTCTCACTGTATCATTGCTATCGGCTAGCCCCCGACTTGTGTGTTCTACTCACATGTAGCAAGAAAACTTTTCACACACCCTACCCTAACAAACCAATCTACATCTCTTCTCTTCCTCACATTTTCTCCTTCATACACTATGCCTAGCTCTCACTCCCCAATCCTGTCCTCACAGCCCTGTTCCCTTCCTTTGCAATATCCTTCCACTAATATTATGGTGTTCAAACCTCAAAAGTATGCCCTGGCACTTGTCACCATCTATATCTCTCTTCCTTTACTCAACCATTCCATTTATATTCTGATCCCCGTTCCATGTGAGTATGTCCAGTACTTTGTCACCATCTATATCCTGCCACTCTCTCTCCTTCTCCTGCACTTCCCTCAAGTTGGGTAACCATGCATTTCTTTTGTGGCAGTGTACCTATTTCTGTCTTCATTCCTGATCTCTCTTTCTCTCCAGCCATGTAACCTTGTATCTCCTCTATAGCCAGACACCTTTTTTGTCTCTCTATAACCTTTTATCATTCGACACAAGATCACCTCCTCTTCCCTCTTGAAAGAGATTTCTTTTGTCTTGCAAGTACTTGGAGACCCTGTCAGTGCAGATGCCACTTAAAAGCACCCAGTCCACACTGTAAAGTGGTTAGCATTTGGAAGGACATCCAGTTGTAAAAACCTTGCCAAAACTGACCTTGCTTGTGCCACATAAAAAGCATTAAGTCCACTCTGCTGAGTGGTTCGTGTTAGGAAGGGCATTCAGCTGTAAAAATCCTGCCGAAACAGTTACAGAAGTCTGGAGTAGGCTTCTCTCTGGTCGGCTTTTGTCAAACTGTCCCACCCATGCCAGCATGGAAGGCAGACGTTAAACGATAATGATGATGATGAGTCCAAACCTTTTTGATAACACCTCGTATTTTATCAGACAAAACAGAGATGAATTTCATTTACAAAACACTGCACTCTTTATCACACAATTTTGGAACAGAACCTGTCAACAGTTTGACAAATAAAACTGATGACCAAAGAGTCAATAGTCCTGGACCCTTATGTCAAAGACAAAAGGTCTCATCTTAAAAAACAATTTCTTTCTTTCATTTAATCTAAATTCAAATGTAAAGATATAAACCTGAAGATACTGGTGTGACAACATTCCACCCTCCAGGTGTCACAGCGGCTATCATAGGGGTATTCTTCTCCCGCAGTCGTTCTTCTCCTAACATCTGAGATGCCACAGCAACAAATGGAGACTCAAATTGTTGCACTAGACCACCCAAAGCAACGGCAAGTTCCTGGAAACAGAGATCATAACCACATGGGTCAGCAACATGTATAACAGTCTTAATAAAAACAAAGCTCTTAATAATGAATTCTTACATTGAGCATAAAGCCAGAAATGTGCTAGAAAAATGTTTAATTAATTAAATTAACCTCTGGCCATTAGTACTTACTTTTATCACCACAAAAAAAATTGCTTGGCAACATAAATACAACTAGAACTAAAAATGTAAAGAAATATAAATAAGGAGATGACAATCTTTTTCTCTGACATCTTCCATTTCTAGAAGAGGTAGTCAATAACGTAAAGGATTTTGTGTACACAATACTGACCAAATCAGAAAGTCTCTAGCAATGACAACAGCAGAAGCTTCAGTCAATCTAACACTACATCTGGCTGGACCATCATTAGCTTAGAAAATGTTGCTCTTACAAGATAACACTCTATAATTTAATTTTTCTAATTCAAAAGGGTGGCCAGAGGTTTTCTCAAATCTGTCCAGTCAAAATTAAGTTTTTTTCAATTTAAAAATGTTGTGCTCTTGCAATTAGCCGCTCGTTATTTACCAGCGAAGCTAACAGCAATGACAGGTGTGATAATGCATGTAGAAAATTATGAAATCCGAGAAAGAAAATATATACCTTTCGCACCAGAGAACTTCCATCATGTATTATGTGTGTCAAACTCATCCCAATACCTAAGTCTATGTTGCTGGCGTGGTCGCTACGTGCTGACGAACAGCAGCTGATGTAAGTTCCCAGCGCGTACACAGCAGCGGCACGAACCTAGAAGCATTTTTTTAATAAAAGAAGTTTAATAAATTTTTAAAATCTAATAAATGATTAAGAAAATAAAATGAGATTTATTTGATCAACTTAAAATGATCACATTGCTAGTGATTTTTATTGATTCACACCAATAATTTTACTGTCTACAAGAACAATGAAAGGAAAATGTAATATAGATATTGTTGTTTAATCCTGAGCAGATCTGTTTGAACATTTCCTAAAACACAACAATAGGGAAGGTGCTATCTTAAAGTAACATCTAATATTTACTGTTCTTATATGCTATATGTACAACATGTCAGTTCAGCTTTGCTATTTGTTTAGTCTTTCTCTAAAAGTCATATGCTTCAAATACTACTATTTCTATTTTAAAGACAATGGAATGTTTCCAAAGAAACTTTTGACTGCAACATTGATTAGATAACAAGTTCAACTGCTAATTTGAATGGACTTGTTGTTGCTGTTATTTTTCCCTCAAGTAAACCTAGATTGATCAAATCCATGACCAAAGAGATTTCAGCAATGACCATTCCATCTTTTAATGGATATTTAGAACTACATTACCAATTGCATGTTTTTTTTTTGTTTTGTTTTTTTTGAAAATGACAGGATTGATCTGAGGGAAAATCAGTTATTTTTGGCAGATTGAGAAATCACATACAGGCTTCTTTGTCCCTTGTTAGCTGGTCTTAGAAGATAGCAAGAAACTCATGCAATGACATATCAACCATTCATAGCCAAGTAAACCAAAGGACAATTGTATTTGAAGAAAATTGAATTTTAAAAAAAAATAGAACAAAGAGAAAAATACAAAAAGAAACATCCCAACGAAATAAGTAAGATATAGCCTTACCTCAGGTACAGAATCAGTGAGCAGGTTGCTCAATTTTTCATGTGCAAGGTCTCGAACTCCACACCATCGTGCTGATTCATAGTTCATCCAGACCTGTGGCAGGGAAGAAAGAGAGACAAAAAGTATTATAGTTAACAATGAGTCATTAATATAAATATTCTTTATACAGGATGGCCCAAAAGTAGCTTTACAGTAGCTATCTTTTTTGCATTCATATATTAACAGTTTAGATCTTAATTATAAAAAAATATGAAACCATTATTCTATGCTAATTTAGTTAATTTTGTCAAGTTCCCTTTTCAGTTTGTAAGATAGAAATTTAAATGTAATAAACTGTTTTAAAAGAAATTTAAAGTACCTACATGATAACTGTAAACCTACTTTTGGGCCACCCTGTATAATGTAAGTGGTAAAATCTAGAACAGTAAGAAGTTGGTCTACAGTATCAGCAACAAATTACTCAGTCCATAGAAAAGTCTACTAAGTTCAATTGTAATGAAAAGTGAAGATTCTAAAGTTTGAGATTTTGCCTTTAATTTGAGAGTCAGGGACACTGAAAGAAAATAATGCTGTTGCTTTTCTTTAACACTTTTCTTCTCTTGTTCCCTCACAAAAGTCCTGCCTTGCCTTTAGTTATCAACTCCTGATGCAATTGCATGACATATCTTGGGTCGTGGCATATATTGTCATGACATATCTTGGGTATTTTTTGATCTGGCCAAACCCATTCTTCTTCAAGTTTGACCAAATCCCATTTCTTCTAGAAAGAAGTATCAATCTTAGTGCAAGACTGATACTTTATTGACCCTGAAATCATTAAAGGTAAACTTGACCTTGATACTATTTAACCTCAGGGCACAGAGAACCATAATGAATATCTTAAGACAATTTATCGGACAATGAAAATTCAGCAGGTTCATCTAAGAGCATGAAATATATGATTATTCGCTTCTCAGGGAAATCTGAACTCATTAAAAGCACAAATTGAAATAAAAGTGGTTAGGAAAGCAATATAGCTAATTCAACAATAGGATATTACGGGAATTCATATCCCACAAAGAGATGAAAAGCAAGGTCAACATAGACAGAATTAGAACCCAGACCAATATGTTAACAGAGAATATTTTTTGTCTGGTACAAGATCAGCCATTTTTGCCACCAAATAATTTTGATTTTTAACAGTGGGACACAAGAAGAATGCAATTTATATTTTTTGTTTTTTTTTTAGTGGAAGGAGACAATATCCCAGAAAGTACTCCACCAATGCTGTATTCTTTCTGCCAGTCCATTGCCCTTCTACCAACTGGTGATGAGAATAACAATTATTAGACACAATTCTGAGGGGAGGGTACAAGTTGATTTCTTTATTTTATTGATCTTGAAAAGATGAATAAGCGAAGTTGACCTGAGTGGGATTTGAACTTAGAATGCAAAGAGGTGCAAGAAATATGAAGAAATAATCCAAAGCACTTTTCCCAATGTTCTAACAGTTCTTCCTTCAATGACAATGTTTCAAATTTTGGCACAAGGCCAGCAAAATTAAAGAGAGAGGGTTAATCAATTACATCAAACCCATTACTTGATAAGTACTTTATTTAATAAAGTCTGAAAAGACGAAAGGCAAAGCTGACCTCAGCGGGATTTGAACTCAAAACATAAAGAGCTTGATGTGGGACTAGGCAACAGAATCATTTGTGGCCGTAGCTGGCAAAACATTAGCGAATAAGAAAAAACGCTTTCCAGTATTTCTTCTGGCTCTTTACATTCTGCTGGGGTCCACTTTTCCTTTCATCTTTCAGGGGTCGATAAAATAAAGTACTAGTCAAATACCGGGATAAGTTGTATTGATTAAATTCTTATCCTCAAAACTGCTGACCTTGTGACTATGTTAGAAACAATGATTTTGTATTTTTTAACTTGACAGATGGCAAGAGCAGAAAAAGTAAAAATAATACAGTGAGGAGATAAAGGAAGTAACAACAACTGGGAAAGAGAGAGAGAGAGAGAGAGAATTTGTATAAATAAGTGCAATAAAGCTTTAAAAGTGTAAGAATTACCTTTCCAAGACACAGAGCTAACCACTGCCTGAAATGTGGGTTAGAATCATGAAGCTGTTCAAGACAGATGGAAATCACATTACCTTGGAACGTTGCTTTCTGCAAAGTAAAGAATGGTGATTATGAATAAGATAAAAAGAAAATACATAAAAGATATGAACTCCAGAAGCCTGTCACAGGGAGCAGTAACTCTGGACATAAAACTAAGAGACAACTAAAATTGGTAGTTTTCTCTAATGTTTGTGCTTAGCAGATAATGAAGAGTCACAAATACCAAGATATTATCATCCAAACTTTGACAGAAAACGATAATTATGATAATTACAGTATTGCTGGTATCCAATGTTGAGGAACTGAAGTTTTCAAGAGACTAAGTAACTTAGTGAGGCCTGGATATGACCACCTGACTACATGAATGGTTTGTGTTTTCTTTTAGCTGCTAGGAGAATTTGAGTTCAACTTAATCAGTTAATGAAACAGGTTACAACTACATAGTTTCTCTAATGCTGCTTAATGCATTGAGCTATATAATTCTGCTCTTACTAGGAAAATAAAGAACATTAATAGCTGGCTAGACCTACAATAAATCCAGTGACAGAACACAAACCCACAAATCAATGCTTCAATAATTTGTAGCTCTATATTCACCATTCCACTTTTACTGCAATCGTTAGTTGACAATTTATGTTCTTTGATTTTATAACCGATTTAAATAATGGACTGTAGCTATATTGGAGCATCATCTTCAAGAGATTTTGTCAATTATATCAAGCCCAATACTCCGTTTCTTTGTCTGGCATTTATATATTCATTCTCATCACAAACGAAAAGCAGGTTAAGCGTTGCTGACAAGGGAAATAACTCAGTCACACGCGAACACTACTGAGTATTTTTGAGCAGTGTACTAGTTTTATTCTCAATGCACTTCGTTATAAACGTAAAAATATTTGTGAAATAGACATTTAGAGCATTGGAAATGAGTGTCGACATAGCTGCATCACTGAGAAGTTCACTTCACAACCACATGGTTCGATACTGTAAGTCACGCTCAGCTTGTTTTCTACCCCATCTTTGGGCTGACTAATGCTTTGGGAGTGGAACTTGGTAGACAGAAAATAAAAATGTGCAGAAAGTCCAACATGTATGCATGCGCGCGTGTGTGTGTGTGTGTATGCGAGTATATGTGTGTGCACATATATGTGAATGAACGTGTGCACTATATGTATGTGTGTATCTTTAGGTAATGTGTTTCAGTGAAAATGTAAACAACATTGAACAAGTCATTAAATTAATGATGGCCAATGAAAACCCTTGTGGTATTTGTTCTGTTGCTTTGACTGGTTCATACCATCATAAATATTGTGAACCAGTAACGGCTACCTTGTAAACCTCTAACTAATGATGTTATTGATCACAAACAACATAAGGTTTGGTTTGCTTCGGTTTTTGTATTTTTTTTTTTTTATTAATTAAGATTGGTTAGATTTATCTACAGGAGAAATAAACTAGAAATATTTACCTGTCCTTGGGGATAATTATTAACAATTGTTGCTAAAATAAATGCAGCCATTGTCCGATGCTCTGACTAAGAAAGAGAGAAGAGAGAAAAAAGGAAAATTTACTTTAGATTTACCAAATGCATACAGTTCTTACTTCTGTCAACAATCCTGGTTCTCCAAACACATAAAGGGGAAAGGATAGAGGGAGATTGTAGAAGGAGAGTGAGACTATTGAGGGAGGGAGAACAGAGTGAGACTATGGAGGGAACGAGGGAGGGGGCAGAGTGAGAGTATAGATGGAGAGAGGAAGGGGTAGAGTGGGACATACGAGTTGTTGGGGGTTTTTCATTCTTCAGACACCTCAATCCAGTTCCATTGCAATGATTTTATATATGCAACATCATTGAATTTTGTCTGTTCTCAGATTGATTTCATCATTTTATGAACTTTCCACATTAATCAAAGCTTATGCATTTCAGAGCATGTTCAGCTGCTCTTAGAACAAGAAAAGAGATTACATTAAATTATTAGCATAGAGTGAATGAAAAGTGATTATGTGAACAAGCGAAATGGGTCTATAGAGTGAGCTTAAGTTGAATTAGAGTACCTTTATAACTTCAAACTGTTGAATATATTTTTGGAACAAATTGTTTAGAGCAGGTCAGATTTGATCAAGCAGACCTAAGACCTCTTAAAGTGATGATTTCAAATGAAATTCCTTGCAATATTTGCTCCACCCAAGTTGCACAACTAACCCCTTGTTACTCCTGCTATCATAAATACAGTGAACTAGTTTATTAGCTCATTGGAAACCTATAACCAATGATGCTATCATTCACATCTTTAAAGTATAACCTATCCAGGACTACATCACTCTAGATTTACAGGTCCTCCATTATTTTTTGATTTTAGATAGTAGAGCACAAGGAGAGAGTTTTGGTTGCTATCTTCAGCAGGTTGGGTAACCACATACAGCTACTCATTTTTTGCCCATATTGGAGCAAGTGGTTTCAATGTACCATAAAAACCCACATAATTTACACACTTTTTTGCAAAAATAAAAATAAACTTTAATAGGTGGGTAAATTACGTGAGTCACGTTTCCAGAATGAAAAAATATAATGCTTCCTTTTTCTAAAATCATTAAATGGTTAACTACATTTGAAGTCTGACATACAAGCTGGTAATCACAGTCTGGGCCATATTTCACATATTGTTCTCAGTTGACTAAAGTATCATCCAAGCTGGTATTTATTGGTAATTAAACTTAATTTGCAACACCTGTGCATATTTATCAGCTTATTTCTATTGATAATCCTTAACTTTTCCTGTGTATTCACATCTGTAAGTGTATGTGAGAGAGAAAGGGAAGCACACATGTATGTGTATATATATATATATATATATATATACACACATATATATATTATATATATATATACACACGAGTATATAGAAAGATATATAGATATATATACACACATATATATATATACAAACACATTATATATATATATATATATATATATATATATATATATATATATATATATAAGAGCACTCCGTCGGTTACGACGACGAGGGTCCCAGTTGATCTGATCAACGGAACAACCTGCTCGTGAAATTAACGTGCAAGTGGCTGAGCAATCCACAGACACGTGTACCTCTAACGTAGTTCTCAGGGAGACTCAGCGTGAGATAGAGCATGACAAGACCAGCCCTTTTAAATACAGGTACAACTCACTTTTGCCAGCTGAGTGGACTGGAGCAACGTGAAATAAAGTGTCTTGCTCAAGGACACAATGCATCACCGGGAATTGAACTCACAACCTTACGATCGTGAGCCGAATGCCCCTAACCACTAAGCGACACGCCTTCACATATATATATATATATACACACACACACATATATATACACACATATATATATATATATATACACAAACACACACACACGTATATATACATACACAAACACACACCACACACACACATATACATACACAAACACACACACCACACACACACACACATATACATACACAAATACACACACCACACACACACACACATATACATACACAAATACACACACATATATACATACACAAACACACACACATATACATATATGTGCCAGTGGCACGTAAAAAGCACCATCCGATCGTGGCCGTTTGCCAGCCTCGTCTGGCACGTAAAACGCACCCACTACACTCACAGAGTGGTTGGCGTTAGAAAGGGCATCCAGCCGTAGAAACATTGCCAGATCAGACTGGGTCTGGTGCAACCTTCTGGCTTCCCAGACCCCAGTTGAACCGTCCAATCCATGCTAGCATGGAAAGCGGACGCTAAACGATGATGATGATGATAATGATATATATATATATATATATATATATATACATACATACAGCTATCGTCTGCTCACAATTTGTGAAATACTACTTCAGGGGGAGGGTATACCGAGTGAGCAAAACGGATTTTATTTATATAGAAGTCAACGCAAACACTTTGTAATTTAATAGCTTTTAATGTGATGCTTGTTAAACAGAAATTAATTTTATTTAATGAAAATTTAATAAAATCTAATCATAAGTAAGTGAAATTATGTTAAATACAACTAAATTGAAAACCATTTTCCCCTGGCCATATCGGCAATTCTGAAAACTTTTGGGTGCAAATTTTACATCAGGATAAGCTTTTTTTAACAATTTTTATCCTGAAAATCACCTGCATAAATTACACAGGTGCACAAATTACATGGGTTTTTACGGTAGAATACCTTTCTTTATACATCTCACTCTAACGAAACAAGAAGAGCACGTCACTCAAGACCTAAGTCATTTGCCATTCGGTTATTGACACACAAATTTCAAAAGAAAGAAAGAAAAACATATACTTACTGACATACACTGGTCACTCAACACCGAGAGGAAATAGTTATGACCATTGTCTTTGACCAACTCTGTCTGACAAGACTACAACAGAGATAAATATTTAAAATATACACAAATAGCAAATCAGACAATGAAAAATTATACATGGTTAATTTTACCCACTCAATAAAATATTAAACCATCTAACAGCATCATAGTGAATAAACCATCCAGCTGTATCCTCTTTGTATCTTGTTACAAAAGCAAACATTACATAATTATCTCTATATCAAACTTGTAGTGACACGAAAAGAGCTATTTTGTCGTGGTGGCATAATACAGTCACGCTATGGCCACTCCATCCAATTAGAGCTGGCTGTGGAAAGACATGTGGCAACTTCTGCCCAACAATATACATGCCTTTTTCAAATAGCTAAATCAGTTGGAGAATTGACATCGAGGAAGCAACATCACTTTCTTCAACATGGCACATCTTCTATGTTCAGCACCAGCTTAGGGAGTTGCGAATTTGACAGCTCTAGTGGCAACATCACTCTTTCTGATATGTGACTATTGCAGTGTACCCTACCAACACTGTGCAACTCATTTCACTTATATCTGTTTTCATTCTGCAGCATATTTCTTCGTGACTTGCTACACTAATTGTTTAACATTCACACACAAGGTAAAAAATAATTCTTATTGCTTACTCATGGTATTGAGGACATTCCTCTTCCGACTTTTCATCAGATGTGCCACTGCCTCGATTTACCTTCTATCGTCAATTCATTCTCCACTCACTGAGCTTCTCAAGAACCTATGCATAATGAACGACACCATTTCACTCTCTCTACAGTATCCCTTCTTGCACACTGAAGCTTTTACTTGTGGTTAATGCATCAGACACTGCAATCGGTGCTGTATTAGTCCTTTCATCAGCAACCTCTCACCTCTGGACTCACTCATGATTTCTTCACCTAAATTTGCAATGTGCAAATTCCATACTTGCCTGTGCCAACCTTTGCAGATCCTGTGTGATGTCTCAACAAATTCACCTCGTCTCTTCATCCCACTGACTCATCGATAAGCTGTTTTTGAAGCCCTGCTTACTCTTTGCCTCCACTGCCCAATGTCAACGGTGCATACTCATTTGCATACCCCTCATCATCTCCTGCTCACCAGACACACACTTCCATCACATCCGCTTCAATCTCATTGGACCCTGGCCTGTCAGTCTCAGATACACTGCCATTCTCATTCACTGGCCTGACGCCAACCCTCTAATTGATATTTCTTATTCTGTGGTGAGAACCCTGGTATCAGACTGGTTATCATGCTACGGACCCCTCTCACACACACCGCTCAACACATGCTGTGTCACCCTTTCTGCTATTTGACTATTACTGTGTTAACTACAAACGCCATGCAACTCATTTCATTTATATGTTTCCATTCTACAGCATATAAGCCACCCAAATGAAATACATCATAAGTCATGAGAAATTTATTCACGTCTTGCTACACCAATTGTTAAACATTCACACACAAACTAAAAAATAATTCGTATTGCTTCTTATGAATACTTGTTACTTTCCAAAAAATATATTTTAATGTTAAATATACCTTGCCCTCTGATATACTTACTTTATACGCGCTCTCACAGAACACATTAAATTAATGACAACACACATGTTGTACTGGTTCTCTTTACACCAAAACCTGTTCAATACACCTGTTAACATTGTTGAGACATCTTGCTTCAGCTTATCTCTGGTTTCTTTAGCTTTCATAATGAGAATCATATTGGTGACATGCAAACTGCTCTGAATTTAATTTTTGCACAGCAATTGCTAACGATATGTTTTCTCATTATCAGTAATATACATATTTGTTCCATGAGTAGACAGCCATCAAATATATAAGTTTCACTGGCTTCAAATGCAGTATAAAAAAAAATTAAAAAAAGACAAGCCATTCCATGATTGCAAATAGTTACACTTGACATATCTCCTTTCAGCTCCTACCATCAGCTAGCTCATATGAAAAGCAAGCAGAGTGCATAACTCTTGCCTACAAGTACATCACCTCTCCATTACCAAGACTCCAATCAAATCTCCACACAGTAATCAATGGTAATTATGTTCCTGGTGGGCATAGGTTAATCAGTTGTAACTGCTGAGACTGTAATCTTCACTCATCTTGGATAGCCCTCACCAGTTGAAACTGGCAACAGATCACCAAGAAAGGGAAAAAGTAACCAGCAAAAGCTTTATTTCCTTATTCTAAATTGCTACCTGACTTTATGAATAAAAAAAAAGTGAAAGAACCTATACCAGTTCAGTTACCACACAGGAATTTATTTAATTTAAACTATATATATATATATATATATATATATATAATAGAAATAGATTTCAAAGAGAAAAGAGACTACACGTGGTATAAATAGGTGAAAACTAAAAAGAAAAAAGAGAAAATGTGCATTGGATATAAAAAATAAAGGTTTTTTATGAAAAGTAACATAGACATATACAATTAGATGAACTGAGGTAGAATTAAGAGGTATAAAAGTCATTATTTTGAATTGTTAAAGAGATTCAAAATCATACCAGTATTGTCAAAAGCTGTTCACTGGCTTTGAATGAAACCAGTGAACAGCTTTTGATGATACCGGAAAGACTTTGAATCTCTTTAACAATTCAAAATAATGACTTTTATACCTCTTAATTCTACCTCAGGTCATCTAATTGTATATATCTATTGTTACTTTTCATAAAAAAGCCTTTATTTTTTATATCCAATGCACATTTTCTCTTTTTTCTTTTCACACACACAGACACACATATATATGCACACAGACACACATAATTTTATTTGTAGTCTTCATGCGGTGCTAAATGGAGTTTTAAGTTCAAACCAGTGAGATTTGGCTTCTCAAACCTACCCTACAATGCCCTACCCTAAAAGTAAAACCTTATTTGAAATCTTGATGCTACACGATAATGCATGATCAATTTAAAACAATGTGAATAAATAAGCATAACATTTGATAAAAAAAAAATCTGAATGCTAAACGGTTAAATGTCTTAAAATGCTATGGGTTCTCTCACTTCTTACAAGACAAGAACCCATCCTCAAACCATAAAACAGTACAAACACAAACAATAATACTTACACTGTCAACAGCCAAAATTTTCGACCATATAAATACGAGCAAAGGTCGAAGGTCACGAGCAGAACTCTGTAACAACTTCAGCACATAAGGAAAGATTCCAACCGATAATGCCTGGAAAACAGAATTACAAAAACTCTTCTAAACAGGGCAAGTATTGAATTTATCTTGCTAACTATGAATACAGCAATTTTTCTTCCTTTTCTTTTTTTTTTCTGATTGTCTTTCTTACGCAACATTCAAATGTTGCATAGAGGGAGCATTGTTGAGCCCACCTCAACATCAACCAACTGTAGTAATAATATATATTGGGTCATCCCATAAATAATGCGATTTTTTAATACTTTTATTTTTCAAAATTAAGATAAACAAAGTTCTTTTTTAATCTAAAATTTACTCTCCTTCATTTTCTACAATGCTCTTCCATTTATCTGGTCGACTTGCAAGGCCCCTTCTTCTAAAATTCACTTGTCCGTGACAAAAAATACTCCTCCTCATCTACAGAACTCATATTTTTTCTGTCCAAATGATTTTGAAAACTGCAGAATAAATGATAATCAGACGGAGCAACCTCTGGCGAATATGGTGGGTGGGGCATCGTTTCCCATTCAAACTGCTCCAGCCTTTAGAATGTTATCCTCACTGTATGTGGCTGAGCATTATCCAGATGGAAGAACATCTTTCATCTTGAAACCAAAGATGGTGCTGACTTAAACCACTCAAGCTGCTTGCAGTAGATCCCCTTTGTTATCATCTGGTTTGGGTTTAAAAGTTCAAAATGGACTAAGCCTTTCATATCCCACCAAACAGATAACACCTTACATGGTGAAGACCTTTAGCCTAGGATGATGGTGTTTCTCCTTTCCCTACCCACTGTCATTGGTGCTTGACATTTTCATAGAGAATCTATTTCTCATCACCTGTCACTATTCAGTCCAAAAGAAGGTTAATTCGTGAGATGTGACAGCAAAGAGCACACATTCACTCTCTGCATGTGATTAGACTGGGAAAGTTTGTGAGGAACCCACTGACCCAATTTGCTGATGATTCTGATGGCACACAGGTGTCATGAATGGTTGAATGACCTAATCCAAGCTTCTCTGCTAGTTCCTCAACAGTTACCATGGGATTTTCTTCCACCAGTGTTTGCAGAATATTCTGACAAGCTCTACAGATCTTCAAGGATGAGGCTCGTCTTATGGGCTGTAGTTTCTGGCTCAGATTGTCTGGAACCACCATTGACACTGGCTTACACTTATTGTCCGATCCCCATATACTGCATTAATATTCCTCATACTTTGCATTGCGTTGTTGCCTTTACTGAACTCATAAAGCAAAATATGCCAAATATATTCCTTTGTCACTTCCATAATAGCTTTGAAAAAAATAACTATTAAAATTGAACTGCACTCTTCAAAACTTGCACTAAGAATAAGGACAAGGTAAAATTACTACCTGCTTTTATAGCAAGTTGATGCAAGTAGTTTATCCTGACCCCCTCCGACTTTTAAGTCATGCAGTTGAAAAACCCACATTATTTATGGGATGACCCAATACTTGCTCAAGGTTACCATACAATGACTGTGGTGGCAGTGACTATACTCTTGATCATGTGGTAAGTGTCCAACCTTGTCAACCAGTTTTATACACAAATAAAAGCTGATATTCATGCCTACCTTCAAAAGATTGGCAGCCATAAGAGAAGCATTTTAGTTACAATCATGAAACTGAAAATATGCATGAATGATTCAGCTTGCCAATAGTTTAACTCTGTGGATGGTTTATAAATACAGAAATTATAGTAAAACATGTACAAACACAATGCTTACTGTCATTCTCAATCTTTTGCTTCTTTCTAACAGAACTAGATGTTAGCTCATAAATAATCTAGCTATTCTTGATATTGTCATCTTTTATTGACAAGAGATAAAATTTGAATATTATGTACTTGATGCATAGTTTAGAAATGAAAGAAAATAACTCACTGCTGGAATTGATTTTTCTATCCAACTGTAAAATTAACTGTGCCCAACAATAAGTAAAAATCCAAATTTACAAAAAAAAAAATTCCATCAATGTTAGTAAGAAAAAGATTTACGGAAAGCAATAAATGACACTATTATACTATATGTGATAAAATATACTGAACATCAAAGTAAACTGTGTCTATGTTCTCCAACCATGGCCTAACAAAAAAGAGCAAAGATTAGAAACAGGAACTAAGTACTCTCCTGTGTAAGAAACTAAATTTAGCCTCATTTTAGAAAGAGCATCTTGCCAAAAGACTTCTTCCTTATGCCACATGTTTATTTTTTTATGCTTAATCAATTGTGTTTCTTTGGATTTCTCCTTCCTTGGATTTTTGAGCATAGTGATGGATAATACCTCAAAGCAGTCAACTAGAATTTGGTGATATTATCTATTAATGATTCATTATTATTATTACTATTAGAGAAAGACAGCTTAGAGAAAATAAACACAGTGATATTTCAATATAATCTGTATACACGAGCAATCTAAGTGATACTGAGATTTACAGATTCTGAGCAGGAATGGAATGATTGTATAGCTAGTCACTGTAACAATATTTTCATTAGTGATGAGGGCCCTACAAAACCTTTCACTTCCTGAAGAAGTGTCTGTGATAAGGAGCAATAGGATCATAAAGTATGCACATCAACAGGGCAATACCACCCTCATTACACCAATGGAGGAGAGGAAGACATATCTTGGGAATATTTTTTCTGATGCTAATTGTGCAATTAGAAACTAACAGGAACATAGATTCATTCCTGAAACAGAAATTCAATACCCAAGAATTGATATCTTGCAAATATAGGTGAACATATTTACGTGTAATCCACTTGCATCTAACCTACTTTGGCAGGTGAAAGCAACATAACAACTAAACTACATTCACAGTGTACGCCAACAATCATAACATTCTATCAGCAAGTTTCATCCAAAATCATGCAATTATCATCGTTATTTTACATCCACTTAACAATGCTTGCATTGGTCAAGCAGAATTTGTTGAGGTAGATTTTTTTTACAGCTGGATGCCCTTCCTGTCTTCAACCTTCACCTGTTTCCAGGCAAATTATATTTCCCTATGGCCAGTCAGGTTTTCACAAAAGACTGGAAAAAAACAACATTGCTTGTCTGACAATGATGCTTATTTACAACCATCACCTGATATCAAATGCAAATACAAGGATGCGTCACTCTCACATACATCCTTATGTGATGGACTTCCTCCAGTTTCTGTCTACCAAATCCACTAAGGCATTAGTCAGGCCAGGGCTACAATAGGAGGCACTTTCCCATGATGTGCCACACAGTAGAATTATATATTTATGATTTTTATACTGGAATAATTGCATTTCATTAAAATCACTAGTTTCTAACAGGATTGAGAGATTTAAACAGAGAAAGCACTACAGGAATTTAAAAATAAAATACATTTCAGATATAACGGGAAAGAAATAGAAATTAGCATTGTGTGGTAACTGGAGGAGCCCATAGTCACCCACCACATAAATCAAGTTAAAACATAAAAAGTTTGGAACTACAAAATAATATGTCTGCCGTAAAAACAAAAACAGATGTGGGATAAAGAGTCGCTGAAGAGGTCACAGGATGTGTGATGAAAGAGCCTTGACAAAAAAACTAAGATAATAAAAATAATAAAACTGCAGTGATGACCAAATACATAGTGCGTTTAATTGGCAAAATATGACCATCTCCAAGTATAATAAATGTTTCAACACATGGTTTCACATCAAGAAACTTGCAAAACAAATACATAAATGTAAAAATGAAGACAAAATTTTAAAAGTCATTACCAGACTGACTGCCCAGGGACCCAAATCCAGGAACCGGCCCAAGAGTTCCAGTGCTCTCACCCTGTGGACTTGACTCAACAAAACCTGCAATGTTGAATGAAAGAAGTTATAATAGAATAAAGGAAATAAAATATTGTCACAACACAAATTCAAGAGACTCTTTAACTTTACTGCAAGATTGGCAGCATGTTTAATTATCTTTGGTTTGGAATATAAAATATGTTTGAGTAGAAAGTGACAATGAAAACTAGATACAGGAAATGTAAGGGAGCAATGGTAGCCTTATATTATGGCAAAAACTTAAATGAAAGTAATTAACATTAAATATTTACAGCAGATTAGCAAAATTGTAAAAACCAAAAAAATTAGTTTTTCATAAAAATAATCAATTCTATTTTCCATGTTATGATATATTCCACCAAGAAAGATGTCAACCCTCAAACTTTCAGGTTGGGAAAGAACAAGGAATATATCAAACATCAAAGTAAAGTAACTAACTTTGCCACTTTTAGCCAAATGTAAGTAATTGGAGATGATAAACAGAATAGAGAACCAGCACCATATACTGATTCACATTTTAATAAACTGAATGGCCATTGCGACACCAAACTACCCTGCTACTTTCCTAAGACATCAGTTAGTTGTAACACATAACACTGTTTTGGCTTTTCATTATTGATCAGTGTCTTCATATTTTGAATAATAATAATGATGATGATTTCAAATTTTGACACAAGGCCATCAAGTTTGGGGGAGGGGGCAAGTCGATTACATCAACCCCAGTGTTCAATTGCTACTTATTACCTCTTGAACGACCTAGGCAGAATTTGAACTCAGAACATAAAGACAGACGAAATATTGCAAAGCATTTTGTCTGGCATGCTAATGATCTTGCCAGCTTACTACCTTCGTCTTAATAATAATAATTCTTTTTAACATAGCTGCAATGCCAAAATTAAGGAGGACAGTTTAGTTGAGTAGACTGACTGGATCTTTATTTTATCAATCTCAGAATGATGAAAACAGGAGTTGACTTTGGCAGGATTTGAACTCAAAACAAAGGGCTGTAACTAAATATCTCAAGATATTTAGTTCAATACTCTACCAATTCAGCCAATTCAATAATAATAATAAAGTTTCTAATTTATGCACAAGGCCAGTAATTTTGGAGGAAGTGGGTTAGTATATACCATCATTTCCAATACTTAGCTAGTACTTTATTTTATCAACCCTAGAAAGATGAAAAGTAAAGTTGATCTTGGTGAGATTTGAACTCAGAAGTCAAAAGCTGAAAGAATCCCACAAAGCACATTTTCCCAATGCTCAAACGATTCTACCAAATTATGCTTTTCTATTTCAACATAAGGGCAACAATTTTGAGTGATAAGGATATCTATTCCATTGACCTCAGTGCTCAACTAATACTTATTTTATCAACCTCGAAAGGGTGAAGTGCAAAGTCGACCTCAGCAGCGTTTGAACTCAGAACATAAAGCCAAAAGAAACTCTTCTCAGCATTTTGTCCAGCATGCTAACACTTCTACCAAATTGCTGCTTTATTCTACTAAATAATAAAACCATTACATATTGGCACAGAGATGAAACTATAGTTTCTGTGAGACATGTTTCAAATACAATGATTGTTATGACAAATGTACTCTAGATTACCTGTAATACGATTGGTAGCTGTTCAGGTGGATTCCGTGTCTCAGAACCATATGTTAGCCAAACTTGGAATGCTGTTAACTGCTGTGCAAAGAAAGTACTGTGGTCAAATTGCGTACCATCACTATCAACAATCTTAGACAGCTGACGTAAGCACATATCAAGAGCAAAATCCCAGGCAGCCCTAAAAAGAGAAAGTAAAATTATTAAACTACTATGATAGATCTTCATTTGTGTTGTTGGTAGGTTTATTTCTTACATATGATTACCAGTACCTACATCATTTTTATTTATTTATTTATTTTGTTTACTAGATAATTCCCTGCTGTGTTAACCATCCATACATTCAACTACCAAAAGGTAACGAACCCCTTTGGTCATGAATGACCATAGGATTGCACTTAGAAAGTTACCCTCCAATGCACAATTCCAGGCAAGGTTGTTAATGGAAGACCAACAGACGCCCATACATACCAGCCCCCCCCCCTCCACGTCATGGATGTTATCCAAGGGAAAGGCAAAGGGCAATAAAGCTTGACACCAGTGACATTGCAACTCATTTCTACAGCTAAGTCAACTGGAGCAACGTGAAATAAAGTGTCTTGTTCAAGAACACAGCACACAGCCCAGTCCAGGAACTGAACTCACTACCACATGATAGTGAGCCCAATGCTCTAACAACTGAGCCATGCACTTTCACTTCTACCTAGATCAATACAATTAATTTTCCTACTTTATTAACCCTTTGTAT
This sequence comes from Octopus sinensis, assembly GCF_006345805.1. NCBI lineage: Eukaryota > Metazoa > Mollusca > Cephalopoda > Octopoda > Octopodidae > Octopus > Octopus sinensis. Next base: position 20,021,649 of record NC_043020.1, read on the forward strand.
CTCTGCTTCAGTGACAGGTAATTATATCAGACCATATTCAAATATTCTGCTATCTATGAAATTACTTATTTTCCCCATTTATGATAGCACCTAAATTTTTAAATTGTAACACTTTAATAACCTACACCTAATTCTTGAATATTGAACTTACACTGACAAAAATTTAATTGTTACCAATACAGGCAGATGATACCTCCTTATTTACAAGTAAAATAATTCTATTTAACTTTTACACACTCTGCTATTTATAAAATTCTTATTATTTGTTGATGATTATATCTACAGTTTATCATATTCTAACTATTTTTTCATAGCACTAAACATGCTACCCTACACTTACTGCACCACTCTGTATATCGATAAAACTTCAGATATTCCTTTTTGTTGCATATACCTAGAAATTTACGTCTTTCTTGAAATACATCAATTACTAACTTGTATCATGATGGCAGATTCAACCTAATAGAAGTGTTTGCATCATCATCATTGCATTCATATACATATATTGGCTATACTAAATGGCTGTTGTGTTAAGTTGTCTATATGTACACTTGTTAAGGTGTTCTCACAGAATGGTGGATTTCAGAAACCAGATGAAGAACCATAACAAATAGTTAAAACACTGTTAAAACAGGCCCATCCAATCCAACCTCTTTATATTCTTGTAAAAAGAGAATGTGAAAATGATTCGGATGATGAATTTGTTTGAAATGGCATTTTTATGAGATGGATTTATCAGTAGATGACACAATAAATAAATAAAACTGCAACTCACCACATCCGATGCTGATATGTGGGGGGCAAAGGTGGGCTTGAAACTGGAGTACAGTTGTAAGATCGCATAATTCTTTCTGCCAGCAGAAAGTTGCGAAAAAGACTGGCAACCAATAAATCTTGCCTGAACAATTTTTGAAATAATTCTATAAAAGAAAAAAAAAACACAAAGGTAATTCAATAATTTTTCACCAAATAACTTTGTTACAACATTGATTTCTTACATTTTTTATATCATCATATTTATATGGGAGTCAGTAATATTCATGCCTTTTACAGGAACATAAAACAATGTAATAAACATCTATTATAGATTAAATATTGTATTGCCCTCCAAAGTAAGATTCCTAACTCTTCATGCCTCAGTCTGCTGAATTGATACAAAAAAAAAAAAAAAACAGAAATTTGCCACAAGGCAAGTACACTGCAAGAGAGATCTTCTGAGGAAGAACTCCCATCTGACAAACGTTTTGGCCCTTATACCTGACACTCTACAGGAGCTGAGCCCACCCAGGTCATGACACCTATGTGTCCTCCTGCTACTTTCCAAAATCCTGTCACCAGTTGGATTTGAACCTGGGTCATTCTTATTGTAAATTTGTGTTTCCAGGACTGTGTTTTAGTCTACTAGGCCACTCTGAAAGGCTCCACACCAACCTTTCAGTGAAATGGTTAGTGATAAAAGTATGCAGCTGTAAGGATATTTGCTCTAAAACAGCTCACTATAGTTGACAACAGAATATACATCAACTATATATATTTTTTTCTTTTCAGAAAAGCTGTTAGGGATAAAAAGCATTGACAGAATCATGAGAGTGATACTTTGCAATATTTCTCCCAGCTCTTTACATTCTGAGTTCAAATCTGTTGAGATTAATTTTGCTTTTTCTCCTTATGGTGGTGGTAGTGGGGGAGGAGCAATAAAATTAAATGCTAATTAAATTCTGGGGTCAAGAGAGTTAAGCCTCCTCCACTCAAAAATACTGTTTTTAAATTACAAACAATTCTTACCCTTCCAGTTCTATATTTAAGAGATGAGGAATTATGTACATTATTTACATTTGACAGATATTTGTCTTCCTTTTGTTTGTTGTTAACACAATGTTTCGGCTGATATATCCTCCAGCCTTCATCAGGTGTCTTGGGGAAATTTCGAACCTGGGTTCTCATTCTTAAGGTATTTTTCGATATTATTATTATTATTATTCAGGTCACTGCCTGGAATTGAACTCGGAATCTTGGGGTTAGTAGCCCACGCTCTTAACTACTGTGGTAAAGAGTACGGGCTACTAAGCCCAAGATTCAGAGTTTGATTCCAGGCAGTGACCTAAATAATAATGATAATAATAATAACAACAACAACATCGAAAAATACCTTAGGAATGAGAACCCAGGTAACTGAGTAATTATACATTTTACTCAACAAACTTTTAAAATGTTGAACACAGCTCATGAGACCCTAGTGCTACTCTTATAAACACCACACTAGAGGTCTGGAACCACAGAGCCACTGCCCTAAGGCAAACAGCTCTCTGTAGTAAACTTCTAAAAAGAGAAGCCACAGCATAATTTTCAGTTTGAAACATTCTAATCTGATATCACTAATGGCATCAGGAAGGACAATGAACAGAACTGCTTTCCATTTCTTTGACCCCCATTTAAAAACTGTTTTTATCACACAAGAAAGTGAAGAATGTACGAGAAGAGAAAGTTTAAAAATGAAGAAAACGAAATTGCAAAACAGAAAAAGATACAGAGAAACTAACAAAAGATGGATGAGGAAAAGGAGAGAGGAATGATATTCCTACCTCTTGGAAGTGTGTTCCAAGCAATAGTATCTGTAATTGCTGTGAAAATCCAGTTTAATTCACCAAGCATTGTCCGTCTATCATTCAACTGCCCAGGTATTCTACATGAGGAAAAAGGAAAAACAATAAATAGCTGTGAATGCATCTTTACACATGCATATTACGAAAGGATTCTGCAGTTTTCCCATCTACCAAATTCATATACAAGGCATTGGTCAGTCCAGAACAAATTGTAGAAGATACTTGTTCAATTTCTATGCACTGAGACTGAACCCCAAACAATGTAGTTGCAAAGCAAACTTCTTCACTACGCACTCAAGCCTGTGCATGCATATATTACAGTAAAATTAGTGCCAAGCAGTGTTTAGGCATAAGCAAAGTTTAGGTTAGTTAAAATAGGTTTGTGACATACTTCAACTGTTAAAAGGCAAATTCACTGCAGTTACTGTGGAGAAAATTTCTTTCTTATGGTAAAAATGTGTAAAGGCATATTCTAATTATAGCTATAGTTTTGATAAGGTTTGTCCAGAGTTGCCTCTCTTAGATATTTCCCATGGATAACAACTAAAGAGCTAGAAACATCGATGTCTGGGAATCCTGACAGGGGATAACACTGGACATATATGGTATTTTTATACCTTTTAACCATAAGAGAGAATTTTTCTCCATGGTAACTGCAGTGGATTTGCCTTTTAGCAGTTGAAATATGTTACAAACATATTTTAACTAACCTAAACTTAGCTTAAATATACATAAAATTATTTGCAGGATCTACAAGAACTGAGGTATTTTATTAATCAGGACTCCAAGGTATAATTAAGGAGAGCATATCCAATACCAACAGTGTGAAAAATTCTAAAATCCTAAATATAAAATTTTATTTTAATTCACCTGAAGAAAACATTTTTTTTTTACATCACGTAATTGATTTGTTCATCAATAAAAAAACAGGTCTGAAACAGCTGTAGTGAACCTCAGCCCATTTGTGTCCATAATCTTCAACATCAACATTTAATGTGCATTTTTCATGCTGGCATGAGTTGGATGGCTTTACAGGATTTGATGGGTCCACGGAGTGCACTGTGTTCCAACATCTGTTTTGGCATGGTTGATGCCATTGCTAACACCAACCACTTTACAGTGAGTAATGGGTGCTTTTTTCATGTACCAGCACAATTACATACACACACATGCAGTGAAGATGTTATAGATTTGAGTACATCAATATGAACTGGTGTCTTGAGTGTATGAGAAGGTAATTTAGTCATCTGATTAAAATAAATTGATAAAATAAGTACCAAATTGAAATAGTACTTGGACAAATGTGGTTAACTGAAACCCCTTGAAACAGATCCCCAGCATGGCCACAGGCCAATGACTGAAATCAGTTCAAGACAAATAGGTATTTGTTAAATGATGATGATGATGTTGGAAAGAAACACTGAAAATGAAACATAACTGCTATAAGGTAGATGGAGAAATGTTAGGTCGAGATTTTGAAGCTTAACTCACTTGTCAACAAGTTCTTGAGTGGCGCCAGAAACAAGCTTACCAGAATCCTGTGAAACATACCTGAAATTATAAACAAAAATAGACAACTGACAAGAACTGACTTTAAACTAATAAAAAGCATAAACCCAAGATCATATATATATATATATATATATATATATATACATATATATATATATACATATATATTTACGAGGGGCGTTCAATAAGTAATGCCCCTGACCCACTTGCAGTTGTTTGATCTAGCTAAAATTTTGCATGTGCAATTATTTATATCTCTATAGATTAAGTTGCAAATTACAGCTCTGAACTAATTGTGGTTTCTGATTTACAGGTATTTGAACTGAGTCAAGTGGGAAATGGAGCCTGTTGAGTGTCGAGCAGTGATCCGGTTTTTGTATTTGAAAGGACGCACACCACGGGGGACTTTTGATGAAATGAAAGTAACTTATGGTGATGATGCCCCATCATATGAACTTGTAAAACGCTGGCATCGTGAATTCAAACATGGTCGGAACTCTGTGGAAACAGCTCCCAGATCTGGTCGCCCCCTTCTGCCATTGATAAGGCATCTGTCCGTCAAGTTGAGGCTGTCATTTTGGAAGATCGACGCATAACTATTCGCCAAATAGCGCATGAGGTCAAGATTAGCACCGGGTCTGTGGAAACTATCATTCATGACCATTTGCATATGCAAAAGATGTCTGCCAGATGGATTCCTAGGTTGCTCACACCTTTCCAGAAGCAAGAACACGTCGAGTGCTCGAGGATGAATTTGGAGATGTGCCAAGATGATGAGTCAAAATTTTTCAAAAGACTGATTACACAGGATGAAACCTGGGTCCATCCCTATGATCCAGAGACCAAACCCAGTCAATGCAGTGGAAGCACCGTGACTCACCTCCTCCAAAGAAGGCAAGGGTACAGCCCTCCGCTGGCAAGGTCATGCTCACAGTCTTCTGGGACCAGGACGGAGTAATGATGACAGATTTCCTGGCAAAGGGTGCCACAATTACAGGAGTCTATTATGCTTCACTTTTGAGGAAATTAAGAGAAGCTATCAAAATCAAGAGGCGGGGCAAGATCAGCAAAGTCATCCTACTCCTGCAGGACAACGCTCCGATCCACAACTTGAATGTCGCCAGATCAGAAGCACAGGCGTGCGGCTATGAACTCATCCCCCATTCCCTTTCTCTCCTGACCTTGCACCCTCTGATTTTCACCTCTTCCCAGCCATGAAGTTGTTTTTGAAAGGAAAGCGTTTCCCAGATGATGCAGCCTTGATTTCTGAAGTCACGTCGTGGTTGGAGGACCAAGCTGGGGTCTACTACAAAAACGGTCTTCAGAGCTGCATCAAAGAATGGGAGAAATGCGTAACTCTGGGTGGTTCCTATGTAGAAAAAGACTAATAACTGTGCCAAGTTTCGTTGCTCTACTGCTATGGGAAGTGGGTCAGGGGCATTACTTATTGAACGCTCCTCGTATAATGGGCATCTTCAGTTTCCATCAACCAATTTCACTCACAAGGCTTTGATTGGCCTGGGGTTATATCAGAAGACACTTGCCAAAGATACCACAGTGGGAGTGAAACTGAAACAACATTATATGATTACTATTAAGGCAGCAAGTTGGCAGAATCATTAGCACACCAGGCAAATGCTTAGCAGTATTTCATGTCCTTATATTCTGAGTTCAAATTTTGCCAAGGCCAATTTTGTCTTTCATCCTTTTGGGGTCGATAAATAAGTAGGAGGTGAGGGGGGGGGGCAATGTAATCAACTAAACCCTTCCTCCAAAACTGCTGGCCTTGTGCCAAAATTTGAAACCATTATTATAATCAATTACCAGAAGTTACTAAAGTGCTGATAGTTTCATATCTTGACATTTACCAAACTGGTTTAAAATATGAGAGAGAGAAAGAGGAAGGCTTAAGCATGGCTGTGTGGTATGGAGTTTGCTTGTCAACCACACTGTATGGCACCTTAGGCAAGTGTCTTCTTATAGCCCAAGACTGACCAAAGCCTTGTGGGTGAATTTGGCAGACAGAAACTGACAGAAGCCTGACATACGTGTGTGTGTGTGTTACTGCCTTGACTTTGCACGACATGCAAGTGGGGGGGGGTCTTTCTTTTCCAATCATCAATGAAAATGTGTCTGGTCATGGGGAAATATTACCTTACTTTTGAAACAGGTGAGTTGGGGAAAGGAAACCATAGACAAATCCACCTCAACAAGTTCCATCAGATCCATGCAAACAAGGAAAAGTGGATGTTAAAATGATGATGATGATGATGATGATGTTGACAGCCACATACATATTGCCTTTGGTAATCAAGTGTTGTTTGGTTACAGGTCTGCAACAGGCCAATAATTGCTTTCACTGCATTTTTAACAGCAAGACTGACAATGTTTATATCATTTGCCAATGCATCATAAAAATTAATTTAAAATAAACAGATGCTTGCATAGATACTCACCCCCATGTGTAAATACATACATACATATATTTGCATACATTAGAGCTTTTAAGTGTTTCATCTTTCTTATTAATGATTTTCCATATTTCTTTACTAGTCTTGTTTAGTTTGGAACAATAAGTACATTAATATTTCTAGAATTCTTTGGTCTCATCTGAATGAAAGAAATTATAGCAGTGTTTTCTATTACTGCATTCTGTAGTTTCCCCGCAAGGATCATGAGAACAATCTTGTAACCAATAAAATCAGCATCACCAGGTTTAAAATTTATTTATAAGTTTTTAACCATTAAATCCCAATTACGTATATACGATAAGCTTTTGCACAGTTTGTGTTTATCAAATTCCATACAGTCATGCCTAGGCCCATTTTACTGAATTAAACTTACCATGTGAGCGCCATTTTGATTGGGGTGGTGAGGCACGAGGTAAACACATCTGCTGGAAGTTCAGGGTTCATAGGTAACAGCTCATCTTTACTACAAGCGGCTAACTGGATACAGTTACTCATAGACACTGGGGTGGAAGCTGCCGTTGGATTAGTAGTTGATGACACTGAAGAACCACTGCTAATCTCTCCAGTCACTGAGGAATTATGAGTACTCATCATTGCCTGTAAATAAATAAAGTCAGAATGGTAATAGTGTGAGAGGAAAATGGAAATGATGGACAGAAAAGAAGAAAAAAGTAAAATGAAAACAGTTCAAGCTGGAATAGAGGAATTATGTATGGAGGTCTCCACCAAGTTAATTGAACTTTGTATACCTGCTAAGAATTTTATTAACAGGAAAAATAGATTACTGACATTAGAGACAAAAAGTAATAATTTGGTAGGATATTTGCATCTGAATACCTAGACAATCCACAATATCAAAGAAATAGAATCTTTTTTTTTACATAATTTACAAGTGAAATGGACTGCATGCTAGCAAAGAACAACAAATATAAAAGCAAACAAACAGTGTTTCTTTATAAAAGAAAGGGACAAAGAAAGAAAACAGATTATAATTGCAGTTTTCATTCCCCAATTTACAGATAAATTTCAGTTCAGACATTTTTGTTTTGGCTTTTTGCACACACCATGTCACTAGCTCATTGCCTGATTTTATTTACTTTAATTTATATAATTAATGTTAATTTTATTTTTTAAAGGCAAGACAATATAAAAAGGAGGATGTACAGGCATTTGAGGGAAACTGAGCCTGAAGGAAAGGCAAAACTGTTGACATCAGTTATAAAAAAAAGAGCTTGCTCATTGATAGTAGGGTGTGGAGTACCTAGTGGCAGCAACAACAGCAGTAGTAGTGTTTGGGTTAGGACAGCAATTCCAGATAACTCACCTCTCTTTCTTGTTCTCTCTGAGCAGAGAACTGTTTAAAAGATTCCACAATTACTCCAGCATTAGAACAGTCATAAACATAAATAGATGGACTTCCCATCCAGCTCTGAAGATCATATATAGACAAAGGAATATACTGCGTGTATGTCTGAAAATGGAGAAAAAAGGAAATCAATAAAGGATTCTAGAAGATTAGTTTCCCCTCACAGCAGCTCTAAAAAACCTGCCTACCACAACAGAATTGAGATCCTAAAACCAAGGTGTCACATTGAAAGCATTGGTGTGGGTGCTGGTGCCACGTAAAAAGCACTGGTGATAGTATCACATAAAGAGCAACCAGTACACTCTATAAAGTGGTTGGCATTAGGAAGGGCATCCAGCCATAGAAACCAAGTCAAAACAGATTATGTAACCTGGTGTGGTCCCTGGCATTGCCAGTTCCTGTCAAGCTGTCCAACCCATGCGAGCATGGAAAAATGGACATTAAATGTTGATGATGATGACGATGATTCCACTTCATTTCTTCATTTGTTCTCAGAAAATTAAATGCACTCATTAAATAAGCAGCATTACATTATAATTCTCACTAACCCCAGACCTGATTCCAACACGTTAATATATTAGGGACCAATATGGTGACAAGTTGGCAGAACTGTTAGCACACCAGGCTAAATGCTCCAGTGGCATTTCGTCTGTCCTTAAGTTCTGTGTTCAAATTCTGGCAAAGTCAACTTTGCCTTTCATCCTTTTGGGATCGATAAAAAAAGTACCAGTTGAAAACAGGGGCCAATGAAATCAATTTACTCCCTCCTCTAAAACTGCTGGCCTTGTGCCAAAATATGAAATCAATACATAAGCGATCATGCAACAGTTCTGCATTAATATGTATCAATACTACACCAAATCCCAGACAACTCTGCAACCAATTCCTTCACAGCATTAATTAAATGCTAAATATACAAAACTACACTTACTTTATTAAAAACCCAAATTTCTCCATTTGATGTTGGTTTTGGTACTCCATGACCATTATAATGGAACAGGACTCGCTCATCCTGAAATTGCAAGACAGACAAGGGCTGAAACATTGATAAGCAGTAAATGACATGTTCCCACTATTCTATATCATTTACAAACTTGACAGAGACAAGAAAGGGGAGGGGGCAAAATGTGTAAGAATTTAATTTTTGCTGATGTCAAGCTGATCAATACAGCCACTGAACCACAAATCAGTTATTTTTACAGTAAAAAGATAAATTTTGACTGACAGTTTCTATTACCATCTACATCAGCATAATGGTGTGTTTAGTGTTCAGATTACTCTGTTAAATGTAATGCTTTTTTGCAGTTCTATATTTAAGAGATGAGGAATTATGTACATTATTTACATTTGACCTCATCTTGTTTGTTGTTAACACAACGTTTCGGTTGATATACCCTCCAGCCTTCATCAGGTGGCTTGGAGAAATTTCGAACCTGGGTTCTCATTCCTAAGGTATTTTTCAATGTTATTATTATTATTATTATTCAGGTCACTGCCTGGAATCGAACTTGGAATCTTGAGGTTAGTAGCCCACGCTCTTAACCACTACGCCATATGCCCGTGGGCTGGTGGCATTATATTCAAGCCAGGTAGTATTAGCTTTGAGTCTCTACATATGGCGTAGTGGTTAAGAGCACGGACTACTAACCCTAAGATTCCGAGTTCGATTCCAGGCAGTGACCTGAATAATAATAACATCGAAAAATACCTTAGGAATGAGAACCCAGGTTCAAAATTTCCCCAAGACACCTGATGAAGGCTGGAGGATATATCAGCCAAAACTTGTTAACAACAAACAAGATAAGGACAAATATCTGTCAAATGTAAAGAATGTAAATAATGTAATGCTTTTTTATTTAAATTGTTTTGAATTAATCATGTATTATCTTATAGCTTTGAGGTTTCAATGATACAATTGTTTATTTTTAGAATGCCAATGTAGGTTAGGTGTAAGAGGCTAGATATGGCCAGTTTGAATGTAAAATATGTAGAATATTTGGGCCAGATATGGCTGGTTTAAACACAACATCCATTTTGGTTTGGGTTGTAGAGTTGTGCAATGTGCATCTTTGTACATGTTTCAATTAGAAATCACACCATGACTGTAATCCAATATCCTGATCACTTCTTACAAAGCCTTTCTTGGTCTACTTCTACCCCATCCCTTTTTATCATTATCAACTTGCCTTCATTTTATTTTCATATTATATAAACAAACATGGTCATCTTCTCAGAAGATGTTTGCCAAAGTCTGTCACTTCGAAAAATAACAATAACCAAGAATGAAAGTTTTCTGATCAATTCATTTCTTTTATGTTTAGAAATATCATAATTAAAGAAGGCACGCATATGGGTGTTCAGTTAAGAAACTCACTTCCCAACTATGTGGTTTTAAGTTCAGTCCCACTGTGCAGCACCTTGGGTAAGTGTCTTCTACTATAGCAATAGGTTAACGAAAGCCTTGTGAATAAATGTGGCGGATGGAAACTGAAAGAAGTCCATTGTGTGATTGTCTGGGCTTGTTTCCATTTGTGCTCTACAAAAGTTATTGTCATTTCTCCCATCAACAAATTATCTGCTCGCTCAGCAACTACAAAGATGTGTGATATGAGAGATCCCTTACATGAAAAACAACCAATGGTTAGCAACAGGAAAAGTATTTGGCAGTAAAACAATACCGGTATGCTAGCATGGAAAATTCAACATAAAACAAAGATCAGGACAAAGGCTTTGACATTCTGCTGACGGTATTCTAATTCATGCATTTATGTTTGAAGTGTGATGTCATTTAACTACTGAATCAAATAGAATGGAATTCTATTTTACTTTAGCATTTCTCCTCATAGTTGTACAAAGTTTCTTGACTTCATCACCAGTTGGATCCAGGGATTGTTTGTAACGGGCCCGTGGCTGCCATCTATCATACTGTTGGTGGAGACGATTTCCAATAGTCTCTAAAGCTTTTGGAGGACTCATGGAAAGAGGATCTGAAAAAAAAATTATTTAATTATTCCATGAATTTATGTAAAGTAGTGTGTGTATGTGTATGTGTGTGATGATGATAAATACACACTTCAAACATTGGAAAGTGAAGAGCATACAGTATGTCCAGACTATCAGACTGTTACATATATAATTAACTATTGCATACCTGAATGAGCAGTATGGTCTTCATATGTAGCCATGTGTATCAAGGTTGGTCATATCCAGTCAATCTGATGATAAATCAAACCAACATGTACCTATTCAATCATGATTGACTTAGGACTAACACAACAACCATCAATCTACTGGATGTGCATGTGTGTGTGCATGCGCACCATATAAATATATGACTGGAAGAGGAATGGGTTCTTCCAGTTTTAAAATACTCAAGGTATGTTGTATGTAATGAAAACACTACTACAACTGTCAGAAGTTGAGAACCCTCAGGAAAGAGAAAGGGATGTGTGTATCATGTGATTGACCAGACCATTGAATGTTGTTATATATTACTGGTCCCCATGGACTTTGCATCATTTTAGCTTTCAAATGATGCCATCCTGCTGGCAAGGTGAGCAGGCCAACATTCCTCCAGATGGAGCAACATGAAATGAAGTGCTTTGTTCAAGAACACAACATGCTGCTCGGTTTGAAAAATCGAACCCACGATCTAGCAATTGTGAGTGCAAGACTTTAACCACTAAGCCACATTCATATATATATTTGTTATATGCAACAAAAGTAGTATTAGATTAAAATAGCAAATTTACTGTGGTATTTGCCCAAAGATAATGTTTCTAACGGACTTGCTGTGTTTAAAAACACAATATATTGGAAGCAGATGAAAATCATCTTAGCAGTGGCTGGTGAGAACACCAGATGCATTTGTGCCTCACGGGTATTGTCAATAGCATGTACTTACAGCCAACTGCATGTCTAGGTGAAATTTGTTGTCAGTGATATAGGAAAACAGTAAATAAATAATTACTGATGATGTGAATAGCCACACAGCTGAATAAAAATCCTTTATACGCAACAGAAGCAGCATTAGATTAAAATAGTCATGAGAAGCAACTCGAATTGTTATAAAATACACGTAACTCCAACCAAATGTGTTGAGTGCTACTTTATTTGTTCACATGAACATACACATATATACACAAACATATTTTTTTACTCTTAAAAAGTAAATATGAGATATGACATCTACTTAATAGGGAAATCCAGTCACATATATGATATACCATACAATGCTATGATAAAGAGATACTGGAAAACAGAATGGAATAAATAAGTAACATAGTAATACAAAAATGTATTGCAAGGGCAGGAAAGACAAAAAATATTTTTTAAATGCACTGATTGCATTTATTTGTGTACTCAATATTTAATAATGTTTAATCCCCTTAGCTGTAAAGCTAATGAATTCATCATCATTTTACATCAGTTTCCCATGCTGGAATGAGCTGGCCAGTTCAACAGGAATCAACAGATCAAAAGACTCAGTCTTGTTCCAATGTCTCAGTTTTGTTTACATCTACAGCTTGATGCCCTTCCTAACACTAACCACTTTATAGAGTATACTGAATGCATTTTTCATGGTACCAACACAACTGAGATTGCAGAACTAAAGGGGCTTCTTGAGCCCTGCATTATTGCAGCTCAATTTGAACTACCAATCATTACTGACTGTATTGGGAGCTTATTTTGCGGTACCAGCCTTAGTGGAGTTGCTTTGTAGCTAGCAAGGTGAGAGAGACCCACACAATGGATGGGAAAGATTTATTGTTGTGAGAGAATGATAGTGGAGAGAGTAACAGAAGGAACAGTGTCCAGAAGGGCAATGTCAGGATTAGTGTGAAGGAGAGGGGACAAAGTGGTAACGAGTAGGTTGAATAGGTGAAGCCTGTGATGGAGTGTGTCAATCTGCATACTATGCCTACATGGGTTGGAAGGGTCAAGAATTTTCAAACCAGTTCTGAATAAAGTTACATAGGTTTAGTGTTCAGAGAAGATGGTAGGGGAGAGAGAGTAATAAAGACAGCGTTAGAGAAGGGGGTAGTGAAAGAGAAAGAGAAATGGATGTCATTGGGGTGGGTTATGTGAGAGAGAGAGAGAGAGTGTTATACAGTGATGGGATGGTAGGAGATGCATTATTCTTGCAGTCAATTAACAGAATCATTACAACACTAAAATGAAATGCTGTGCAACGCTTTGTTACATTCCTATAAGTTCAAATTTCACCAACATCAACTTTGTCTTCCATTCTTCCAAGAAGTCAATGTAATAAAATGCTGGTTAAAATAAAGTACTAATTAAGTATAGGGTCAGTTTAATTGAATATAAACATTCCTCAAAATTAAGTTTTTTTTTTCCTTTTTAAAAATCAATATTTCTACATCAATCTACTGTCTTGAATCAAATAATTCTGAAAATCTTGACATTTATTCAAGCTACTTTTAAATTTGTGTCTAAATATCCTAATTTACAAAATGAAGAAAAAAGATTGGAAAATAAGTTACATCCTCTGATGTAATAAAAACAATTGCAAAAAACACATAAGACACACACACATATATACGGTGTCCCAAAATTAACTATCTATTTTAATGGCAATTTTTTTAAAGAAACTGACAGAATTTTGTGTTTGTTAATTATGACACCAAAGCAAATAGATTTATAAATCTTGCAAATGCACTCTATTTGTATCCCTACAAATTTCAAATCTATCTTTAGCATTGTGAAACACATTTTGAAGCACTTCAGACATTATCTCCTGCACTGCTAAATGTGTTCTTTAAGTTCAGCCAAACTATTGCTCCATCTTGGGGATGGAGGTAGAGAACATGAATGCTGCAAAATTGAATAAAAGCTGTCCTGGACAGACAAGCAGGATCTAACAGGAAAGAAAAGAAAATTATTTTAAAAAATTATAAAATTATAAACAAAATTAAAAATTTATACATATCTAACACATATTAATCATGATAAACATAAATAAAAGTGAATTTTAAAAAAAATTGTCCAATTTCACTGAAATAGATAATTAATTCTGAGACAAGCGAAAGTTACTCACCGACCCAACATTCTAAACGAGCACAAGGAGAGGTTTTCACAACATCAGGAGGGTCCACTCCAACGTTCAAACATAATACCAAGGCAACACTGACAGTTTTCATCTGAAAAATAAATATCACCAAAACAGTTGTTGAATATGTACTTTCAAATGGTTTTCATTCTTAACACCAGATCCCTTAAAATGAATTAAAACTGTGTTTTCATAAAGGAGAAAAAGAATAATTTCATTATTAACCATTCACAGAGCCTACGAGGTTCTCAACTGGGATCCATATGGCCCTTGAGGACCTCTTATAAGATTTTGTTATTAAAATTCATCTGCAATAAAATTGGTTATACTTCTACGATACACAAAATATTTTAATTATTTTTTATACAATTCCTAATAATGTTTAATTATAAAAAGACAATATAATTTTTTAAACATCAAATGGCTAGGAGGGTCCATATGAGTAAAATAGGAACCAAAGAGTTCATAAGTAAACAAAATAGTTGAGAAATGCTGCTCTAAATGTTAAAGTACTGACCATACGCCAGGGCTCATTCAACTCTCTCTCCTACGACAACAGTAACTCTCACTTCTAATGGGTCCACCTAAACTCACTCATTTCATCCATCTCTTCTTCTCCAGTAATAAACTATCCAAATCCCTATGCTAAAACAACCCTCTTCCTTTCTCCTCCGTCTCTGTGTCTTCCTGGAACTCACCCTCACTGCAGATTCAACAACAACTACCTTAACCCTATCACCCAGTATCTGAAAACACCACACACTGTTCTTTTTTTACTAACAACAAAAAAATGCCCCATGAAGAGCACACACTTCTGAATTGTACATATATGTTTGTGTGCATCTATGTTTTGACATTTACATCATGGTTGTAAATGAACATCACCATCAAACAAGTGGTGTTGTTCATTTCCAGGTTTCCATGGTAAATATTACCTTGCCTGGAAATAGGTGATGGTCAACAACAAGAAGGGCAACTGGCCATAGAAAATCTACTTCAACAAATTCCACCTGACCCATGCAAACATGAAAAAGTGGATGCTAAATGACGATGATGATGGTAATGATGATAATGAGGATTCAGGTTTCTCTCAAGCAATTCAACATCCTTGCATCATTAAGAAATTCATTTCCTAACCATTTGGCCTTAGATTCAGATGCACAACACTTTGGGCAAATGTCTTCTACTATAGTCCCAGGCCAACTGAAGCTATGTGAGTGGATTTGGTAGACTGTGTGTGTGCATGCACAAATGTATGTTTGCTCACATCTGCACTCGCTTATACAAACATCACAATATTCAAGCAGTGTTGTTTCTGGCACTTCTGTCAATAAATCATCTGCTGACTTATCTTTGAAGCCATATTGAATAAGAGAAACTTATTCTATTTGAAAACCAGGTAAGGGTTAGCATTAAAGAAAAAGGCTTTAGGCTGTAAAACAATGCTTCAATAATATATTTGTATAACCCATGCTTGCATAGAAAAATGAAACTAAACAGTCAAGATTTCTCATTCCATTCCTTAACTTGCACACCAAACCATATTTGAAGACTTCATTGATGAAAATCAGCTGAACTATTTTAGCCATACTACCACACCATGTGCTGGGTGGGGACCAGCATGCCAAAGAATAGACCCAACATCTCTTCATGTTGTAAACAGTGACTAAAAGAGGCTGAGGTAGGATTTGCAATCTGACATTAGTTAAAACCTTCATCAGTAATGACTACCCAAACAGACCCATGAATTGGAGGGTTGTCACTTGAGTGGGGCAAAGGTGTCATTCGTCAAGATTAGGGAATCACCAACAAATGGTGGATGCAGTGAAACACTGTTACACCACACACACACCCATATTACTACTTCTGTACCTTAGCCACTGTTGCCAAAGGGAAAACAGAAATGCAATTTTCACAATGGATGTTTCAATACCTTGCTTCCACACCCTAAACTTCGTCTTTAGATCTGACAGTGACTCAGCTATTAAGCCAGGGGCAGCTTGTCTTGAACTCCTCTGTTATTGCCTGGAGGACTACAATGAATAAGAGTGGAGCTGAGGACTGATCCTTGGTGAACCCCTCCTTCTACTTGGAATTCTTCACTATACTCATTGCCAACCCTCACCTTACTGGCAGTATCCGTATACAGGGCTTGTATAGCTCTTACCAACCACTCATCTATCCCCAGTTTCTGCATTGATCACCAGATAATGGATTGGGGGAACCTGTCAAAGGCTTTCCCCAAGTCAACAAAAGCTAAGTACAGAGGTTTATCTTTGGCTAGGAATTTCACCTGCAGTTGCCTTATCAGAAATATAGCATCAGTGGTGCTTCTGCCTGGCACAAAACCAAACTGCATCTCATCTAGACTAACTCTCTCCCTAACTAGTTGGGCTATGATCCTCTCAGTAACTTTCATCACCTGATCTAATAATTTGAATATAGTTTAGGTAATTAAAAAGTACTTGCACTAAAGCAGTTGACATATACAGTGAACGTTATATTGCACTGAGTGCTGACCTCAATCGGCACGATTACCATTGCCGCACACAGGCCACCAAATGAATCACTGCCATAAACAGTTGATGTAAATATATGCTGAACCATTGTTGTATGCTAATTCCTGATCTCAGTTGATGATTACCTAGTCATGGAGTTAAAAAGAAATTAATTGAAATAATCAAACAATATATTTCTTTAAAAATACAATAATAAAAGGGTTATATAAGTGTATAGGGTTTACATAGTCATTTCACATTTGATACATTTTACTAACTACATTGCAAAATCTTACAGATTATTCCAAATTGGCAACCACAATAAGAATCCTAACAAGCCAAAGATTCTCCATAATCATTAACCTAAAAACCTCATCAATACTCAGAGCACTCTCAGTCTTTTAATGTTACTCATGCTCTCCATTGACTTTCTATAGAATGAAAGGGTAGAGTAGGCACTGAGACCAGTGGATGGAGAGCAGGGGAACAGCTGACAACACACAAGATGCCTGGCACCCATATTTTCTTTTGATGAAGAAGAATATAATAGCAAACATAGATTCAACGACTGATATTCATAAGGAAAGGGTGAGTAAAATGTTGCAACATGTATGGCGTTATTCTTTTTTTCTGAGGGGACAAATAACCTAAGTTACTAAGCATAACTCAGATTTATAAAGCAGGAAGGGGATAATAATCAGTGATTTTTATGCTTTTCAAGGTCATAACAAGCAATCAGTTACCTATATGGCACATCAAGTATCGACCATTGTTTCTTTTGTCCAGCCCAACCACCATTTTCATAGATAAATCGACCATAGGATATTACTGGTATTCTATGTCCTAGCATTCACACTATAAAAGGTTAAACCCTTTAGCATTTAGACTAGCCATACCTGGCCCAAACATTCCACGTGCTTTATGTTCAAACAGACCAGATCTGGCTTCTTACACCAACCTTACAATGACATTCTAAGAATATACAATCCCATTGGCGAAATCTCAAAGCTAATGCATGATTAATTCAAAACAATGTGATTAAATACGTACTACATATGACAAAAGAATCTGAATATTAAAAGGACTCCAAGCTGAAGTGTCAAAATCCTTTTTCCAACCTTTTACTGAGAACATCTCCACCAAAATATCCTCGAAAGACGGTTATTTGTCCCAAAGTGATTGCTGTTTTTTAGCCCTTCATCAGATCTGATTGACCAAAGACTGCTTTTTGTCTATCTAGACCTGCACTGTCCAATTCGCAATTTTTATCTATTAAGGGGGGGGGGGTTGAGGGAAACGTTTCTGGGATTATTTCGAACTGGCCGAGCAACGATGCAGAGGCTTCCTCTATTTGTTCTAGATCGGTGACAAGTGGTTTTAAAAGATTGAAAATGAAGGTAAAATATCAACAAGTCTTCATGTATCTAATTTATGCCACATTAATAATAAAAGAGTAAAATAACTAAATATAATCCCCTTTAATATTCAAAGGTTATAAACCGTTTTTAGTTACAGGTTCTGAAGATTAGTGGAAGTGACATTATGTTTGTATTTTCTAAGAATATTAATTTAGTTTGTGTCAGTAGAGTTTGACAATTACCGCATGCCTGGAATGTTTCATTTCCGTCCAGCCATCCTATTTGGCCATCCATCCATCAAAGTTATCTATTAAACCTATCCGCTCATCGGTGTTACTCACTCATCTAAAAGCACTATTCTCCTATGTACCCCACCCGCACCCTCCTATCCATAATGAAACGACCTAAAAACACATCTCGAACACCAACAAATAAATTACAAGACACATGAAGAATATCCATTACGTTTATCCTGAATTTCGGATTTGTAAACTAATGGGATGGAGTCATCCAAATGATGGGTTGCTTACAATGTCGCAGGAATCAATAGTTGTTAAACATTTATAGTTCGAGGGGAAAATAGTAGCCTAAGATACACGAGATAAACACCCCCAAAAGATAAATGCTACATACAGATAGTTATATAGTTTAAAAAATGAACAAATATGAAGACGTACAAGTAGTCAGATTGACTTGCAGACAGATCGATATAAAAGATGGGTAAATGGGTTATTAGGTACGTGGAAATGAATTGTTTAAATAGATATAAGAGAGACCAACCCTTTCTTTCATCCTCCATGTCTGTGTCAACACTTCTGGAGCTAAAATCTTCTCCGTATGGCGACTTAGATTAAAAGCGAGTGGAAGTCTTCGGTCGGAATCTGGAGTTTCTTCTTTCTCATCCTCATACACTTTACTGCTACAACAACTTCGACTGTCATCATTTACTGAATTACTGCTACTGGTGGTGGTCATCTTTGTCTCATCACACGAAGGGCGACTCTTCTGCTTTTCGCTTGATAATGTTTTTGCTCGGGTCTCTTTAGTTGACTTCCTCCACACAGGCCATCATAATAACAGCGAGGATGATGATGATGATAACAAACTCAATGCACTTCTAGTTTCAACTTCAGCCGACCTAGCTACAGAACAGTTTCCCACCTCATCTCCACTCTCCATCTTCATAGAGAAATTTATGTTGTTTTTATATTATCCTTATCATAATTGTTGTACTTTATGATGATGATGATGTTGGTAGTAGTAGTAGTAGTAGTAGTCGTAGCCAGCTGTATGTTTTTCTTGTAGTTGTTTTATCTCTTGCAGAATTTACCCGTGCACATGTTTAATATATTAAACAAAGTTTCTTCAATAAATATTACAAATTAATTATTTGCATTTCTTCTCCCACAATAAACATTATTGTTCTTCTTCTTACAAATTTACATTCACAAAATATTTGACACTAGAATGATGATAATAATAATAATTAGATTTTTCTATGAAATTATCATCATTTCCTTTTCTTTTTTCTGTAGCATTGATGAGAATTTGGTAATATTTACAATCAAGAAAGAATTTCACATCACCAACTCTACCCAATTCACACGTTCTCCGTCATATTGGTTGGAGGATATATTACAGATGTAATGCAGCTCGTTTAATAGACACATGACCTACACTTCCGTTTCCGCTTCCGGGCAAAACCGGGTTGGAAGCTGAACGTAGCCGATGTGCAGCAGGGGACGATTTTCCTCCCTTCCACTCTCCCTCTCTTAATCTCTGTGTTTCTTTTTCTCTCTTCCTTCGGCGTTGAGGATAAGTTGTAAGGCATTCATGCAGAATAGAGTCATAAATTATATCTTGCGTCAAAAACCCGAATTTCTTCTAATATGTGTTTTAGATTTTGTAGATTTCGTTCTTTCAGTTTTGTTTTGTTTTTCAGAGGGATTTTTGGTCCCTGCTCCCTTTCTTTAATTTTCTTAATTTTGACTTTTTTTTAATTGTTTCGGTTTTAAAATATCTGACATTATGATGCTTCAAAAATATGTGCAACTTAAATTTGAACAAGTTTCCGAAATAATTATTTAAACTGAAAAATAGCATCACTCCTTTTTTGCAGGTTCGTAATCTACAAGGCTCAAACACACACTTTCAAATAAATTACGGTTTGGGGCACACTAGAAAATTTCTGACTCTATTCTCTTGGAACACCTAAGGAAGATAGTGAAACGTTACGTATCAGTCGTCGAGGCAATGCAGATAGGATTGGAACTCGAGACAATGGATCTCAGTTGCAGTTTCCCCGCTCTTGCCATTAGCCTACACAAATTAGTTTTTCCATTAACAAAACACAAAAGTTGAATAATTTTACGCAAAGAAGAGGTTTTTAATCCTTTCCTTAACATTAGCGAAATAGCATCCCGCACATTGCTCACCGGAAACCTAACTTTCCGACAAATAATTTTTTTTCTTTTGTTAATCCTCAACTGATCGAAGATACCTGTGATCAAAGGCGTTTCAACCGTAACGATCTCGATACCGTCTTGTATATCTGGCATTCTTGTCGCCAATGTGTCCTTTTTAACACAAGGAGGTGTAATTTGAGGGAATTCGGTTGCAGCTAGTATTTCTAGCAGAGGTGCATGACGGCAAAAATCTGTGAAATCTATGGTATCTTATAAAAAGCATTAACATCGGAAATGAAAGTAAATGATTCGGTCTAGGAATCGTATCCTGTTGGGTCAACGATACTTGCTCGTCAGGGTTCGTCACAGGTGACCTTAGTACTAATCGTATTAATAAAAATGCAAAATGAAACAGCTTTTTGTACTGAGTGAAGGGCAGATAGAAAGCTTTGAGATGAGTTGTTTAGTCCTAGATCAAAACTGAGCAGATTTATGATCAGAGATATGCCAGTTGTCTTTGGCGGACGGGGGGAGAGGTCTAGGACTACATTTTCCAATATATTTTTTCCTTACTGAAAACAGTAAGATGTGACTTGAGGGAGATTTGGTTAATTCTTGAAGGTCGAGAA
This sequence comes from Octopus sinensis, assembly GCF_006345805.1. Taxonomy (NCBI): domain Eukaryota; kingdom Metazoa; phylum Mollusca; class Cephalopoda; order Octopoda; family Octopodidae; genus Octopus; species Octopus sinensis. Next base: position 20,042,561 of record NC_043020.1, read on the forward strand.
ACCACGTAAATACACTCTGTACCAGACACTCTTTAATATGTTACGTAGTCTAAGCTAGTCTTAATCAAGCCGAACATTCCAGCTGTGACCAATCCGTATATATGACTACATTTGCTCAATTATTCCCCTCAATCACCAGTTTAAGGTGAATGTAATGTGAAAGATGTTTGGCTGCTATTTCTAGCAGGTCATGCAATCATGAGTAATGTTTAAGGATTTGTCTCCCTTTGACTTCATAGCAACAAAATAAGTCAGTTGCTGGCTTTAAAGCAGTGGTTCCCAAAGTAGATGGTATTGCCCCCTTGGGGGCGGTGGAAAGTTCCAAGGGGGCGCTGAAGAAAAATGGGGTGGTAATGGAGTAGCGATTCCTGTAAAAATGAAATAATGGGTTCATTAGTTTAAGTTTTATTTGTGAAATACAGTTGCCTTGAATTTGCTTCAGAAAGAGGTCTATGTTTGTGATGGTTAGTTGGGATGGGAGCGCTAGGAATGTGGCTTGGATATCAAGGGGGCAGCAGCCCGAAAAAGTTTAGGACCCACTGCTTTAGGGTATATTTCGTATTCTTTTCTACTCTAGGCCCAAGGCCCGAGATTTTAGGGGAAGGGGAAGTCGATTAGATCGACCTTAGTACCCAACTGGTACTTAATTTATCGACCCCGAAAGGATGAAAGGCAAAGTTGACCTCGGCGGAATTTGTACTGTCTTTATGCTCTGGGCTCAAATTCCGTCGAGGTCGACTTTGCCTTTCATCCCTTCGGGGTCGATAAATTAAGTACCAGTTGTGTAAGGAATCGATCTAATCGACTGGCCCCTTCCCCAAACATTTCGGGCCTTGTGCCTAGAGTACAAAAAGGGTATATTTCATATTATTTCACTTGTGTTAATGTCTGAGATAGGGGTGGTGAACTGGCAGAATTGTTACCTTGCCGGAAAAATTCTTAGCGGCATTTCTTCCGACTTTACATTCTGAGTTCAAAATGCCGCCGAGATTGACAGAATAAGTACCAGTTAAACAATGACTAACCCCTTCCCCTGTGATCAATGTGGACATGGCGAAAGCGAGCATCCGGAGGAGAAAACTGTCCAAGAGGAGCGCGAATATGCCTGTGGATTTTAGAATGCTGGCATTTTACACAAGAGCGTGCCCAGTCGGTGCACGAGGAGAGTGTTTGTCCGATTTAGATGACAGAGCAAACATAAGAGGCTTGTGATCAGTATAAATCACAAAATCTCGGACCTCGAGTTGATGTTGAAAATGACGAACTGACAGGTAGATCGCCAATGGCTCGCGATGGCAAACTGGATATAAGGGCCCAACAAAGCATTCTATCTCTTCTTCACCGCAAGCGCTTGCTGAACACGCTTCGCTGGCTGGGTCTCCAGGCTAGTCCTTTCTGCATGTCGTATCTCCAGAGGCAATGGGTCTACGTTAACGGAGATACAACGAGACACACACAGCTTGAGTTGGTATACTGAGAGCAACACACTTTATCTATTCTGTGTAACTTGTAAATAAACTGGTTGTGAATTGCATTTTTACTTGAGACTTCTTTCCTCGCCTGTTGGAACCTGAAACAACACAAAGAACAATTTTAATGGGAGAAGGTGATATTCATCCGATATCGTGAACCTTGCCTCCCATTATAAAATTGTGGCCCCAAATATGTAAAGGATCTCCAGTAGCCGAAAGGAGCTACAGAACACCAGAAGAATCAACTCAACTTCCAGCCATCGTTCCTGTCTGCCGCCACATTTGAATTGTCCCACGTGGAAACAGGACATTACCAGTCGCGCGCCTTCAACTGACCAAAAAAAAAAAAATTTATTGGTACAAGCACACACATACAATCACAGTGTTTTTGGCGTTTTTTTTTTCTTTCGTTTAGCGACGAAATTTTTATTTCTTGTCTGTGCATATAGTACACGATTCTATAAATTTAGCTCAAATTTTTTTTTATTCTTGCACACACGCTGTTATTTCCAACAACACTTTTTGTCGGTTTTTTGTCCTTTTCTTTTTCTCCTCTCACAGAAAAAAATGAGTTTACCTAATCTTCTTTCTTTCATTGGTGACGTCACGCTTTGGTTCGCTCAATTGGAGGTGTATTTTGCGGCACATGCGGTACCTTCACAGCGACAATTAAATCTCTTTTGTAGCATTCCTGCACCACTTGCTACTTCAGTCAGGGATCTTATCACCGATCCTCGTCTGGATGCGACTTACGAGGTAGTCATATCCGAGGTTCTCCGACGGAACACTAAATCCGCGGAGTCTAAGTTTAGGCAGCTAATGCAAGATGAGGCGCTAGGAGACAGGACGCCGTCTCAATTCTTACGACATCTCCGCGGGGTCAACGACACGATAGGACAACTCGTTCTTACGGAAGCTTTTCTTCTCTCGGCTACTTCCCAATGTGCAAACCATCTTAGCCACAGCGGTTGATACCAACACCGTGGATCAACTAGCTACCATGGCTGATAAAATTTTAGAGTTCGCTGTCCAGCCAGCACCTCGCCATGTCTACTCTAGCTCAGAGGTTTCCTCCGTTGCATCTTCCTCATCATGTGATGATGTTTTGGAGAAACTTGTTTCTTTAACACGCCGGATGGGCGCGCTTCAGGGAGGGTGCTCCAACTCTTCGCGCCGTCGCAGTCGAAGCCGGTCCCGTTCACGCTCGTCCGATTCCTTTTTGTCTAGTTCCGGTCTTTGTTGGTACCACGCCAGGTATCAGCATAAAGCCCGTAAATGCATTCGGCCTTGTTCTTTCCAGTCGTCGGAAAACGACCTGTAGCGTATCTGATATCCTCACTGTTTGAGAGACACATTAGGAATGATCTCGTTTGAACCATCTTTACAACCATCTTTGGCTAGTTTGATTCTGTTATGTCCACTGCTCTGATCGGTTGGCATTCGGTGCAGTTTGTCTTTCGACTTATTTCGCGCCAGTGTGTAAGCCAACCAATCACGGCCTTTGGATAGGGTCTCGTGACATTGTTTTTCCTATGCCCTGTTTGAGCCACTTTAACCCTATAAATAAGCCAGCATTTCACTACTCCTGGTCTTTCGGCTATAGACCTTCTAAGGTCTAGTCACTGACCACAGAGCTACTCAGCCATGTTCCAGTTCGAGCGACAGACGACCAGTCAGCCAGCCAACCAGCCATGAAGACGCTATTATACACCAGCAACAGACAGGACGTTCTCCATCTCCACCGCCGTCATCACCATCGTCGTCTCCATGTCCGTCGACTTCAACAATATGTACACATTAACATCTACACAGGTTTAACTCCACGCTGTGTGTGAATATTTCACCGAGGTAAAACAGCTCCAGTCTACCTGAAAGAACTTTCTGTATCAAGAGACTCGGCACGACATGATAGCCCCAACTTCTACACGTGTAGTAACCGGCCTCTGTCACGTGACCCCCCCCCCCAAAGAACTTGCTATCGTGTACCTCACTTATGAACTGGTAGACAAATTCCATCTTAGCTCAATATGCTGAGACATTCATCTTATGCTCTATATTTCTGTTTTATGTGCATACACTATTATTTGTACTTTCTGTCGCACACACGAACACACAGACACAAACACTTGTCGCATGCACACATACACAACACTATGCTAGCACTCACACACTCTCTCTTTGTACCTATTGTAAATAAAGTCTTCTTCTCTCTCAAACAGTAGAACGGTTTGTCGACCTTCATTTATTCCTTTTGGCACCGTATTTTATATGATGTATATGGCTTCTATATATTTGTTAGGGGCGACCGTGCGGCTTTCAAAAGGAGACATTTGTCACCAACTCCTTACGTACGGTCGATTCCCCTACACTGGTGACCCCGACGTGATTCGAACACGCAGCCTTCTGCGGAGGGCTTGAGCACGTCAAGCACTTCCGGCCAATTATCCTCAAATCGTGCATTTTTTGTGAAGGACCGCGTGTATAACGAGGCGTTTATGGTTGACACTGGTTCTAGTTTCTCTATTTGGCCTTTGCGTCTTGCTACACCCCGATATTACAAGCCTTGTGCCAAAATATGAAACCAATGTGTCTGAGAAAAGCATGAACGTAGCTAGATTTCCATTTTAATTCATGGGGTGTTTAACCCGTTAGCAGTTACATCGAATTACAAATTCAAACAATTGTCTGTATGTATCACATGGATTATGTTAATTAGATGCGGAATACTTTGCTTCCCAGCGAGATAAATTTCATTATTAAATAAGCCCTTGCCAGAGCTAGTGGGATTGTCCAGAAACGACGAGAAAAGATCTAATGAACTCAGTCTTTGTTCTTTAATGAAAGGTAACTGCCTTAAATGGGGTACTATTGTGAGCAACTCCTTCGCACCAGCACACGCCCTTGATGCTACGATGGGAGTGGGGATTTGTGCATTTGTAGCTGAAAGGAATAAGACACTGAGTTACCGTAATTTGTACATATATTACATCTTTCAAGCATTTGAGACATTGGAAAGAACCGGAGCACTACAGAGTGATGATTTATGGAAGAATACTTTACAGTTGCCGCACCTCAACGTGCACTAATTTCACGACTGTTTTAGCTTGCCTCTAAACTTTGTAGAGAAGAATGCCAATGTCACCTAGTATGCGTGTATTAGTAAATTACTAACTTCTATTTCACTTCTTTTTACCATTTTTATTAGTTTTGTAACAAGAAAAAAAAATTGTCACGTGCATAGATTCCAAATTTTAAAATATTAAATCTAATGACATCGTTAGCATGCCGGACTAAATGCTTAGCGGCATTTAATCCGTCTTCACGATCTGAATCCAAATTCCGCCGAGTCGACTTTGCCTTTCGTCCTATCAGAGTCGATAAGATAAGTACCAGATGATCACTGGAGTGGATGTAATCGACTTATCCCCTCCCAGAAATTGCTGGCATTGTACCAAAAATTGAAATCAATATTAAAACTGACGACAAGGCAATAATTTGACCTTATTTATGTACTGAGAACCCAATTTACTTGACTAAATCCTTCAAGGCCGTTGCCCAATATAGCTGCAGTCCAAAGACCAAAATAAGTAAAAGATCATTCCTTTAATGTATCTTGGGTGTGAATGGAAGAATTATAGAAAACCAAGGTGTAATTACTGAAGCACTTTTTCTTGTTGCATCTTGTTCCCAAAGTTTTCCTACCTCATTAAAACTTCTATTTTAACGTTCAACGTAATCCTTTTTCGCACTACTCCCTTCACTTCCATTTGATGGTCTCTTTCCAGACATCTTCAACAAGAGCAATATACGATACCTTTTGTGCAAACACAAAAGTGATTATATTTTCTTCCATAAAAATTCCGTTCGCACGCGCCCTCAAAAGCTGCACACTGAAACACTCTCAAAAAATTGTATCTCAAGTTTTGATAAAAGTCTATTGACTAACTTGCTTCAACATTCATGCAGTTGTCAAAAACTGCTACCAGCAATTATCTAAACTTAGCCTGCACATCATCATCATCATCATCATTATCATTAGTTAAGGTCCATGTTTCATGCTGGTATGCGTTGTACGGTTTCACAGGATGTGATGAGTCCAACGATTATATCGTGCTCCCAATGTCTGCTTTGGCAACGTTTTTACTGCTCGATGCCCTTTCTAAAGCCAACCACTTTACAGTGTGTATTGGGTGCTTTCTTTTTCGGGTCACCTACATTATTAAGGTCGTCATGCAGGACTACGAACTCTAGGGAAAGGTGTTGGGTCAGCTCCAAGCATGAAGACGAGAGGTTAAACTATGTGAAGGGAGTGGGGTCAGAGCAGGTTCTCGTAAAGGATCTGCGTGGCTACTCGCATTTAATAGATGAGAGAGAGCCAAGAGAAAATGATCGGTAACAGCTACAAAGAGATAGATAAAGGCAATGTGGTTTGCAAGATTGTACACGGAGGGGAGGGATAGGAAGGCAGACTGCAAAATGGGTAAGGTTAAAAGGTGAATGAAATATTAAGTGTTGAGTTGAGAAGAGGGATACAGGAGAGAGTGGCGGGGATGAGGCGAGCGGCAAGAATAGTAATGCGGATACAGTTGACAGAAGGAGGACAAGAGAAAGCGATGACATGATTGGGTGGTCTGTATGAGCCGGGGAGAAGCAGGCATAATGCATGGAAGGGGTATAAGTCACTGTCACGTAGGGTGGAGAACACAACACTTAGCGCTTCCAGAACTCAGTTTAGCTGAGGAGTGCGGTTACCTTTTTGAGAATCTCATATCGCCAAAGATCCCGGTCCTTCGGTCATCTCCTCCGTCAGGCTCAAGGTCTTCAAGTCAGCCTTCATCACTTCATTCCATATCTTCCTGGGTCACCCTCTTCAGCAAGTTCCAATCACATTAAGTGATCGGCACTTCTTTATACAGCTGTCCTCATCCATACGCATCACATATCGAATACCAATGTAGATTCTTTCTTGCTAACATTTGATTCCTTTTGTGCCCAGTATTTCACTCAGCACCTTTGTATTATTCTTTGATGCACACTTATCGTCCTCTGCATTCAAGGTTCATAAGGACACACATTTTGACGCACATACTGCTAATAATTCAATTCGATCATTCTCATACAAGCAGCTAATGTTACACAAAAACATACACAAATATTCAGTGCGGACACATGTTTACCAGAAAGACGTTTTAACTGATCATATCTCTCTTAACATTCTCTCTGGAGTGGGCCTAACTGGAAGACGATTGCACATAATGTTGCACAGCGTGCACCAAATTTCTATTTTCTTATTCAGACATACCGACAGCATCAATATGGCTGGTTCCAACGAAGACGCATGTCGTGTTCTAACTGCCAATCACAGCAGTTGAAGGCGGTTCTTTGTTCTGGATCGAAAAAGAACTGGAAGTCTTTGTCAGAGACAAGTCAGCCATAGCACGACAATCCCTAAGTTTCAATAAGAGCAACCAAGGTGATGGAGTTGTTTACCATCAGCTGTATGGTGCAGGTACAAGTCCTACATAATGAAGAGAGGACTGCTTGTGTACGGTAATACCCAGGTCTCATAATTCTTCTGATCTGAAACCCACCTTGTCTGCTATGTCTATGGCATCGCGGGAGAGAAGCAAGCGGCAATCATACGGTTTCAAGGACACATTGGGATCTACCGTTGCGAGCGGCTTAGTAAAGGAGCACCTACTCCTTTCAGTCACTTTTGTAAATGTCATTGGGGTTTGATGCGGGTTTTGTTAAATGGCCACTTTTATTGATGTATTTACTTTGAACGTCGATTTTATAGGAATTTGTAGATTGTTTTTTTGTTGTTTTTTTTTTATGTCTCGTTTTTACTTGTGTTTCGGTTTTACCCCCAATGTAAATAGATCTGACAAGGGAGTATCATGAACATGTTGAAAAAAAGATATCGTAAAATTATTTCGTTCACAAAACACCGGTTTTGCAGACTTCCTCGATTATTAATATCGCCTACGACCGGCTTCTAAGATATTCCACACGCAAACTATGGATCAGTTGGAGACAATGGAAGAAAACCGGTGCCCAGGGTGACATAGATTGAATCCAGAGTAGATGCTTGAGTAGCGAACTTCTTAATCACACGGCCATGTCTGAACGTGTTTTTAAGAGTGAGGTGTGTGCACGCGCGGTCACACACAATCATATTCATATACATGCATATATACATACCCACACACAGAAAAACATTCATATACATACATACATGCATACATAAATACTCACATACATACATGCATACATACATACATGCATACATGCATGCATGCATGCATACATGCATACATACATACATACATACATACATACATACATACATACATACATACATACATACATACATACATTGATGTTGAAATTCCAATGAAGGAGCCTTGGATCTAGGTTAGAAACCAGTTCTTTCTCTATTGGCAAGAAATCTTGAAATAAACTGAATAACATACAGCATGACTACACAAGTGCCCACCCGCCCACCCGCCTGACTTTGTTCCTTCTTAACTTTCAGAAAAATGGGTATTTTTTAATGAAATTTTCAACAAGCTCCTTTCAGATGGTATAAATTCCGATTATATCGAAATTTAAGGTGAAAAAAATTGTGGGCGTGCACACACATACATACTGCCACGCATTACATATATAACTATAAAATTTCAAGATTAATTTTGTAGATAAGGTATATATATATGTGTGTATATATATATATATATATATATATATATATACTAAGCAATAAAGGTAAGGCAATTCGTTGCTAAACCCTTTATTGCTTAGTATTACTTAAATTTTCCTCGAATGAGGCTTTTACATGCCGAAGACTACTTGGTGTAATTGATAATTATTCCAATTAATTAATTTCACCCTTCATTATTACGGATATATATATATATATATATATATATATATATATATATATATATATATATATATATATATATATATATATATATATACATACACACACACACACACACACATATTTCGCTTTAGGGAGTGCGGGTTTGAGATTTTTTTTTTAAATCCTGAAACCGGGAACATGCAAAAGTAGTCTTGGTTATCCGAATAAAGTGAAACAAATAAATGCTTTATGATATGAAACGTCATTATGATAGATTTTTGTTTTTATCTCCCAGCAGTGTTATTATCGCTGATAATAGGACATTTCTTATTTTAATAATTGATACATGTACAAGTAATTGCACATCGCCCTGAAGCGAAATATAGCGTAAAAACACAACAGTTGAAATCTATTATACAACAAAAGTGAGGATATGTTATTTTGTCGATGTTTAGCTCTATATCCACCATCATTTTGGCTACTATTTCTAATAGGTCGAGGCTCCGTCGTTGGTTTATGTTTGTGCGTGTTTTCTTTAACCGAATCGATGAAAATAGAAATGATGTCAGGTTACCAACGATGATGTCATTATTTTCATCATCGTCTTGGGCTGGAGGATTGGCAGAAGCGTTAGAGCGTCAGGCAAAATGCCTCGGGATATTTCTTCCGGCTTTTCACGTTCTGAGTTCAAATCCTTTGGGGGTCAACTTTGTCTTTCATCCTTTTGGGTTTGATAGAATAAAATGTTAGTACTGTGGTCGATAGTTTCAACTAAAATCCCTCTCCAAAATTTGGCCTTGTGCCTAAATTAGAAACGATTATCTTCGTCATCATCGCTATTACGCTAATAGATGAAGCAACAACAGTGGCCAGCGGAAGTGACGTGCAGAGAAGGTGTTGTGTGTATTAAGCTTCAGCAAGCTTACGTTCCATCTCTATTTATCCTCCTTTATAAAGAGAGATCGAACCTCAGAAAGACAACAGAATATACGTATATATATACATATTATATATGTATGTTTATAGTAGGAGAGATGGAGCAAAGAACTAACACAGCTGAAATGGATACTGAGAAAGATAATGTGGATAACAGATATGTCTTAGATCCACATTATGATGGACTGTTGGCAATTGATACGGCGTGTAGCCAGCTTTACCCAGACCAGCCATCTCCTTTGCAAGCTGCTGCCTTGCAGAAGTTTTGGTAAGCTGAGCACACACATACATGCATATATAGCACTTCCCCTAGTCATAGGACACTAATTTCCACATCCTCTAACCGTTATCATCCTCCATCCTAATATTTATAGTTAATTGTATATAAAATTATTTAGTAAAGCATTAGACCCCCAGAAAATTAGTGATGTTTTGTGTAGGAAAAGAAACATTTGTAATTAGATTAGATTATATAGATATTTAATTCATAATCATTACTATAACAAAATATATTTTGTTTCGCCTATTGCTCTGTCTAACTTAACCATCACCCTATGCCCACCTGTGTGCAGAATTAAAGCTGAAGGCTTCCAGTAGCATCCTCTACCGGTTCTCATTAACTCTTTCTCTGTCGTCACTCGACTCGTGAAGAGAGTGAAATGGTGAAGGTGTTGGTGTTGATACTGGTATCTTGGTTTGCTGAACAACCTGCATGATGAATATTATTACAGTAGACATGGTTTGTGCAGAGTCAATTCCACTCTCATTCGTCTGGTGTCACTAGTAGTTCATTTGTTATCCGGATGCAAGAATTGCATAGAGTTATCCTCTCTTAGATGAGCAGCTATGTTGAAGGGCTTCATTAGGGAACTGTGAGTGATCTTCTGAAAGCAATTCTGTGACATTTTAATTAACTCATAACTGGAACCTTGACAGGGTGCTACTTCTTCAGGTTAGATCAGACCTGGGAGCAATAGTGGCTAAGAGGTGATTCCACACCCCTTAAAACACTGGCACTCCCAAATTAGGGTCTCGCTACCAGATGCAGTCATATGTAGCTTATAAAATTTTTTTTATACAAGGGTTGGCTGAAAAGTTCATAGGCTAACCAAGATACTCTCATGGAATGTGAACAAATAAAGTTTGTTTTGCAACATAGTCCACACGCTTCTTCCATTGGTGTTGCAATGCTTGGATCCCACTTGTCAAGAAGCCTTCATCCTGTTGATCAAAAAAGTCATCAGCAGCAGATATGACATTGTCATCACTGCAATACTGCTTCCCAGCCAAGAGTTTTTAGGTTGGGGAACAGAAGATAAGCAGATGGGGTCGAATCAAGAGAATAGGGAGGGTGCTCAACCAGTTCAAAGCCACAGCTATGCACAGCAGTCATTGAAACCAAATACTTGTGTGCTGGAGCATTGTCGTGATGAAACAACAACCCTTTTGTCAGTTTTCCTGGGTGTTTGGTTTTGATAGACTTTCATAACTGCCTCAGCAAGTTGGCATAGTACTCTCCATTGGTAGTGTGGCCCTTTTGAAGATAGTCAATAAACTCAATGCCTATTCAAAAATACTGAGGCCATCAGCTTATCTGCAGATTAAATGACCTTAGCCTTCTTTGGATCAGGTGAGGAGGGATATTTCCACAGCATGGATTGTCTCTTTGTCTCTGATACAAAGTGATGAAGCCAAAACTCATCCTGGTTTAGGAAACGTTCAAAGAAACCAGCTGGGTCTGCCTCAAACAAGGTGAGATTTTCCCGATCATGTAATGAGCCTGGTGCACTTTTGATTAGGTGTCAGAAGATGTGGTGCCCACCAAACAGAATCCTTCTCCATGCCAAGTTCATTGTGCAGTATATTCTCAAATCTCTCACAGGATATACCAATAGCTTTACCTATTTAATTTATAGTCATTCACCTGTTGTCCATCAGCATGTGGTGAACATGATCAATGTTTTCCTCAGTGATGGCAGCTGCAAGACATCTAGACTTTGGGTTATCTTCAAGACTCTCCCTTTCCCTTATGAAATCAGCTGCCCACTTTTGTACTGTTGATAAAGCTGGAGCATCATCCCCTAGTATAGCAACCATGTCAGCATGAAAGTCATTGGGGGCTAAACCCTTTTCTGAAGATACTTGATAACATCATGATAACGAATTTTGTCAATTTTCAAGAGAAGTCACTACTAGTTACTTTGAAATGTTCTTTGAACAGTCAGATGTCAATTTACCTGAAAAGAAACAGTGCAGTTATTAATAAGAGGAGTAGAAATTAATGCATACAAGATTTCACAGCTCTAGAATCACTCTTTCATAGTCAGCTTATGAACTTTTTAGCCCAACTCACAGGGTGTTCGGGCTAAATTTGATGAAATTTTGTCTCCTTTTTTCAATAACAGATTGATATATTGGTACACAGTCAATGGCATTGGAGAACATAAAGACTGAAGTTGTAGTTTAGAAAAAGTTGGCTGACATGGAGGACAGAAAATCATCTAAATATTGGAAAAGAGTTACCTGTATCAATGATTCCTGCCTAGTATTAAAATATTGACATCACGACTGCTGCATGGACAGCTGCAATGGAGACTATGAAGCTGTGACTGGCAGTGAGGGACACAGCAAGCACTCTGACTGCATCCGTAATGCTGGAATCCACCCCCACATAATTGAACTGGGCCTTATGCTCAATTCAGGCACTTTGTGATGCTGCTGGAGACTAGTTCAACCCTGGTTGAAGAAGGTTGCTGCTGGATAGCATGTGTGACAACAAGATTTGATTCCTTGCCATATTTCTGTAAAGAGTCAGAAGTGGTTGTCAGAGAATTTCTACAACTTCGCCAGCCCCAATTTCTGTCCTCCTAATTCCCCCGACTATAAACCAATGGATTACTATGTGTGGGGCATGGCTGGAAAAGACACCAACCACTCTGCCTGCAACACCAAAGGCAAACTGGTCGTGAATATCAAGGAGGTGTTTGATAATCTTCCCTGGAAGACAGTGAGGAATGCATGTGCCAGCTTCCAGAGCTGTCTTGAGACCATGATGAAAGCTGTGGGCAACTACTCTGACTAAACTCTTATCTCCCTGCCAAAATCTACTTGAGATGTTTTTTGATTTTTTTAAAATATTTTTATTTCTGCATGAGATATTGTGTTTTCTTTTCTTTACATCCAAATTGTCAAATTTAGCCCAAACACTTTGTATATATAATGTATATGTAGTATACACACCACACACACACATATATATATAATAGCATACATATATATATAGTGTATATGTGTGCATATAAACATGAATATATATATATATATATATATATATATGAATATATATATATATATATATATATTCTATATATATATATATATATATATATATATATATATATAGAGAGAGAGAGAGAGAGAGAGAGAGAGAGAGAGAATATGAGGGGTTTTAGTTCAATTGTGATCTAAACAAATAGGTACGCTGAGTAAATGCTATGGTTGGTCGACCATTAGGTTCCAAGATCACAGCTAAGGCTGGATCTAGGGATCCATATTAGGGTTCCATAATAGCAGATATATATTATATTACAGGAAAAAATCAAGATCAAGGCAGAATGAGTATCTCAAATCATTTAGAATAATTTAATTAGGGTAAGGTGAATTTGAAGTCTTACAGCCATTTCTGGGATAACCGAAGTGTAGGTTAGTATGTCCACACATATCTATATCCTCTGGAAAAAGATGAATTATGAACATTATTCTCTTGCCTATATTCTTCTACCTACCTTTACTCTTTATTCTTCTATTTTATTCCTTATAAACTGTGAATTTTATTTCTTGTAAACTGTAAATTTTCCCTGTCTAAAATATTCATACCTTGTCTCTGATGATGGAATACTCAGTGCGTGGACATACTAACATACTGCTTGGCTTATTCCAGAAATGGCTGTAAAACTTCAAATTCACATTACCTAAATTAAACTACTCTAAATGACATGAGATACTTGTTCCTGTAATATAACATATATATGTATATATATATATATATATATATATATATATACCATCATCATCATCATCATCATCATCATCATCTTTAACAACCGTTTTCCATGCTGGCATGGGTTAGATGGTTTGACTGAGGTCTGGAGAGCCAGCAGCTGCACCAGGCTCCAATCTGATCTGGCAATGTTTCTACAGCTGGATGCCCTTCCTAAAACCAACAAGCCCGAGGGTGTAGTGGGTGCTTTTTACATTCCACTGGCACAGGAGGCAGTCCTGGCATTTATCATGTTCTGATAGTGCTTTTTACGAGCCACCAGCATGGGAACCAATTAGGGGTTACTGGATGGTGCTTTTTACGTGCCACCAACATGGGAGCTACTCAGCCAGACCTGGCAGCGACCACGTTCAGATGATGCTTTTTATGTGCTACCGGAATGGGAGCCAGTGAGAGGGCATTGGCCACAGCCATGATTTTGGTTTTACTTGATACAACAGGTCTTCTCAAGTATATTATATCGCCTGACACATCAAGGGTACTCTTAAATGGGCTGGACATGCAACACTAGTATTGGCCATGGCTGCGATCTCACTTTAGTTGCTGGGTCTTCTCAATCACAGCATCTCTCCAAAGGTCCCAGTCTCCTGTCATTGCCTCTGTGAGTCTCAATGTTCGAAGATCATGCTTCACCACCTCATCCCATATCTTCCTGGGTCTACCTCTTCTACAGGTTCCTTCCACAGTTAGGGTGTGACACTTCCTCACACAGTTGTCCTCATCAATACATAACACGACCATATCAGTGCAGTTATCTCTCTTGCACACAACATTTGAAGCTTCTTATGTTCAACTTTTCTCTCAGGGCACTTGCACTCTGTCATGTATGCACACTGACACTGCACATCCAGTGAAGCATACTAGCTTCATTTCTTTCAAGCCTATCCATGTCCTCAACAGTCACAGCCCATGTTACACTGCTGTGTAGCATAGCTGTTCACACACAGGCATCATACAGTCTACATTTCACTCTGAACAAGGAGGCCCTTTGTTACCAGCAGATGTAAGAGCTCTCTAAACTTTGCCCATGCTATTCTTATTCTAGCAGCTACGCTCTCAGAGTGTCCACCCCAACTACTGACTTGATCACCTAGGTAATGGAAGCTATCAACAATTTCTAGTTTTTCCCCCTGGCATGTGATGGAATCTGTTTTCTGCACATTTTCAGTGTTTATTGCACCTGTGCATCTTCCACAGAAAAAAACTATCTTCCCGGTTAACCTTCCTTTGAGCACTTACACCAGGTACATCTTATAGAGTTTTTACCTACGCCTTTTCTACAGATTGAGCAGGGCCATCTACCTGAAGGGATTTGTGACTCGTCTGCCTTCCTACTTAACAAAACTTTAGTTTTTGCTAGGTTAATCCTAAGGCCCTTCGAATCTAGGCCTTGTTTCCACACCTGAAACTTCTTCTCTAGTTCTGGTAGTGACTCAGCTATTAGAGCAAGGTCATCAGTGTAGAGTAGTTACCAGGGCAACCTGTCTTGAATTCCTCTGTTATTGCCTGGAGGACTATGATGAACAATAGGGGCTGAAGACTGATACTCGATGAAACCCTACTTCTATCCAGAATTTTTTGCTATACTCATTGCCAACCCTCACCTTACAGTCAGCATTCCTGTACATGGGTTGTACAGCTCTCACTAACCTCTCATCTATCCCTAGTTTCCACATTGACCACCAGATAAGGGATTGGGGGCCCCTGTCAAAGGCTTTCTCCATGTCAACAAAATCCAAGTACAGAGGTTTATCTTTGGCTAGGAATTTTTCCTGCAGCTGTCTTACCAAAAATATAGCATCAGTGGTGCATCTCCCTGACACAAACCCAAACTGCATCTCATCTAAATTAACTCTCCCCCTAATTAGTTGTGCTATGACCCTCTCCATGACTTTCATCACCTGATCCAACAATTTGATACCTCTATATATGCATATATAACCTCTCTCTCTCTCTCTCTCTCTCTCTCTATATATATATATATATATATATATATATATATATATATATATATATATATATATATGATACCCCTCTCTCTCTGTCATATATATATATATATATATACATATATATATGTGTGTGTGTGTATATATATATATATATATATATATATATACACATGTAGAAGGTTGACTGCTTATTGTGATCATTCATCTTTTGGTTTCCTCTAGCTTTGGTCTCTTTTTACAAACCCAGTGAACATTCATATATTTCTGATTTCAAAGAAATTTGAACAATGGATATAAGACACAAGTTAAAAAAGATTCCCAACAATTCAACTTCCCTGGTTGACTCCCACATTTTAGAGCTCCATGTGCTCCATTTTTCAGGAACAAAGACCTTTGAACAGGTTTTATAAGATTTGTATTTGGTTAATCTGGGCATAAAGTTAAGTAGTACTGGATAAATGTTATGATTAGAAATTTTATTAGGGTGTGTAAAGACAGAGAGAAATCCCATTAAAATTCTTAATCTCCAAATTTGATGAAATTCAAATCATAGATATTCCTATGCATTAGAGAAAATATAAAAGAAAAGTCTAAGTCTTCAATTCCATGTGACATGTGCAACGCCAGGTATCTCTGCTAGTATAAGTGTATATATATATATATATATATATATATATATATATATATATATACATATATATATATATAATCAAAATAAGCAACAGGATACCAAGAAGTGATGCAATATGACCGTTTCAAGCGACTCCATTTAATTGAACAATGCAATCATTACATCAATTTAAATGCAGAGCTATCATCAGCTGCACAAATAAATAGAATTTTAATCAGTTGGACATATTAATATAATTTTTCTGAAATACTTTAACAGAGCAAGAAGATGGAAGAAATCCATGTTGTAGCTAAGTTGGATTTGGAGAATCAAACAGAACTTATAGTAAATGCTTCAACTGGCTATCTGGAATTGTGATGTAATCTAACGTGCCCATGCATTTGAAAATCCAGGATGTACAACCTAATATTTCTACAAAGAATAAAGGCAGCGAGCTGGCAGAATTGTTACTGCACTGAGCAAGATGCTTAGTGGCATTTCATCCATCTTTACATTCTGAGTTCAAATTCCACCAAAGTCAACTTTGCTTTTCGCTCTTTCGGAGCTGATAAAATAAATGTCAGTAATTGACTTACCCACTCCCCTGAAATTGCTGGCCTTGTGCCAGAATTTGATATCAATATTTCTACAAGGAGTATATAACAATCAGATGTGAGAGGCAAATGAAGATTCAATATTTCTATGTGGTTGCAGTTTCATAATTTTCTCTATACAACAACATCAACTTTCATGCGTATCTTTCTTTTACTTGTTACTATCATTAGACTGCAGCCATGCTGGGGCACCACCTTGAAGAATTTTAGTCAAATTGATGCCAGTACTTATATTTTATAAGCTTGGCACTTATTCTGTTGGTCTCTTTTGCCAAATCACTAAATTACAGGGACATAAACACACCAACACTATTACTTAAGTAGTAGTGTGGGACAAACACACACATACACATATACAAGGGGGTGCTGAAAAGTTCCTGGCTTTGGGTGAAAGGAAATACAGAAGGATCAGTTAATTATGCTTTCACTCATATTTCCCTCTCAAATTCACATACTTATTGCAGCAGTTTTTCTAAGCACTGTTAAAGAACTCAGAAGGTTGGACCTCCAACCAGGCCTTTTGTGATATCCTTAAAGCTTCTTTCAATTTCCATCTACCAAATCCATTCACAAAGCTTTAGTCAGCCTGAGAGTATATTAGAAGACACTTGCTCAAACTGCCATGCAATAAGACTGAACCTAGAACCTTGTGGTTCCACAGAGCCATGCTGATGTATATATATATATATATATATATATATATATGAAGGGTCTTTACTCTGTGTTTACTTGTCCTGTTTTCCATTTGTTTCTCTTGTTATTTATGTATTTAATTCGTTTGTTTACGTATTTTATCTTGTTTGTACAGTTGGTGACATCCTGTACCCTTATATGCATATATATGTATACATATATATATATATATATATTATATATATATATATATAATATATATATATATATATATATATATATATATCATCGTCATCATCATCATCGTTTAGCGTCCGTTTTCTATGCTAGCATGGGTTGGACGGTTCTACTGGGGTCTGTGAAGCCAGAAGGCTTCATCAGGCCCAGTCAAATCTGGCAGTGTTTCTACGGCTGGATGCCCTTCCTAACGCCAACCACTCCGAGAGTGTAGTGGGTGCTTTTTACGTGCCACCCGCACAGGTGCCAGACAGAGCTGGCAAACGGCCACGAACGGATGGTGCTTTTTATGTGCCACCGGCACGAGGGCCAGGCGAGGCTGGCAACGGACACGAAACGGGGCGGTGCTGGCAACGGTCACGAAACGGAAGGTTCTCTTACATGCCACCGGCACTGGTAACACATCTGCAATTTCCATTGATCGATTTCGATTCTGATCCTCACTTGCCTCAACAGGTCTTCACAAGTAGAGATTTGTGTCCCAAGAAGGGAAGGTATGCATACGTAGGCTGGCTCCATCCCATGTAGAAGGCCACGGGTTATGGACTCACTTGTCCTGCCGGGTCTTCTCGCGCACAGCACACTTCCAGAGGACTCGGCCTCTAGTCATTTCCTCAGTGAGACCTAAAGTTCGAAGGTCGTGCTTCACCACCTCGTCCCAGGTTTTCCTGGGTCTGCCTCTTCCACAGGTTCCCTCAACCGCTAGGGTGTGGCACTTTTTCACACAACTATTTTCATCCATTCTCGCCACATGACCATACCAGCGCAAACGTCTCTCTTGCACACCACAACTGATGCTTCTTAGGTCCAGCTTTTCTCTCAAGGTACTTACACTCTGCCGAGTATGAGTACTGACATTACACATCCATCGGAGCATACTGGCTTCATTTCTTGTGAGCTTACGCATATCCTCAGCAGTCACGGCCCATGTTTCACTGCCATGTAGCATGGCTGTTCGTACACACGCATCATACAGTCTGCCTTTCACTCTGTGCGAGAGGCCTTTTGTCACCAGCAGAGGTAAGAGCTCTCTGAACTTTGCCCAAGCTATTCTTACTCTAGCAGTTACACTTTCAGCACACCCGCCCCCACTGCTGACTTGGTCACCTAGGTAACGGAAACTATCAACTATTTCTAGTTTTTCTCCCTGGAAAGTGACGGAAGTTGGTCTCAGAGCATTTTCAGTGTTTATTGTTCCTGAGCATCTGCCACATACAAAAACCATCTTCCTAGTTAGCCTTCCTTTGACATTGCTGCACCTCTTATGTGTCCATAGCTTACATTTGGTGCATCTTATAGAGTTTCTACCTACACCTTTTCTACAGATTGAGCAGGGCCATCTACCTGAAGGCGTTTGTGATTTGTCTACCTTCCTACTGATTACGACTTTGGTTTTAGCTAGATTGACTCTGAGGCCCTTCGATTCTAATCCTTGTTTCCACACCTGAAACTTCTCCTCCAATTCTGATAGCGACTCAGCAATTAGAGCAAGGTCATCAGCATAGAGGAGCTCCCAAGGGCATCCTGTCTTGAATTCCTCCGTTATTGCCTGGAGGACTATGATAAATAGGAGGGGGCTGAGTACTGAGCCTTGGTGGACCCCTACCTCTACCCGGAATTCTTCACTGTACTCGTTTCCAACCCTCACCCTACTAGCAGCGTCCCTATACATGGCCCGCACAGCTCTCACTAACCATTCATCTATCCCTAGTTTTTTCATTGCCCACCAGATAAGGGATCGGGGGACCCTGTCGAAGGCTTTCTCCATGTCAACAAAAGCCAGGTACAGGGGCTTATCTTTGGCTAGGTATTTCTCCTGCAGCTGCCTTACCAGGAATATAGCATCAGTGGTGCTTTTCCCTGGCACAAACCCAAACTGCATCTCATCTAAACTAACTCTCTCTCTAATTAGTTGGGCTATGACCCTCTCCGTAACCTTCATCACCTGATCCAACAGCTTGATACCTCTGTAGTTATTTGTATCTAGGGCATCACCTTTACCTTTGTAGCAGTTGACTATTATGCTGCTACACCAGTCATTGGGTATGACTCCTTTGTGTATCACCTGATTAACTATACGGGTGACTAGGCTATAGCCGACACTACCAGACATTTTGAGCATCTCTGCAGTGATTCCTGATGGGCCTGGGGCTTTCCCTGTCTTCATGCTTCTAATTGCCTTAGCTACCACGGAACTATCAACTCGGATAGCTGGTCCCTCTGTTGGGTCAACATTCGGCAGACTCTCTTTATCCCATTCATTTTCTTTATTCAGCAACCTTTCATAGTGGCATCTCCAAACCTCTCTCTTTGCAACCTCATTTAGCACAAGTGAACCATCTTCCATGCGAACACACTTCTCTCCTACCACATCACGATTCTCTCTCACACACTGTCTTGCAACGCGAAACACCTCCAGTCTTTGGTCCTCACGGCGCAGAACATTGGCAAATTTTTTCTTATCTGCTTCCCCTCTGGCTAAATAAACCTGTCTCCTAGCTTCTCTTTTGGCAGTCTGATACAATTCCCTGCTACCCCCATTTTTCCAGACCTTCCAAGCCTGTCTCTTTTCTCTAATAGCCCTGTCTACAATATTGTTCCACCACCATGTTATTCTAGGTCGTGAGGGGACAAACTTAGATAAACTTAGATATGTTTCGACCAAAGATTGGTCCAGGCCATGTCTAACTTAATAGCACCACCTGATAGGATTATTCGAATCCTGTTTAAGTCAAGTTTTGTTTAAGTCAAGTTTTGTTCAAGTAGTGAGTTCTTGTTGGGTGAGTTGTATCCAGTTTTGTTCAAGTAGTGAGTTCTTGTTGGGTGAGTTGTATCCAATTATGGGTGGCTTATCTGGTATTCTTTGAAGGGATCTATCCAGACTCTGTTTAAAGTTGATAGGATCCTTTTCCTCTTTGATCTCCCTCGGGACAATGTTAAATAGGGCAGGGCCTGTTGAGGAAAAGAAATTATGTTGCAGTGTACATGTATGTTGTGATCATATATATATATTTAATGGTTGTTGTTAAGGTGCTGGCTGCCAGTATGCAAGATGGAAGAAAAACAGTGATTGAAGTTGTAAAGAAATATTTATTTACCATTACTTTGTATATATCCAAAACTATGATGGGTTGGTATGTATAACTAGTAAATGGAAAAGCATGTGAGGTAAAAAGAGTTAATTTTAGCTGGTATGTGTGTACATGATCTCATGGTAGTATATATAGAGAGATATGGTAATCTTACAGAGAAAAGAAAGTGAGTTAGTGAAAGTGAGAGTGGTGGGACAAAACAACTGCTTCGTTGGTGAGTTACCATAGTTGTCCCTTTGTGCTTTTTCCTTTAGAGGCATCATTTTGTTCAGTCGGTCAGCCAGACTTGGTTCCCACCAACTCACTTTGGCTTACAGAGTTCATGTTTTTATAACTATCCAAAACCACCCAGAAGGATAAGCATATTGTTGAGAACAATAGATTTCATTGGCAGTCTGTTATCTCTATTCTAGATTTTGGTGGCCTAGAAGAGGGTAGAAGGATCAAGTGGCAAAGACATTATTCTACTTAGCGAAGGCATCTGGAAAATGTAACTGTTGTTACTCACAGAAAAACTATTGTTTTACCATGAGAAAGGTGCTGTTGAACTGTTAAGTGAAATTTGGTGATCGAGGATCAAATCCACGCTATGCCTGCATGAAGCCACTACATATATCTATATGTATATATATGAAGGCGCATGGCTCAGTGGTTAGAGCGTCGAGCTTACGATCGTGAGGTTGTGAGCTCGAATCCCGGTCCGGGCTGCGTGTTGTGTTCTTGAGCAAAGCACTTTATTTTTCACGTTGCTCCAGTTCACTCAGCTGTAGAAATGAGTTGCGACGTCACAGGTGCCAAGCTGTATCGACCTTTGTCTTTCCCTTGGATAACACTGGTGGCGTGGAGAGGGGAGGCTGGTACGCATGGGCGACTGCTGGTCTTCCATAAACAACCTTGCCCAGACTTGTGTCTAGGAGGGTAACTTTCTAGGTGCAATCCCATGGTCATTCATGACCGAAGGGGGTCTTTACTCTTATATATATATACACACACACACATATATATATTATTTAAATTTGTTCACACGAAGGCCGGGGAAGTTCTAGGAAAGGTATACCAAAAATTGCCTGTCTTTCTATATCTGATCAGTTTAGCGCAACTGACAAATGTCCACCCTGTGCTTGTAAAACAAAGAGACTTTTATTTACAAAATCTGGATGGAACTTGGACATTTCATGTTGGAATGTGCGCACTCTATTGGATAACAAGAGTGATTGTAGGCCTGAAAGACCACACTACACTTGTTGCTCGCAAGCTGAACTGTTATAACATTGATATAGCTGCCCTTTCAGAGACTCATATAGAAGGTGATGGTCAGCTTGAGGAAGTAGAAGGTGGATACACCTTTCTTTGGAAGGGGAGGCAGAAGGGGGAGCACAGAAAGGCTGGTGTTGGCTTTGTTGTTCAATCTGATATCCTTAAGAAGTTGGAGAAGCTTCCTGTTCCTATAAATGAACGCCTAATGACTCTACGATTGCACCTGAAAGATGGACGGTCTGCTACTCTAATAAGTGCCGATGCACTGACTTTGACTAGTTGTGATGAAGATAAAACTATTTTTTATACCCAGCTATGAGCCATACTTAGGAAAATCTCCAATTCTGATAAAGTCTTTCTACTGGGGGATTTCAATGCCAGGGTTGGGACAGACTGGAAAACATGGAACTCTTAAGGACGTTGTGGTGTAGGGAAAATGAATAGCAATGGTCTCATGCTGCTGGAGCTTTGCGATGAACATGGTGTTTACATTGCAAGCACTCATTTTATACGCAAAGGTGACCACACAACAATGTTGATGCATCTAAGGTCTAAAGTTTGGCGCTTGCTGGATTATGTCGTCATCTGCAAACATGACATCTATGACATTACAAATGTCAAGTCCTTTCACACTCTGGTGCCAAAAAAGTTCTGGATGATGATTAGAGTGAAAGAGAGAAGTGGGCTTGTTGGCATTCCTTGGCATCTGAATGTCCACAAGATATATGATGCTGCATTGAGGAAAGAGCTTCAGACTTGCTTGTCTAGCATTGAAAATACTACAATAAAGGAAGATTTTCGAGACCAGGTTCTTCAATGTGCTGCTGAAACCCTGGGATATGCTACTGCCAGACACAGAAAATGGTTTGAGGAAAATGATGCTGAAGTTCAGTGACTACTGGTTGTAAAGCGCCATGTCCACAATGTATTGCTGCAGAGGACTTTCAACTGTGCAGTAAAATCTAGCACTTGCCCACTAGAGCAGTGTAAAATCACTACTGCAGTGATCTTTCAGAAAGATGCAGAACACTTGGTGGAAGGATCTTGCTCGTGATGTTCAGGCTGCTGCTGATGCAAATGACAGTAAGAAGCTTTACTATTTTATGAAGCAAGTTTATGGACCTAAGAGTTCTGCATCAGCTCCTTTGCATTCCAAGGAGTCTTCTACTCTATTTACTAAATCAACAGAAATCACAGGTTTCTGAACTCCTGAACCATGAGTCAGTTGTTGGATGAAATAGTGATTGATACTATGCAACAAAGACTTATCATTGGGTCCTTAAATTCCCCGCCATCAATAGATGAGGTAATGACATCAATAAGTAAATTGAATCTTGGCAGGGCACCTGGAAGGGATGGAATTTGTACTGAGGTCTTGCAATTTGGTGGTGATTACATCATACAGTCCCTTCATGAACTTATTAGTGTAGTCTGAAGGGATGGTGCAATGCCTAAAGGCTGGAAGGATGCAATTATTCTTCCTCTCTATAAAGGAAAAGGAACCAGAACAATGTGTGGTAACTACAGAGACATTGCTCTATTATATCAGCTGCTGGCAAGGTTCTGGCAAATATTCTTCTTACCCGCCTGAATGGGTATCTTGTAAATGATGTCCCTTCTGAATCTCAATGTGGCTTCCAATCTGGTTCACACAAGACAGAAGCAGAAGTTCTATGAGCAGAATATGGATCTTGTCAGGTATTCATTGATTTAACGAAGGCCTTTGATACTGTGAATAGGACCTTGCTATGAAAAATACTTGGCAAACTTGGATGTCCGAATCACTTTGTATCTATAATTAAATCATTTCATGATTGGATGCCAGCTTGGGTCAATGTTGGTGGTGGCATGATGGGACCCATTCCTGTAGAGAATGGTGTTAAGCAGGGTGAAATCCTTGCCCCAACTCACTTTTCTTTGTATTTTGCTGCTGCTTTTACTCATGCTATTGCTAAGGTTAGCTCTCTGGGAATACATGTCAGATATCGATCTTCTGCACTGATTTGCTACCAATTCAAAAAGTTTTCCAGTCTCTTATTCATGACCTCCTTTATGCAGATGACTGTGACTTAGTCACTCATGCAGTGGATGACATGCAAATACTTATGGATCATATTTCTGTTTTTTGCAAGGCATTTGAACTCAGCATTAGCTTGGACATGACTGTTGTAATGTTCCAGCCTGCACCAGGAAATCCAAATGTGGAACCAGCTATCTTGGTTGAAGGAACAATTCTGAAAGTGGTAGACAAGTTTGTCAACCTGGGCAGCACACTCAGCCGTTCTTGCTCCTTGGATGATGAAATATCTTTCAGGCTGCAGAGAACAACTGATTCCTTCCAGTCTCCTCAGTCTCATGTCTGGTCCCAGTATGGCATCACAAAGCAAAAAAAAACTGCTGTATACCGTGCATGTGTACTGACATTGTTCCTTTACTCATGGGAGGCATGGACCCTTTATAAATGTCATGCAATGGTCCTTGAATGCTTTCATCAGAGATGTCTCAGACACATTCTGAATGTTGGCTGGACCTTAAAAACTCCAGACACACAGGTCTTGAGGACAGTTGATATCTTGAGTATTGAGGCAATGGTGCACAGGCACTGGTTCCATTGAACTGGACACCTTATAAGAATGCAGGATAGCAGGATCACAAAGGAGATGCTATATGGGGGACTTGTGAATGGAAAGAGACCCCAGCAGAAACCAAGGCTGTAATTTAAGGACTGTGTCATGTCCTCATTAAAGGCCTGTGATATGCAGGAGACTGACTGGGAGAGCAATGCCTGTCATCACCATAGATGGAGAAAGCAGGTTAAGGAGGAAGTCAACACTTTTGAAAAAGCATGTATTCTGCATGAAGAACTTAAACGTGTTGTTTGAAAGCGTACTGCTGGTGTAGTGAATGGGGAAAGCTTGGTTTGCAATATTTTCAGTCGTGTATGCTTGTCAAGAACAGGGATCATTAGCCACTAATGGAGCCAAAAATGCAAAATATAAGTTAGTCCTAGAGTGCACAATGTTCCCATATGAATACCATGGCCATGTATAGATATTTGCATATATATACTTTGACATATTGTACTGAAGATAACAAGGTATTTTATGACATTAAGTTTGAAATCGATTTACAATTGATAAAAAAAATATTATTTATTTTTCATCTGCCCACTTACAACCCAAGCTAATGGAGTATTGAGGTGGTATTGAGAGCGATTTGGTGCCTTTTTCTAGCATACTGATATGGTCAATCCGCACCCGCTAATATAATTATTTATATAATTATAAATTAGTACAAAATGTCACCTATAAGGTTTTTTATTTCACAAACAGGAACATAAAACTCTGAGTAACAGTTTTTGTGATGTTTTTGCAGCTTTATTAATAAAGCATATTACTCTACCTCCAGTACTCGAGTACTATTTCTTCCACCTTGTTTCACTCTGGTGTATGTATATATATTGGATTGGATTGCCCATGTTCAATTCACTGCAGGACTAAAACCACAGCATGTTCTCCCCACCATGATACTGGTTTGATGAGCCTACTCTGTGACACTGGCTCAGTTGGTAGAGAGATGCAGTTTTTATACTCATACCCAGGAGTAGTTAAATCAGTTACATCAACCCCGGTGCTTAACTGGTACTGGTACTTACTCTGTGTGTGTGTGTGTGTGTGTGTGTGTGTGTGTGTGTGTGTGTGTGTGGTGTGTGTGGTGTGTGGTGTGTGTGTGTGTGTGTGTGTGTGTGTGTGCGTGTGTGTGTGTGTGCGTGTGTGTAACTAATTCAAACAGTAGAGAAATGCAGACTCCTGAAGACACCATTTTCCACAAACTTTCATCTATCTGACCTTTGCTACTTCATTTTTTTTCCCTCTGGCCCTCTAACTACTTGCATCATTCCAAACCCTCCAATCATTTCTTTCAAAAAGGACAAAACATGTATCACTCCTTAGAAGCTTTTTCTCTCTTTCACTCTGTGTGTGTATACATACATACAGTCAGATAGACAGACAGAAATGAAGCTAGTATGCTTCACTGGATGTGCAATGTCAGCATGCAAAACAGAGTGTAAGCATCTTGAGAGTAAAGTTAGGCACAAGAGGCATCAGATGTGGTGTGCAAGAGAGACGACTGCACTGGCATAGTCATGTGATGTGTATGGACAAGGACAGCTGTGTGAAGTGCTGAATTCTAATGGTGGAGGGAACCTGTGGAAAGGTAGACCCAGGAAAACATTGGGCAAGGTGATGAAGCATGATCTTCAAACATTGGTCCTCACAGAGGTAATGACAAGTGACTGAAACCTTTGACCATCTGCATTAAAAGACCTGTCAAGCCAAGTGAAATCATAGTTGTGGCCAATGCCAGTGTCATGTAACTTACACACATGCTGGTGGCACGTAAAAAGCACCGTTTTGGTCCCTGGACCTCGTGGAGGCAATGTTGAGTGACCAAAACCTTTTGGTAATATAATGTACCTGAGAAAACCTGTCAAACTAAGTGAAATTGTAGTCATGGCTGATGTCAGTGTTTCATAACTGGCAGCCATGCTGGTGATACGTAAAAAGCAGTCACTACACTCTTGGAGTGGTTGGCATTAGGAAGGGCATCCAACCAAAGAAACCATGCCAATTAAGATTGGAACCTGGTGCAGCCTCCCAACTTACCAGCTTTCAGTCAAACTGTCCAACCCTTGCCAACATGGAAAACGGATGTTAAATAATGATGATGATGATACATAACGTACATACATACATACATATATTATACATACATACATATATTATATAGGTAGTTAGGGAAAATCCCAGCTGTTTCATCTTGAAGCACATCAACTTATTCTTTTATTACACTCAATAGGTATCCATAGTTACTGCTGTATGTTAATGAAAGTACACATTAAAATTGGGAATTATGGAAATATTATTTTCAGAATTATTGTATAACAAACAAGAAAATGGAAATATTTTGGTATTATTTACCCTCCATTAGGAGTTACAGAGTTTTACATGTTACATAGACATGTAAGGAATTTCCTATTAGAAATTTGTCAGACGGTGGAGGGGGGATATTTAAAAAACACATGGAGAATAAATAATACCAAAATATTTCCATTTTCCTGTTTTGTTATATCATGTGTGTGTGTGTGTGTGTGTGCTACATGGATATACTGTAGAAAGCCATAAAACTGTTGAATTCCTCTTGAGAAAGCTTCTCTTATAGATGTATGTAGTACTAAAAGCAGAGTAGCAGAAAAACAGCATCCAGTAGTAGTGGTGGAATTGATAAATTTAGATTTCTGTGTCTTTGCGTGTGTGTGTGTGTGTGTGTGTGTGTGTGTAATATATGTATGTGTTTATGTAAATTGTGGTTGTGTGTATGTCTGTATAACATTTAGCTATCATTACCTCCTCCTCTTTCCTCAGATCAGCTGGTATTCCTTTCATTTTCTCCTCTCAATCTCCCTTTCTTTCTCTCTCCTCTCTTTTTCTCTTCCTTTTCTTCTCACTCTTTCTCTATTCATTTGACATGATTCTCTAAAAAGAGTTCTACCCTAAACTTGAATTATTTGTATGAACATGTACATGTGGAAATTCCACTGTTAATTTGAAATTGTAAGAAGTTTATAGAGAACCAAGAAATACTTAACTTCTATTAAAATTGTATTTTTATCAAGATCAGTGGCACAGGTACTTTTAAGGTGGCACCAGCATCAGCAGGATCTCCAAGTAACTTGCAAAACAAGGACCTCTTAATTGATATATTTGTTTGGATCCTAATATTTTACTGTATATATAATGCATATGGTTGGGTAACTAAAGAAAGGTTACCTGACATCTCATCACAGCTTCATGTATAAACTTTGGTAGATAGACCACAATCGTTGTACAACATGAATGAAAGCCATTTTCTTCACAGTTATCAACACACACTTGTTGAAATGTAGATTTCAAACAAGCGCCAAAAAATTGATCATAGGACATCGTTTCTGGTGTCAACATGGCTGGATCCCAATTCCAATATGATGCCAAGATCAGTTTCTTCACCATGCCCATCAGTATCAGCAGTGCAAGCAGAACTTTGATTTTGTCCCCTGTGGCTGAAAACCAATCACTGCCATGTCCGGGTCTGACATGCTGGGGTCTGACAGCATAGTCATTCATTTCATTCACTTTATATTGGAACATTTAATCTGTTGAAAACTCATGGCAAACTTCCATTTATGCCATCAGACGAAATTTTCTCTCACTTACCACATGACATTCTCTTGTCCAGGTCCAATCATTAATGCCTGCCTCTACCTTTGATTCACCAGAGTATCATCATTGCTATCAGAATCATCTAATTCTGAACTAGGAAAATACACACTCTCCAAGTCATCATCCAAACCAAAAGAAGCACCTGGTGAGGTGGTGGAGCTTGGTGTAGCTTGGTGTAGCTTGGTGTGATGACCGTAAATTTGACAAAACAGGACGTGATGACAAAGTTGACAGAGCCAGAGTGGTAGAACTCGATGACTGTAAATTCAACGAAACAAGATGCAACGATGAAGTTGACAGGGCCAGAATGGCAGGACCAACCTATTGGGTTGTAAATATTTACATGAAACATCTAATTGGCCTTTCAGCTGGCAGGTGGACTGGTACTAACTCAGGCAACAGGTTCTCAGTTAGGTAGCGTATAATTACATTGATCAACTTAAAGCATGTACATTGCATAAGTAAATTTATGTCCAAAATTTGAAAAGGGTTAATATCCATTTTCCATCCTGACATGAGCTCAACAGTTTGACTAGAGCTGGCAAGCATGAGAGTAGCACCAGGTTCTGGTCTGGTTTGGCTCAGTTTCTAGAGCTAGATAACTTCCTAACACCAACCACTTTACAGAGTGTGCTGTGTGTATTTTACATGGCACCAGCACAGGTGTCATTACGTAGCACTGGCAAGGAGCCTTTTACATGCTTTCATTCAGGATAGAAGGCAATAACCCTGACTGTTGAGACAGCTGAAAGGGATGGAGGAAGCTTGACTGTTTATGACAAGGTCCCTGGTGGTGATGTTAAACCATGTAATGGATCAAGTTTACCACCCATAGCAGCTTATAGTTAAAAACATTCCAACTATGACCATCTCATCAGATATACTGTACCCAGGACTACGTTATACCATGTGTCCTGTTTTTCAGATGGTATGATATGGTCTGAACAAGATTTAGCTGCTATTTTTACCAGGTTGGGCAACCATGTAGAGGCTTCCAGTGTGTTCTGCCTTGGGGTAATTACTAAATATTTGGTCATATTTCTCTGGCTACTCAACAAAAAAAGTCAGACTTGGGAACATGAGCTAAAGAGAGTAGCCTCTGTCAGTAGTCTCCAATCTGTAGTTCATAGACCCCTGGGGATCCACAAAAGCAGTACCAAAAGATCTGTGAACTAAATTCAAAATTTCAAGACTTTGCAGTGTAAAACATACAATTACAGTAAAAGCAATACAGAAAAACTTTCAAAATTCCAAATAGTTTCCAAATTTGAAGAGATAGTCTAATTTTTTTTTAGACGTTTCTTAAAATGAGAGGTAATATTTATCCCCACTTAAGCCTGGATGTTCTGCTACAACAAACTATACTGTGGTAGATACCATGAAAGTAACTCTCAAATTGGCTTTTAATACAAGATGCATGCTTGTTTATATCTTAAAACATGATCTATATCTAAGACTGCCATTAAACCTGATATTTAGAGCAAAGAATCTACAAGGCAGCACCAACCTTCTCATCAAACATCTAAGTGTTTTTGGTTGATACTGGCATTTATCTAATTGCATATTTAGTTAGAAATATCTTTTAATTGAGGGAATCTGAGTATACATAAATATGTTTATTGAGTTGCTCAGTTGACAAACCTTTCAAAACTCTGGAATCTATGGAAAAATTCATTTAAATGAACAAGGCTTTTGGTACTGAAAAGGTTAAGAACTACTGCTTATATAGTTGTATGACATGTTAAAAACAGTGGCCAAATCCCCTTCACTTTACCTTACTGTGTTAGAAAAAAGGGAAGGACACATTGGTCAATGTAGTTCCAGATATAGAAAAAGACAGGTTGATCGTAGTTGGATTGCCTTTGACTGCAGGTTGGCTTGATCTGGATTAACTTGGGACCAAGCAACAACAACAATAAGTATCTAAAAAAAAAGAATATAGTGGATATTGTAACCCTAGAATTTGTACCCATGTTATTTTTCTTTTTTCACTATAGTGTTGAATAAGTTTAAAAGGTTTAAAACAATCATGGTTCTATGAAACATTGCAATTTATTCACTTTCATCACACTTTCCAACCCTTATGGCCCCACACCCTAGGAGAAACATTGCCTTAAATAGACAGTTAGCCATTTCAACAACAACATACTCAAAACCAACTTCATTAAAGTGTTTAAATTTGAATACTTGACTGAAACTTATTATCAGATGAAAGTTCATATTAGATTTCAGTAGTTAATCACTACATTTGCTTTGTTTTTTATTTTTAAGTTGAAAGTTCATGTGGCAAAATGGCCGTTAACATGCCAGGAAAAATGTTTAGCAGCATTTCTTGTAACTTTATGTTCTGAGTTCAAATTCTGCTGAGGTCAACTTTGCCTTTCATCCTTTTGTGGTCAATAGAATAAGTACAAGTTGAACACTAGCGCCAATGTAATCAAAATGTTCCCAGACTAGTTCTGTAGTGCACCAACAGATGGCAGCACATGGCTGCAAGTAGAGTGAGAGCTAGCAGTGTCATTCATGAGGTAGAGTGCCAAGTGATATTATTGTGTTCACTTTGCAAGTTGTGAAATTTGTGTTTGTGTGATCACATGTATGCAGTAGTCTGCAATTTTGTCATGGACAAGAAGTTGGAACAAAGAACCAACATGAAATTTTGTGTTAAACTTGGGAAGTCTGCTACAGAGACATTGAACTTACAAGGGCGAGGCAATAGGTCGTACACAATGTTTCAAGTGACACAAGTGCTTCAAAGACAGAAGTACGTCCCTGAAAGACGATGAGCAATCTGGAAGATCTGCTACAAGCGTCACTCCCAGAAATACGGAGAAAATTCACCAGCTTGTGCATGAGGGTTGTCAGAGGACAATCAATGTCATTGCTGATGTTGTTTATTTCTTTATTGCCCACAAGGGGCTAAACATAGAGGGGACAAACAAGGACAGACAAAGGGATGAAGTCAATTACATCAACCCTAGTGTGTAACTGGTACTTTATATATCGACCCCGAAAGGATGAAAGGCAAAGTCGACCTTGGCAGAATTTGAACTCAGAACATAATGGCAGATGAAATACAGCTAAGCATTTCACCCAGCATGCTAACATTTCTGTTGGTCCGTCATATGGCTCTATGCAGGCAATCCTTACGTTTGAATTGAATATGTGGTGTATCTCTGCCAAGTTTGTCCCCCACCTGCTGACCACTGAGCAGAAAGACCATCGCATCAAAGTCTGTCAAGATCTCCATCCGCGTGCCACTGATGAGCCATCCATCATGTTGAGGATCATCACCAGTGATGAGAGTTGGGTTTATAGGTACAACCCTGAGATAAAGCAGCAGTTATCCCAGTGGAAGAGCCCTTCATCTCCATCACCGAAGGAGGCATGACAGAGCTGCAGCTCAATCAAGAGAATGCTCATCATTTATTATGACATTTGAAGTATTGTGCATCGAGAATTCATCCCCCAGGGCCTGACCATCAATCAAGAGTTCTACTGCGACATTTTGAAGCATTCAAGGTAGGACGTTCAGCAAAAACGATCGGATCTGTGGAGCGCAAAAAATTGAATTCTTCATGTCAGCAATGCACCCAGTCACTGAGCTCACTTGTGAGTTTCTTTCCAAAAACATGGCATCACTTCCATACCTGCCCTATTCACCAAATTTAAGACCTGCAGACTTCCATCTTTTCCCCAAGATAAAAATGCAGCCCAAAGATCACCGTTTTAACACCATTGTCAAGATCCAGAGTGAATCACAGAAGGTCCTCGACTCGCTTTCGTAAAACAACTTCTGGTTCAGATTCCAAAAGTGGCAGGAACACTGGGACCAGTGTATTGATGAGCAAGGTGAATATTTCAAAGGAGATGTTGTTAAATCTTGAGTAAATAAGTTATTTTTTTTATTAAACATAACTAGTTTGGGGACTTCTTGATACCACTTTGTACAATCTGAATGATCTGATGCACACATTTGCATTAATCTGGTCACGCTCTCAGTGTTATACACAAATTTGATAAATAAAACAGTAAATAATATATTTTCTTCAATTTATAACTTTAAAGCAGTTTTTTTTTTAAATTTTCCATGTGAAGAGTATCAGTAAGTTTTTATTTAATCTTCAGTGTGTCATGGAGTTAAAAGATGTGACAACCAGTGACAGGATGCAAATTGAGGAAATTTAGCTACAATTTTAAGACTGTTTAAACATTCCCAGACATAGAGTTGTAATCATTTGTATGTCAGTATACAGTCTTAATCAACTGATTATGCACCAAAGGCTTAGAGTTCAATCCTTGTTCAAGGATAATTCATCCCCCTCATCCTTATCATCACCACCATCACCACACCACTAACAGCATCACTACCATCATCATCATCATCATTTTATGTTCACTTTCTATTGTATCAAGGTCTGATTAGGTCATCACAGTCTGAGTTAATTCTTATTTAGATTTGCTGCCCACTTAGATGAAGCATAGGATGATATCTTGCTTCTATATTTTGATTTGGGTGTGGTTTCTATAGCTGGATATTCTTCTTATCACAACTGCTTTACAAAATGTACTGTATTTTATCATGGCATCAACACTCAAAAGTCCTTGACTAGACTTGATGTCACATTGTCTCTTCTCATTCACCAATCACATTATACAGTGTGCTAATTATATTTTGTCACAGATCTGACTGGCATCCGTGTTGGTGACACGTAAAAGCAGCGACCGATTGTGGCCGTTTGCCAGCCTCCTCTGGCACCTATGCCGGTGGCACATAAAAAGCACCCACTACACTCACGGAGTGGTTGGCATTAGGAAGGGCATCCAGCTGTAGAAACACTGCCAGATCAGACTGGGCCTGGTGCAGCCTTCTGGCTTTCCAGACCCCAGTTGAACCGTCCAACCCATGCTAGCATGGAAAACAGACGTTAAATGATGATGATGATTCAGTATTAGCAAGATTGTCTTCTACTCCATAAGACTAAACAGTTCTCATTTCTTTGTGGCCGGTCCATTCATTCAAGGCAAAACAGTCTGGGATTTAGAAACATACACAATAAAAAAATAATAATATACATAAGGAAAACAGTTCTATGCATCTTATTTCTTTAGAATCATAGTGGTAAAGCACTGTTTGCCTAAGGCTACTTGATTGAAATTAGCTGCTTTGGCATTTTAAAACCAAAAAGGGGGCCTGTACATTAATGGTGAGAATACCCCTTATCTGGAGCCGAAATTTTAACCACATTTGTATTTGAATCCCACCCCTACAGATGATGTCTATAAAACTCATATGAAGAAAAACAGGTTTTAACCTTAAGGACAAAATATTCATTTGATATACCATATTTGCCAATGCACAACACACTTTTTCCCTTAAAAAAATACCTTTTTTTGTTAAAGAAAATTATCTAAAAAATGGTTAATTTGTTAGGAGAGTATTTTTCCATGTTATGCGCATAGAATATTTTTTAAAGGTTTTTTTCCCCTAATGAAAAACGTATGTTATACAGCAAATACAGTAAGTTGTATATCTCTGAATTATAAAATTTAGGAGTTATTTTTCTCAAGAAAAGAGCTCCCTAACAGGTTCTTTTATAATTTCTCCCATATACTAACAAGGTTCTCCACCTTTCTTCTACATTATCCTTCAACCAATTAAAAATATCAATTAAATCTTCCCTGATATCATTACACTGTACCATCTTTAAAATACATTATGTCTGAATAAACGATGGAGTTATCTAGGCTGGATAAAGGATGACCAGGGACTAAACAATATCCTACTTGAAATAACAGTAATATTTTTCCTTAGCCCATATCTGGCCCAAATATTCTACCTGTTTTATGTTCAAACCATCCAGATTTATACTCTCACACCTACCTTACAATGTCATCTTAAAAATAAGCAATCACATCGTTGAAATCTTAAGTTACAGAGACAATGCATGATTAATTCATTTGACAGAATAATCTGAATGCTAAAGGGTCAAATTACCACATACCATATGAAAACAGGAAGAGGACATGAGAAAATGCAGCCCTCGTTAAATTATGTCTGGGTAAAAGATGAAATGGTTGTGGCTGGAATATTGCTGATTGTATATCAATTGGATCAGGAGTGACCTGAGACTAAATAATAACAGCCTTACAGTTTAGTGGTTATTGGTGGAAAGAACAATCAGTTGTAAAATCAATTGCTTCAGTTCCAATTGTGTATATTCCACTTTGTCTATCATTTAAAAAATGACTGTAAAACAATAAGAAATTTTTTTTTTATAAATGGCAAACGAAACAAATAGATATATGAAATTAAGTACTAACTTTTTCATCAAGAATTATATTGCATGCTTCCATTGTAAAAGTTTCTGTATCTGTTAATATCCATTGTAATTCCATTCTACTTTACAAAGAATATAAGCTGTGTGTAACTAACTTGCAACTTTTCACACAATTTCCTAACACTAGAAAATTGTTTATTTAACACTGGTTATTTATGTTTGAATTTTTTTTTATGTATTTGTTGTTAGTCATAAGAAGTTTATGGTTCATGACATTGGTTTTTGTCATTATTGTATCACTTGCTTATTGTGTTCATACTTGTGAAGAATTCCAATTGTTCTGAAAAATAGATCATCTTCAGTCATTGAATAAATAGTTTACTTTGGTAAACCTTTTGCCACTGATGCAATAGTCAGGTCAAGTCACATATGTTGGCCTCTGTTGTTGACTATTGGCAAAATATATTGACAAAACTAGTTTCAATCAAAGATGATTTGATAGCACGTACCATGTTTTTTACTAATTGTTTTAGGTGGCCATCTGGTCCCAAGCAGGCACATACATCCTCTAGGTCCTCCAATCATTAACCCAGGGGAACATTGAAGATGTGGCAGATGGAGGAAGAGAGGGCTGCATTAGCTCTGGACTGGTTCTTTATTTATCAACTCTCCAACAGGACAGAAGGCAAAGTAGACCTCGACAGGATTTGAATGCAATCTATGCAACATTGGCAATTAATTGTCCATAATAATTAGACCACACATTTCTACAAGATACAAATATTTAATGTGTCTATGTCCAATAAGACAGAAACAGTATTATGATTATTTTAATAGCTAAGTGAGATGAAGCAAGGTGGCACATGATCTCTTCAGAGTCTCTGAGACTAGCAGGAGGAAGTTATCCTCAAACCAGAGAACTATCCTCAATGCATGCAGTATAGTCAGGCCAGTTGGCAGGATCATTAGAACACAGAACACAACATTTTGTTGTATTTGTTCTGGCTCTCTACACTTTACACTCTGAGTGCAAGTCCCACTGGGACTAAATTTGCCTTTCATTCTTCCAGGATAGGCAGTGGGTTGGCAGAATTGTCAGAACATCAGATGAAGTGCCTTGAGGTATTTACTTCAGCTCTTTGTATTCTGTGTTTTTGGTTGGTGACTTCATCCACCCCTCTCGGTATTACACCACCATATGGTTGTTTGGTGCTTTAGTAGAGTTCAATGTAATCAACTGTTACAAGCATTCAGACCATCTCTCAAGTTTGCTACCAACTTCCTCTTTTCATCATACCAATCTTGAAGCCCCTGAGCACTACCTTTCTATATCTGACTAAACAGTAAAAAGAACAAAACACCTTTGCACTAAAAGCACACATTCTGAGTTCAAATTTCACCAAGGTCGATTTTGCCTTTCACCCTTTCGAGGTTGATAAGGTAAGAATCAGTTGAGTACAGGGGTCAATGTAATCGATTGGCTTCCTTCCAAAATTGCTGACCTTGTACCAAAACTTGAAACCAATATTAATCTCCTAATGTATTTGTTTATTCCTTTACCTCCTCTGGGTTATCAAGAGATGGTCATTGGATCCATAATGAGGGATGACAGCAGTCATTTGTCGAAGAATTTTAGTTTAGAAAAAATTATCAAAAGAGAAGTATACTTTGGTGGAATGGGAGCTTTAAGGTCTTAAAATGCCAGATTCAGGAGTTTCTGCATATCTTAGGACTAAATCATGATTCTGTGCTTAATGTCATAAGAATGAATGTGTGATTGAGGGGTTTGCTTCATATAGGCACAAGGATGAGAGTGTGGTAAAAAGCTTGCTTCCCAGTGACATGGTTCCAGGTTCAGTCCCACTGCATGGTACCTTGAGCAAAAGTCTTCTACTACAACCCCAAACCAACCAACCAACCAACCAAAAACTTGTGAATGGATTTGATAGATGGAAACTGAAAGAAGCCCATCATGTGTGTGTGTGTGCGCGCACGTGCACGTGTGTGTTTGTAAATGTGTTTGTCCCATCACCACTTGACAACTGGTGTTGGTTTGTTTACATCCCCATACCTTAGAAGTTTGGCAAAAGTGACCAATAGAAGTACTAGGGTCAATTTGCTTGGCTAAACCTTTCAAGGTGATGCCCCAGCATGACCACAGTTCAATGACTAAAACTAGGGATAATAGATAAATAGTTGTGCAGTTTCAGGTTTGATCCCACTGTGAGACTCCTTGGACAAAAGATTTTTGTTGTAATCCCAAGTCAAAGAATACTTTGTGGATGAGATCAGTTTGACAGAAAATGTAGTAATGTCTGTCATGTACCTGTGTGTCAGTGTGAGTGTGTGCATGTGTGTGAGTAAGTGTGTGCATATATGTGTGTGTATGTGCGTGTGTGTATGTGCGTGTGTGTATGTGCATGTGTGTCTGTGTGCATGTGTGTGTCTGTGTGCATGTGTGTGCATGTGTGTGTGTGTGTGTGCGTGCATGTGTGTGTGTGTGTGTGTGTGTGTTTTACTAATGTACCTTGGCAAAAATTCTAAGAAATCATCAAGAAAATCTAAAGACTGGCACTTTCAAATAAAAATACCCAATGAAGTATTTGTTCCACCCAAGTTGTTGAGACAATTCCTTGTTTCTGTTGGTATCAGAAGGGCATT
Source organism: Octopus sinensis (assembly GCF_006345805.1). Lineage (NCBI taxonomy): Eukaryota > Metazoa > Mollusca > Cephalopoda > Octopoda > Octopodidae > Octopus > Octopus sinensis. Next base: position 20,079,494 of record NC_043020.1, read on the forward strand.
GAACCCACCAGAAACCCATAACCAATGACACTATCCTTTGCAGTGGTAAGTAGCTTGTTTACCAACCACATGGTTCCGGGTTCAGTCCCACTGCGTGGCACCTTGGGCAAGTGTCTTCTACTATAGCCTCGGGCCGACCAAAGCCTTGTGAGTGGATTTGGTAGACGGAAACTGAAAGAAGCCCATCGTATATATGTATATATATATATGTGTGTGTGTTTGTGTGTCTGTGTTTGTCCCCCTAGCATTGTTTGACAACCAATGCTGGTGTGTTTACGTCCCCGTCACTTAGCGGTTCAGCAAAAGAGACCGATAGAATAAGTACTGGGCTTACAAAGAATAAGTCCCAGGATCGATTTGCTTGACTAAAGGTGATGCTCCAGCATGGCCACAGTCAAATGACTGAAACAAGTAAAAGAATAAAAGAGAAAAAAGAGTGAGAGTAATAGTAGGCATAAAGATGGTAGTAGATTGATGGTTGTGATGGTAATGTGTTGATAGTAATCTGTAGTTGTAATAGAGTCAGAGGCAACAGTGATGGTGGTGGTGATGGTGGCTGAAGCAGTCGGGGGGGGGGTAGTGGAGATAGTAAGCGATGTGAAAGACAGTGGTGATGGTAGTGGAGGGAAAGGTGGTAACATCAAAGGTATAGATGGAGGTAGTGTCAAGTGTCTGAATGGTGTGTATATGGCAGTTGTGGTGGCAATGGTAGTGTTACTGGTGATGGTGATGGTTGAAAACAATCAACAGAAAGAGAGAGAGAGAAAGAAAGAGGTCAGACAGAAAAAAAAATTGTTCTGAGCCCTGAATGGGAAGACTAAAAAACATTGTTTATTTTGCAGCTTTGCAATAAGTTCCAAGTCGACAAATCATTGTTTTGATGAAAATTGTTCATTGCTTGAAAAATATTGGTCAGATCTAATAAAATTTAATATATACTCAATGCATGAAGTGTCGTTGTTGAGCCCAAGGCCCAATGAAGAGTCCTCCACAGGAGCTAGCTTAAAAGCTACCTTATTGGGTGGCTTTTCAGCTAGTATATATGTGTGTGTGTGGGGGGGACTTCTTCCAGTTTCCATCTACCAAATCCAACAAATCTTTAATTGGTTCAAGGCTATAGTAGAAGATAACTAATCCAAGTTGCCACACAGTGGGACTGAACCCAGACCCATGTGGCTGGGAGGCAAACTCCTTACTTCACAACCACACCTGTAACTGGCAAGGTTCTAATAATTTTGCCAAAGCACCAGCTGGGGCTAGGTCTTTACTTATCAATATTGAAAAGATGAAAGGCACAGTTGGCTTTGGCGGGATTTGAACTCAAAGTACAAAGAGCCAGAACTAAAATATCCTGTCAATTTATCAACTTATTAAAGATATACTAATGACGATTGCATTTCATGACATTGTATGGTTGCATAGAGATGTTTTGCCCAATGAAAGAATTAAAACCAATCCTGCTGCTAACATAACATTTTATCAGTTATACAGCAGTGAGTTGTGCCTCTCCACAATTATTATTTTTACATTGAAATAGACTAAACCACTGGGAGACAACATTATAACACAATGCTTGTGGCTGGGTGATAGGCTATAAATTATTTACACTTTCATCAGTAGACTGATATTTTGACCACCAGTCACTTACTACTGCTGCTGTGACTGGTGGTGGTGGTGGTGGTGGTGACGATGATAATGATGATCTCCAATTTAAAAACAAAATAAAATAAATATGAGTTAACACAGATTTTACTTTTTTAAATTGTTTTTATTTATTCATTAATTTTCTTACAATTTTGACCTTTCTAACATCAACTAGTTGCCATAAGCAACAAGTAGGCCTATATATGATTGGTAGTGTTGAAAGGACTATGTTATTTGATGTGGATATGGGCATAGCAGAATGGTTTAAGAAGTTTGCTTTGCAATCATGAGGTCCCAGGTTCAATCTCATTGCATGGCATCCAAGATTTGTGACTGAGATTGGGAAGGCAGCAAGTGTTTGGAAGCTCATTAGATGGCATGTACCTGGAATTAAAAGTCTAGCCTTGTCACATTCATGTCACACATCTTCCTTGAGAATTTAGTTTGAGGCATATGTGCCCATGGAATACTTGGACACTTATATATTGGACATTCAGTTTATCAAAAAATTGCATGTGCATTAAAACTAGTGGTAGATCCATCACATTTCTTTGAAAGATATTCATGTTGTTGAAATTTTTTCTTATTATGTTATCCATACAAAAGGCAAGTGACCTAAGTATAATTGTCATTGTCATTTACCTTCAGGTCATCCCTGATTGAGCAGACAAATGATTAAATGCATTCGAGTCAATAAGTCAGAGATGATATCCTTTTAGTGGATAGGACACACAAACATAGATTAGAATAAACTTCTACAGAAAGAGAAAATGCATACTTACACACATGCATATGTACATACATTGCAATAGCATACATGCATATCATTCACACACACACACACGTTTACGCACATATATACATACATGGTTGAAGTCAACTCATGACTGAATAAAACCACTTTCTAATGGTTGTGCAAATGTTCCTAGAGTCCAAGAAGTTCCTGTTGTGAAGTAAATTGTTGCATAACACTAAACCCACTTTTCTGTGCAATGAACTATAAATATAAAATCAGTGGTACAATGAGAAACCAACTGCACATCAGGCACTTACATACAAGTTTGCCTTCTTCTAGAAAGACATTCTAAGAAGGACTAAGGGTCCTTCACTCCCAGTGGTTCACATGCTAATTCACCATAGGTCAGGCTCTAATAGGTGCTACTACTCTAGGTCAGAGTAGACCTGGGAACAATAGCAGCTAAAAGGTAGTTCCACACTCCTCAAAATCCTTGAACTTCCTCACCAGGATCCCACTTCTTTGCTCCAGTCAATGGAACAAAGTGTGATAGCTAACTTCAAGACATATCTTCTGAGGACTTTCAAATAACATGAATGCAATTGGCAAAGAAGAGAAACATACAGTTAGAGACTTGTGGAAGAAACCCAACATAATGGGTTTTGTATATAACATAGCTGAGTCATGCAATGAAATAAAACCCTCTACTTTGAATGGTGCATAGAAAAATATATACAGCTAGACTGTGACTTTACAAATTTTCCTCAAGCAGAAAGTCAACACTAAATTTGGAAATGATGTAAGGTTTAAAGAAGCCATAAAGAACAATGTGGTTGAGTTGCTAATATCCAATAGAAAAAAATTATCTAATGAGGAGCCAATACTGTTAGAACAAGAACAAGTGGAAAATTCAGATGAGAATATGGTAATTCCAACTACTCTGCTTAAGTTGACAACAAGGAATACTGCTATGGTGTTGGCACTTATTGGGGAAAGTTTGCAAAATGTTTGTTAATAACAAACCAAATTATGAATGTATAATGGGACTAGAAATTTCCTGATCCCTGTGGAGTATCTCCTTCTCCCATTACAATTATTTTTTGTAGTCTTAGGATTCTGGAACTCGAAGAAGAAGAGGCTTACTAGTGAATGTAATTCAATGGTTGTTTAGTTGGTTCTCATTTCATGGGGTTTCCTCCTGGCGACCATCTGTATGTCAGTGTGTAGTTCGTTAGCTCCATTCGCAAGAGGTACATTACCTCTGGAGATAACAGGTAAAGTTAGAGCAGGTTAAGAATCCGCTGTGAGCTGCTAGGTTACAGTGTTGTTCAACATGAACGCCAATGTGAGAGAAGAGAATGGATTGCTCAATACACCTCCTTAAATAGATGTTGCCCCTGAGATCCTCGCTGTGGTCTTGAGCATGGCAAACATGGTTGTCGGCAAGATCTTGCTCTTGTCTTGGACAGTAATGGCTGCTGGCGATATCTCACACAAAATGGCACTACAAATGTAACATAAAAATTATAAGAGTAGTTTACAATGACAAGGGATGTTGTAGCATAAATGTCAAACTATTTTGGATGAGTTCTTCATCATTCAAAATGTTGATGAAAACAGAAGATAGCAACTTATTCCACCACTACCACCACCACCACCACAACCATCACCACCACCATTCACACAGGAGTCATCATCTGTAATGCTAAGAATGTACTATACTATGATATTATAATTCTATATTCCTGTTGTAATCCTTAATGCCAGATTGTTATAACACCCACTCTGGTATAGCGGTATAGTTAGTAAGACAAGTAAAGACATAACTATCTTATGACCATCTACTTTGTACTCTCTCTTTATACTGACCGATGTCACCTTACTTATAGCACATACCACTCATCACATGGGAGGGGTATACCATTATTACTATTATCCTCGCAACATCTCTGCCATTAGATAGTATGAACCTGTAGCGTAGCTTGGTGATATCCTCACTGTTTGAGAGAGATCTTAGAAATGATCTCGTGTTAGATAGCAATCATCTTTCAGCTGCTTAGGCTCAGTTGTGTCCGCTACTCAGATTGGTTGGTTTTTGTGCAGTCCTATTTTGCACCAGTGTGTAAGCCAACCAATCACGGTCTTCAGATAAGGTCCCGTGACACAGTCTTTTGGGGTTTTCACTGGAGCCCACCTTCTGTTATAAAAAGCCCCAGCATTCACAATATCTTGGTCTTTGGTTCTAGTCCTTCTCAGGACTAACCTCTGACCACAGAGCGACTCAGCCATGTTCCAGCGACTCAGCCAGTTCCAGTTCCAGCGACAGGCAACATGCAGCAACTCAGGACCATTCTCCACCGTCACCATCATCTCAACCATTGCCATCACCACCGTTGGCATTTAAAAGGAGACATTTCTGTCACCAACTCCTTTACGTGTGGTCGATTCTCTGCAAACTGTTTAAAGAACCAGCAAAATCAATGTGTAGCCTCAACCATGGAACATCTACTTTTGGCCAAGGTTCACTTTTTATCATTGGTAATTTTGCTGCTAGAGCACATCCTCTACAGCCTTACACCAAATTTTCGATTTCTCAATCCACTTTTGGCCAGTACTCGAAGCCATCCTCAAAATACCAGGATGTCCAACATGAAATTCCCTCAACATTTTTTTTGTAGTTTTTCAGGTACCACTATTCTCTGTGTATACATAAGCACTCCATCACAAATTGAATATAGGTTCACATCTTGGTTTCATTTCGCACCAATCCTGTCCCTATTTACTTTTCCTGGTCACAATATTCTTTACACTTCTGTTATTAATTTGTCCTTTACTGCATTTCACTTTATGTCTTCTAGGGTTATCAGTAATTCGTGTACCATGTTCCACATTACGTTTTTTATTTCTCCTTTTGCTCTTAAAGCTGTAATTACCATATCTTCAAATGGCTTGCAGTGTTTCAGTATCAGTCTGGACAAACCATCCACATGCCCTAGTTTTTTTGACAGTAAATATTCCATTTTGTAGTCATAATTCCTATTCGCTGTGTGTGTTGGTATTCCTATAGACAGTAGTTGGCAATGATCCATTTGTTGACAGAAACTTCTTCCATGAATAAATCTATGGAATTTTTTCACATCGAATATGATTGCTAATGCTTCCTTTTCTACCTGACTATAGTTACTTTCAGCTGGTAATAATGATCATGATGCATGGGCTATAGCCTTTTTACTACCATCATCATATTTGTGCAGAAGCACAGCTCCTACACTATAATCACTCACATTTGTAGCTA
>NC_043020.1:20090168-20177668 GCF_006345805.1 Octopus sinensis
GGGATTAGCTGAGTCAATAATAACTATTTGTCTCTTCCTCTCAATTCATCTATTTCTCTTACCTTATATAATTGCCTTCCTATCTTCACCTATTTGTCTTCCTCTCCCTCTCTGTTTATCTGCCTCTTTTCTTTTATGTATCAATCCCTTTAGTTTAGAGATTGAGAGGTAGAGAAGTAGAGAGAGAGAGAATTGAATGACCAGGCAGAAATAGACTGAAATGTATTGTGAAACAGACACCTTAAGAACTGAGAGAGAGAGAAATAATTTCATCAGTCCTTTACATTGAACTTTTCTAACCAACACTCTGCCATCTAACTGCCTCCTAGTTCTTAATTGATCTCTCTCTCTTTCTCTCTCTCTCTCTCTCTCTCTCTCTCTCTCTCTCTCTCTCTTTCTGTGACTTTCTCCCTCTTCCTCAATATTTATATCTATCTCATATCCTTTTCTTTCCTCTCTAAAATGTGAGATACCTCAGGAGTGCAGTCAGTATATTAACTACGTCTACAGTAGAGTTTCACATACGTCATACAGTAAGTTGAAAAGCATTGATTAAATAAAATTAGCCAAGCAAATTAGAAGGAAAAAATTCCCTTAGGAGTAAGTTTGACGTCTGAGAGCAACCCAGGACAAACAAGGGAGATAACTCTGAAAGATCGGGTGATGGAATTTTGGGATTCTATAAACAATTTTAATCCACATTAATCTGGAAGTTGTTTGAATGATCACAGTTGACCGAAGTGTTTAGATTATTTCTCTCTCTCTCTCTCTCTCTCTCTCTCTCTCTCTCAGTTTTTAAGGTGTCTGTTTCTCAATATTTTTCCATCTATTTATTTCTCTGTTTGTCCAACACTCTGTCATTCTATCCTCACTCTCCCCTCCCTCCCCTTCTCTCTCTCTCCCCTCTCCCCCTCTCTCTCTCTCTCTCCAATTTTGCTTCTGTCTCTGTTTCATCAGTCCTTTACATTAAACTTTTTTCAACCAACTCTCAAACTTTATTTCAGATTTACAGGCCCAGGAAAACTGAGTGGATTTGGATTTGAACTTACTCTCAGGCTGAAGAAGAAAGGCAATGAGAGTAACCCTCCAATGTGGCCTGCTGCACTACTCAATAAGTTGGCAACTTATGTCTTTCAAACAGGTTAGAAAGCCAGACATGAAGTCTCAGTTTCAATCCTTCTCCATTGCATCTTGGGCCAATGTTTCATCAAAGCTTCAGGTCAACCCAAGTCTTGTGATTTAATTTGGGTCGTTGGAAACTGTGCTGAAGTCAGTTGGATAAATTGTACTTGTAATTCAAAGATCTAGCTTTGTCATGATTCATCAGAATGATTCTACTTGAAAATTACATAATAGGAGCACATGCCTCTGGAATATTCAACCATGTTATGCACTATTTCAATGAACAGGCCATCTGGCTGATTCAACAACTGGATGTTCTTGTGTTGAAATCAATGGAAGAGTCCATATACATATGTATACTTGTGTATGTGTGTGTGTGTGTGTGTGAGAGAGAGAGAGAGAAAGTGTGATTGTGTGTGTGTGTGTGTGTGTGTGTGTGTACAAAAGAGTATTATAGATCCATTTCAGCTGATTTTACCAATTGGTTTTGCAGACAAGAAATTGGAAAAAACCCAATCCCAGCACTCATCAGGGAGACTTGTAGGAAGAGTTGGTATGGTGATAGCTCTCAGCTATACATGAATGGTTCTTTTCTCAATATATGTGTGAGTGTGTGTGTGTGTGTGTGTATGTGCATGTATGTGTGCATGTGTGTGTATATGTATTTGTGTATATGTGTGTGTGTACTTATACAGACATAGTTATAAGCATCTTGAATAATCTATATGTATCTGTGTGTGTGTGTGTGTGTGTGTGTGTGTGTGTGTGGTGTGTGTGTGTGTGTGTGTGTGTGTATACCAGTGTATCTAATTATATCTATTGGTATATGTATCTGTGTATATACATATAACATAAATGCATACCCCTATATACATACAGGAAACATTCTAGATGTTGGAGACCATATACCCTGGCACAAATCCATGGATGATAACCCTAGAAGCAAAAGTACCATTCGACACATGTTGATCACTGAAGACCCTGAATTGACTTTGCTTAACACACAATATGGAACCCTAGAATTCCGACAAGTAAGTACCATGCTCTCAATTCAGCTAACACCATTTTAACATTTTCTCATTTGACTTCAACTTATGATAAGAATATTTCTTAGTAAATCACTTTTAACAGTGGAACTCAAATTAGATAAAGCTATAAGTAACAGTATGTAAATCTTAGGTTAAAAGAAATCCTTGGATGGAAAAAGTTGAAGGCTGCTCATTGGATTGACTCTGACATGTTCACAGAAGATGTGAGTTTGTATCCTACAGGTAACCATGAACTTTCTTCATTCAAAGATTCTTTTTCACTCAATCTTTACATGTTGTTATATATGATTTCAAATTTTGGCACAAGTTCAGATGGAGTGGGTAAGTCAATTACATCGACCCCAATCCTCAACTGCTAATTATTTTATTAAGAATGAAAGACAAAGTTGAGCTTGATGGAATTTGAACTCAGAACATTGATATGGATGAAATGCCGCTAAGCATTTTGCCCAACAGGCTAATGATTCTGCCAGCTTGTCGTTTCGTAAATGTTTTTGTATATAACATTATCTATTTTGAGTTCCACCATTAAAAACGATTTATTTTGTATTTCTCAAAGCTGTTGAATTCTTATGATGTTTCTTATAATATTTACATGTCTAATTTTCAGTATTAAAGATGAAGAGGTTAGCCCCATCTGAGGCTGGTATAAACATCTCACATTGCATTAGCTTACAGTATTTAATTTATTTAAGAAATTATTATTGACAGTTATATCTGATTTTTTTATATATATACTAATGTGATCAGGTCACAGTTGCACAACAAAAATTTTAATATAAATTAATGTCTCTTCTATGATGTGATCATTTCTTTTTCAACACAGTCTCAGATGAAAGGCCAAATAAAGGGAATAGATTTTGAAAATTTAGACTCCTACATAGTGTTAGATTGCAATCAGTTCAATATTGTGCATATGCTAGATGCAACACCTGTTGTCAAATTGAAGCAAGCAAAGTTATGTGTCTCACGGGTGTCTTCTGCTAGAATTTGATTAACATTTAGGATACATTAAAAGTATTATGTCAATATAATCGACCTTAATACTTGGTACTTTATTTTATTGACTTCAGCAAGACTCGAAAACATAAAGAAATACTGAAAAGCATTTTGTTTGATGCTCTAATGATTTTGACAATCTGCCAGAGATGATGAACCAACTCAAGGTTCATAAATTCAAACTCACCACAAGCATTTTGCCATAGTTCTTGGCCAAGGTCTTCTTTTAGATAAGCATTTCCTAGAAAATCACTAATACAGGAAGATCTTTAACATACACTCAATTAAACTATCATATAGCTACTGCCCCAGTATGAAGAACATCATCACTGTATACATCACCAGGAGCCCACTCCCAGTTGTAACTGTAGAGACCCTGGAGCTTACCCACTTGACTAGGCATGCTGGATAAACACCATTGTAAATGAGACAGAAGTTACAGCAACACTGCATAGTAAGCTAACCAAAAAGAATAATTATATGTTAGGCAGGAAACAACTTCCTCAATAGAATAATTACAATTTCAGTTAAGCCTGCAGTGTAATTTCCTTTAATCCAGAAGGTAAACAAAATCAAGGAGCTTGGATACAAGGAGTGATCCTCTAACATAGTGGTGAATACTTTATCAGCTTTAACCAACAACCTTTAGGTCTCAGATCAAAAATATACAAACTACACAATGTCTTTTTTCAGTTTACTATACTTATTTTAATGTCTACATCAACAGGTATTGGGTGTGACAGATGATGAAATGAAATCTGCCCAACACTGGCAAGGTGCTGGTATTCTAGAATTGCTCAAAGAATCAAAAGGGTGAATGTCTATTTTACTTCTATATTTTTTAAAAGCTATTGTTGTTGTTATTAATAATGTTGTTGAGTCAAATTCCACCAAGGTCAACTTTGCCATTCATCCTTTCAGGGTTGATAAAATAGGTACCAGTTGAGCACTGGGGTCAATGTAATTGACTGAACCCCTCTCCTGAAATTTTAAATCAGTGCCAAAATTTTAAATCAGTGATGTTGCTGAGTCCCAGATTAATTTCAGTCAAGCAGAACATTGGTCAAAAGCATTCTAGCCATGGTCATCCTGTATTTTTAAGGTTATAAAGGACTGTTGGATTGTTGTGTTGTTATTATGGCTGCATTGTTATCTTGTTTACTGTGACAAAATTGGCACAGTGTATCTAAATCATCCGTCATAATATCGTGGCAGTACCACAACATTGGAGACAGATGTTACAACAGTATTACATTTCTACTTTCGAAAAGTGAAGAATTAAATGAACCAAAAAATTATAGACTCATAACCTACTTAACAACGATGTATAAAATACTAACATCTGTCTTGACTTAATACACCTATAGTTTTTTTAATAGGAAGTGGCATCTTCCCTAATGGGAAAAGAGGATGTAAACATGCGTCCTATGGTTGTAAAGATCAGCTACTCATCAACAAGATGATCTTGGAAGATTGTCACAAACAACACAAGAACTTATCAATAGCCTGGATAGACTATAAAAAAGCTTTTACTATACAAAGCTGGATTGAGAAATGTTGGGGAAATTTATAAATTAGCACCTACTCAGGGAAACTTCTTATCTGTAAGTATGAGATCATGGAGAACCACATTAACTTCGAACAGTGACAATGAATCTTTCAATGCTGGAGATGTAAGAATTTCACGTGACATTTTCCAGGGTGACTCTCTGTCATCACTTCTCTTTTGTCTAGCCTTAATACCTCTTTCGAAAGCGCTTGATGATGTACAATATGACTATAAAATTTGTGATAAAAGTATAAATCACCTCTGTAACATGGATGATTTAAAGCTCTTTGGAAAAAATGACCAACAACTACAGAGCTTACTAACAATTGTTAAACAGTTCAGTGATGACATCAGGATGGAATCTGACCTCAATAAATGTGCAAAAGCTACCTTTATCAGAGGAAAAATGATAGAAACATCCAACGTTAATCTTGACCAACAAAATGTTATAAAGGAATTAGAACCAGCAGAGAGCTACAGATACCTAGGGGTATTTGAAGGTGATGGAATCAAACATTCAATGACGAGGAAAAAGATTGGAACGGAATGTTATTGCAGGGTAAGGGCAATACTCAAGACAGAGCTGAATGCAAGATGTGTTATGAGTCAGGCTGTGTTGTAGGGAAGGATCGGAAGTGAGGGAGTAGGTATGTCCTGTCGGAAGGGGGGGTCTGTGGGTCCCACTGGAAGTGCCACAGTGGACATGCAGCATCAGGGAAGTTGGTGGCAGACATTACATCAGAGCAGATGTGTGAGACTGTACAGCAATGGATAGCACACGTAGACATGGAGTGAACCTTACAGATCAAGACAGTACGTGGATGTTGAAAGTGACCCTTTCTCCAGACCAACAGGTAAGACTACCATAATTCTCTCTTCGCTTCTGACTTTTTCTTCCTTCACATCACACAAGAAACAAGATCAAAGCAATCAATACTTTAGCCATACCGGTTGTGACTCACAGTTTCAATATTATTAACTGGTCAATTACTGAAATCTGTAATCTTGAAAATATGAAAACTGTTGACAATGCATAGAATGCACCACTCTAAGGTAGATTTAGAACAACTTTACCTGCCATGAGAAGATGGTAGCCATGGACTTTTACAACTGGAATTAACAATGAAGATTGCCACAATTGGCCTAAACACCTACTTGAATAACTCTGAAGACTGGATGTTAAAACTTGTCTTAAAGCATGAAAACAAGAAAACTAATGCTTTGTCAGACATTCTCTCAAACAATACTTTGTGCAAAACCAAATATATGGCACCCTAGTCATAATACTAATTTGATCTTCTAACTACTCGTCTCTTGAGGTTTCTGGGCGAGACTTAGAGTCAATTTGAACAAAACAGGCAAAGAAATATCTAAGTGAATTCCAATACAACTAATTCCAGAACTAGATGTACTGGAAACAAGTGCAGAAAAGGCTAAGCATATGAAAACCTGTGCTAAAACTACTGCCTTAAATATTCTTACTGATAAAAGGCAAGAAAATCCTCTCGATGACAAATACCCAAAGAGAGCTAACAATGCCGATGTTGACAAGAGTATAAATCATCTCTTTTACATCAATGGTTAGTGTCTTCTGGATTCAAACCAGAGACAGAAGGATTTATCATAGCAGCCCAAGATCAATGCCTACCTACAAGAAGTTACCAGGTCAACATCTTAAAGAACAGCAGTAGCCCAACATGTTATGTATGTAAACAACAAAATAAAACCATTGATCATGTTGTCTCCATGTGCAGTCTTCTTGCGCCTACAGAGTATCTCAACAGCCATGATAGAGCAACACAATATATTCACTGGGTAATTTACAAAGACCTGGACCTGTCCCATAACAAAAACCGATTGTGAACACAAACCACTGCCAGTGCTTGAAAATGATCACATCTCACTCCTTTGGAACTTTACCATTCAAACTGACAGAAAGATAGATGCAAATAAGCCAGATATTATATTGAAGGACTTCAGAGAAAAACCATGCCTCCTCATCGGTATAACTGTCCCAATCAACATAAATGTATCTGTCAAGACCTGCCAAAAACTGAGCAAGTATAAAGATCTTGAAATAGATATTGGCAAAAGGTGGAACCTCAAGACTAAAACAATACCTGTTGTCATAGGTGCCCTAAGAATGATATCAAAAGGGGCTGATTGCTACCTAGCTCAGATACAGGGAAATCCCAAAATGGAAGAAATTCAAAAATAGCGCTCATGTAAACTGCCCATATCCTGTGTAAAATATTGTCTATGTAATCCTCAAAATATTTTAATCCATAAACTGTTACAACACTTTTAAATATAAATAATAGCAAACACCTTTTACTCTCATCTTAACATCAGACTATCATCTTAGAATCAAATTTTAAAACAAACTTCTAATTTATTGATGCTTTGTCAGACATTCTCTAAAACAATACTCTGTGCAAAACCAAATATATGGCACCCTAGTCATAATACTAATTTGATCTTCTAACTACTCGTCTCTTGAGGTTTCTTGGAGTCAACTTGAACAAATACAAAGTAAAAACCAAACATATAATAATAATAATAATAATTATTATTATTATTATTATTATTATTATTATTATATTTTATTATTATTATATGTTATATAATAATAATAATATTAATAATAATAATAATAATAATAATGATAATAATGATAATAATAATAATAATAATAATAATTTGAAATAGGAAGAATTTAGAGCATACGAACAGTAAAGGTCATGCCTATAATAATTGGTGTGTTTGGAACAGTAAGCAAAGATATAGACAAATGGCTGAAGGAAATTAGAATTGAATGTTCAGTAGAGCTCATAGAGAATGTTTGTCTCTTAAAGACAGCAAGGATTATCAGTAGGATTCTAAGCACTTGAAAGGCTGCTGAAAACTTGTAGATACCTATAATTACAGGTAGTAACCTGCTACCCACATAATTCCTACCAGGAATAAGACCAAACCTGAGTCAAGCCAAAATAATAATAATAAATAATAATAATAATAATAATAATGATAATAATAATAATAATAATATAATAATAATAATTTGAAATAGGAAGAATTTAGAGCATACGAACAGTAAAGGTCATGCCTATAATAATTGGTGTGTTTGGAACAGTAAGCAAAGATATAGACAAATGGCTGAAGGAAATTAGAATTGAATGTTCAGTAGAGCTCATAGAGAATGTTTGTCTCTTAAAGACAGCAAGGATTATCAGTAGGATTCTAAGCACTTGAAAGGCTGCTGAAAACTTGTAGATACCTATAATTACAGGTAGTAACCTGCTACCCACATAATTCCTACCAGGAATAAGACCAAACCTGAGTCAAGCCAAAATAATAATAATAATAATAATAATAATAATAATAATAATGATAATAATAATAATAATAATGTAATTACCTCCTCTCCTATGTTCAGAAAATATCCAGTTTTTTTTCTCAGGCACACACACACACACATAGAATACATATGTGTGTTCAGCTGTCAAGGACTATTTAATCAAGCCTCATGATTGCACACGTCACTCATTAGACCAGTCTGCAGAAACAATGTCTTTGGCTTCATGGGCAGGAACTGTGGGCAACACTGGGAGATTAGATGGCATTTTCTTTTCTGCCCTGCCTGCATTGCTCAGCCGCAGTCATTCTGTTGGTTTCACATGTCCTGTGGCTATTGCAAATTCCTCTTCCCCATTCTCTTCTATCCAACACTGCCACTCTCATTCCTTATAGTTTATGTTGAAGGCCTTCAGTGAAGCTTTCTGTATGTTTTCATAGAGCTTTTTCTGATTTCTTTGGGAGTGTTTAACATGCTAGAGTTCATCATAGAACAGTTTCTTTGAAAGCCAGCAGTCTAACATGTAAAATATGTGACCTGCACAGCACTTTTCCATGCTTGCATAATGGGTCAGACAGTATTTTGTTGGGGAAGATTTTCTACAACCAGATGCTCTTCCTGTTGCTAACCCTCAACTATTTCCAAGTAAGGCAAAATTTCCCCAAGTCCAAACATGCTTTTCATTGAAGACTAGAAATGAACATCATTGCTGTATGACAATGATGCTTATTTTCAACAACCATATGACAAAAGCACACTTACACACTCACATACACACATATGCATGCACGCACAGACACATGCAGGCACGTATATATACATGTGTGTGTGTGTCTATATATATATATATATATATATATCCAATGGGTTTCATCCAGTTGCCATCTACTAAATACACTCACAAGGCTTTAGTTTACTCAAGGCTTTAGTAGATGACACCTGCCTAAGGCACTACCCATATTGTTGGATATAGTAGTCAGTTCTTCCCAAAATTACACAGTCAATAATATAATCCTTGATATTACAGAAACATGATAATCATGGCAGGAATTCTTTTGATCATGGGTCTACTCAGTCAGAGATGACCTGGGGCTAAACAACAATACAAGAACAAATACAAAAACACATATGCAAATACATATGTAGAATGACACACTTGTACATAGATACAGGCTGAAATACTTACGCATAGATACAGGCCTGGCTGTGCAGTAAGAAGTTTGCTTCTTGATAACATGGTTTCAGGGTTCAGTCCTACTTTGGACAAGTGTCTTCGACAATAGCCTTAGGCTGATCAAAGCTTTGTGAGTGGATTTGGTAGAGAGAAATGAATGAAGCCCATTATATATACATATATATACATATATATATATATATATATATATATATATATATATATATATACGTGTGTGTGTGTGTGCTTATCTAGACATTCATTTCCAATATTCCATGGAAACATGTCTAGACATGGGGAAATATTATCTTACTGGAAACAGGTAATGACAGGTGACAGGAGGTGTGTCTGGTCATAGAAAATCTGCCCCCATAAAGACTATCTGATCCATGCAAACTAAGAAAAGTGGATGTGAAAAAAAAAAGCATTGGCATTAATTGTCTTGTAACCCAACCATTTCCTTTTCAGAGTTGGATCATACTTCATCACAGATCTGGATCGAGAAAAATCATTATTTGAAGAAAATCCTGATTTAATAAAATTTGTCTCAGAAGGAATTAAAAATGATGGATCAAACTTAGGACATGTAACAGCAGTCTGTTGTTGGGCAGAAATCATCAAAAGGTTCGTTTGAAGCAGATTCTCTTTTGATATTTGCATGTATGCTCTGTGTGTGTGTGTGTGTGTGTGTGTGTGTGTGTGTGTGTGTGTGTGTGTGTGTGTGTGTGTGTGTGTGTGTGTGTGTGTGTGTGTGTGTGCTTTTATGCATTGTTTGTATGTGTGTTTAAAATTATTGTTGCAGTTCCCATCCTATTTTTACTTCAGTAAACCCACTCAGCCCAACTTCTGAAGATCTTTATCACAAACAAAGCCTGCTGAACGCATGATGTATGATAAGACTTCACATCCACATGTTTGGAAAATATACCTCACATCTGTAGTTGACAGATGCAGTCCCTATTGTAGCCACTCAACCTGCAAGAAAAAGCAGCCAAATCTTCCTCAAATAACATGCTACCATCTTTAAAAAGTAATTTAGCACAACAACCATATAGGAAGTGTTATCCTAAACATGCAAATGAAAAGGGGCATAGGGCTATAATCATAGGTCAAGTCTATTTGATCAGGACTGATATGGGGGCAAAAGCAGTTTGACATCAAAATTCATTATTTGATCATAGGATTGACAATAATCAAGTCATGTTTATTAATTAATCAATTTATTTGTTTTTAAGGCCTAGTCAGAAGAGGAAGGGCAATATCCTTAACTATTTTCAGAGCCTTCGTGATTGGTGGGGGAATAATGAAGGGAGAATATTATTCACTGACAGAAGAACCTGCTAAAGGTATCCAAGGGCCAGTGATGGTGTTAAATCAGGTGGTATATTTGGTCTACACTGAGTGATGTAACAAGAGTTCGTGCTGCATGGGGATGGGCCTTGAGTTTAATCCCACTCCCACCCACCCTACACACACACACACACCCATTGATAAAAATAAAGCAACTAAGTTGTCTGGCCACATGTGGGATCTGAACAGCAACTGTACACCACATACAAGCAGAGAAACATAGAGAAATCTATATCATATATAAATCGACCAAAGAGATGCAAGTTATATGTAGCTGAAAAATCACTCATTCTTTTTATGTCCAAGAATTCCACCACACTACTTATATATATATATATATATATTGAAAGAGAGAGAGAGAAATAGAAAGAGTAACTATTCTTTATATATAGTAACACATAAACACATATAAAAACATAAACATGTGTGTATATATATATAACTATTGTTTATATAAACACATAAATATATGTACACATAAACGTGTGTGTTCATATATATCTATGTATGTATATGTATGTGTGTGTCTATGTGTAATATTATGTAATGTAATATAAATATCATATAAAGCTGTGTATATTTATATTTAACTTGTCAAAAGATGTTTTATTCAGTAATTGTCTCCAAGAAAATATTTTCCTTATTCCTATGTCTGACAGTCTGATGACTCAATTTGTTTTTGCACACATAGTCTTTGAGGATTATATTTTCTCAGATAATTTCCTCAATGAATGATTTTCTATGTTTGTATGAATGCAAGTGTGTTAAAAATAAAGGTACACAACTTTATTTTAAATATCACTGCCTAGTGTGCTAATTGTTAATTAATTCCTGCTCAACGAAGCTTTGCACATGCCAGCAAATGTATTTTTGCTGATGGCTTTAGTATATATTTGATTTATGCAAAGGCTGTTCTAATTTGCTGTGAAGAACCATTCTGACTTGTTGCAATAATTGTTGAAAAACACCAAACGCTATTTCAAGGCACCACCCCTCAGTGGAATACTGAATGTGTTTCTTGCTTGTTAGGAAATCATCAGTGAATACAGCCTTTATGCAGATCAAATGTCCCAAACATATTTGAATTGATCTAAATGTTTATTTGCAACACTGCTTTCATGCACTCATTACAGTACATTTCTTATTACTTATAATTTATATACAGATAAGTATTGGTGCTTCTAATTAATACACATACACACATACATATATGTGTGCGTGTGTGTGGTTCAAATGTACAAAAACAAAAGACAGAAACAAGTAAAGGAACAACAAACAAGGTGTATCAAGAAAAATGGAAAAGTCTTTGACATTTCAAGCCTATGCTCTTCAACAGAAAGGAATGGGGAAAGAAAACAGAGAGAGAAAAAAATACAGTTCAAGAAAAACGTCTGGATTAACAGTTTTGCATGCCAATATATACGTATGTGCATGTGTGTGTGTGTGTGTGTGTGTGTGTGCATGTGTGTGTGTGCATACGCGTATGTGTGCAAATGTGCGTGTGCATGCACACGCACATGTGTGTCTGTGTTTATATACATACATATAGATAGATAGATAGAGATAGATAGATAGATAGATAGATAGATAGATAGATAGATAGATAGATAGATAGATAGATAGATAGATAGGCAGACCAACAGACAGACAGATGAATAAAGACTGATAAAATAATCATGAAACAAATAAAAAAAAAAGACATGACTAGCAAAAATCCTTGCAGCCCATGCCTCACTTTAGCCAGAGTCTAATGACTGGAAACAGCAAGAGAATAAAAATAATTCTTTGGCAAAGAAAGTCATGTACATATGTGTGTATGTCTCAGTGTGTGTTTATATGTTTATAGTCATGTATATGGCTGTGTGATTGTTTAAGTATTTTTGTATATATATATGTCTCTCCAACACATTAAAACTTTGCAGTACATAGAATGGTGGGTGAGATGTGTTGTTGTTGTTGTTGATGCTGCTGTTACTGCTGCTACTACAGCTGCTGCTCCCACTCCTTCAGTCAACTCTCATTCAGCAGACCTTCCAGCAGTGGCCACTTAGCCTTTATCCTATAAGTTGGAAAACCCAGGGATGCATTTTCCAACATGTCCTTTTATAAGATTGTGGGGTGTGATTTGAAGGAAATTTGACTGCTGTTTCTGGTATGTTGAGTGACCACACCAAGGCTCATTTGTTAGTTCAAGTGGTTGTGAGTGAGAAGTAATAGCAAGTAACAGGTAATATTTGGTGATTGTAATAAGTAGGTAGATTACTGAAATCAAAGAAAGAAATATTCTAAGAAATTATTTTTGATTCAATGTAACAGGGAAGAAGATTCTTGTGATGAGAATAAAGCTGCAAAGAATATGAAGGAAGAATGTGAAACCAAATTGACACGCAAGAAAGGAGATGGTGAAGAAGAAGAACAAGAAGAAGAAAAAGAAGAAGAACAAGAACAAGAAGAAGAGGGGGAGGAAGAGGAGAACAAAGAAACGAGTGAACCAATTCAAGTAATTAAGGAAGTACAACTTATGTTTGATGTTGAAGCTGCAGAACTTCTACCAATTGTTGTAAAGTAAGTATAAAACATTGGAGTTCTGATAGAGACCCACCACCACCACAACCACCACCACCACCACCACCACCACCACAACTACTACCACCACTCATTTGAATCATTCTCACCCATAATTTTCATCATCGAGATGGAACAGGTGTTTTTTGGTATTTGGGGCTTGACTTCTTTTTTTGGCAGAATGTTCCAAAAAAATAGTTCTCATCCAGATAGTTTTCAAAAGGGGTCCCAAAATGCATTGCAACATTTTAAAATATAATTTAAGACTTTACAAAATCTATATTAATACTTGAGTGCCTCGTATCATCATCATTCAACATCTGTTTTCCATGCTGGCATAGATTGAACAGTTTGATCAGAGCTAACAAGCAGTAGAGCTGCACCAGGTTCCACTCTGATTTGGCTTGGCTTCTGCAGCCGGATGACTTTCCTAACACCAGTCACTTTACAGAGTCTGCTGGGTGCTTTTTATGTGGCACCAGTAAGGGTGCTTTTACATGACACTGGCACAAGTCCTATTACATGGCGCTGGAATAGGAGCTTTTTATGTGATGCTAGCACAGAGCTTTCACAGGCCAATCCTCCTCAGAAAGAGGAGCAGCATTCTGCTGTGGAGGATGGGTCTTCTTGAGTACAGACAGGTCTTCTTGAGTACAGGACAGGTCTTCTTGAGTAATATGATGATGATGATCATCATGATCATCATTTAACATCCATCTTCCATGCATTCAGGGGTTGAACAGTTGACAGGAGCCAGCCAGATAGAAATGTGTCTGTTTTGGTAGGGTTTTTACAGCTGGATGCCCTTCCTAACACCAACCACTCTGCAGAGTGGACTCAGTTCTTTTTATGTGGCACCAGCACAGATAAGGTTAGTTTGGGTATGATTTTTACAGCTGGATGCCCTTCCAAATGCCAACCACTTTACAGTGTGTACTGGATGCTTTTTGCATGGCACCAGCAAACCAAGTAAACTATAATAGTTTTCTGCTTATTTTCCTAAATTTTGAACTTTAAAATATAGTTTTAGGAAGTTTTATGTAAAGTGCACTAGTAATAATTAACTGTCAAGTGCACCAACAGCTCTTAATTATACATGTAAAGTGCATCTGTAATTTTTAAATATTCATGTGAAGTGCATTATATAACAAAGAAGCAAGCTTCTAAAACCATCCAGCCATACCCATCATGACAGAAGTAGCGTTCTGCTGACAGAAATATACAAGTTTGTATTTATGTTGAAATTAGTGTAGAATCTTTATCTTTTATTTGTTTCAATCATCAGATTATGGCTAAGCTGGTGCATCACCTTGAAAGAATTATTTGAACAAATTGACTCTAGTACTTATATTTTAAGTCTGGCACTTATTCTGTCAGTCTCTTTTGCTGATATAAGTTACAAGGCCATAAACAAACCAACACCAGTTGTCAAACAGTAGGTGGAGAACAACATAAACTCAAAGACATACACAACATGTGAATATATGACAGGTTTCCACACAGTTTCCATCTACCAAATTTACTCACAAGGCATTGGTCAACCCAGAGCAACAGTAGAAGACATCTGTGCAAGATGCCATGCAGCAGGATTGAACCTGAAAACCAGTGGTTGCAAAGCGAGCTTCTTAACCACACAGCTACCCTTATACCTTTGTGTTATTTTGCTGAAGTTTTTTTATATAATTTGGTTCTAACTAAATTTCACTATTTTATATTTGCTTTTTCTCATCTTTATCACAGGGGTCGTTTGAAAAAGGGCCGATTTTTTGTTTTCCATAGTGGTGATGAACATGTCATACACTTGGTGCCATCACTCTCTTCACAAGAACATATTTTTGTCTCCGAGGAGGAACCAATTAAGGCTGAGGGAGCTTACCTTCAGGTAAGAACTCAACACAGGTTCAGTCTACTTCAGCTTTTCTTTAGTGAACACATAATCACTCTACTGCACAGTAAATGCCTTTGTAGTACAGTAAAAGGTAGTAGGAGTTAGTGAACACATGTGTGTTATATAGACATGTCCAGTAAATCTACAATCTGCTGTCTTCAATCAGATACAGATAATTCAATCTTCAATATGCTATATTCAGAATTGAGGCATAATTAGTAGAGCAGCAATCAGCAATGTCTTTTTGTAAAGATCCACTTTTGGCTGTATTTTTTTCACATTTACCACTGACCCTCATGTATATTACATCACATTTCACATACAGAAATACTTCAACATATCTCCACCCACTTCATTTATACCACTAGCAATGCTGACTCACTAGAAGTAGTTGATAGCTTTACTTATTTAAAAGTAATTAGCAACGGAAATGGTTGCTCTGAAAGTATAGCAATCAAGATAAGAACAGTTTGGAGAAAGTTCAGGGAGCTGCTACCACTACTGACAGCAGAAGTCTTTTCCTTTAAAGTGAAAGGCAGATTGTATGATGCCTGTGCTAGAACTACAATGCTGCATGGTTGTGAGACATGGGACCCAGAAGATTGGAAAGAAATCAAGTGAGCATGCTCTATTGGATGTGTAATATAAGTGTACATAAAAATACACAGCCTAATTGTGCTGAGGGAAAAACTGGATATAAAAAGAATCAGATGAAGTGTGCAAAAGAAAAGGTTGCACTGATATAGACAGGTGGTATGCATGTTTGCAAAAATTAAACAAATTATGACACAAGAGACTCTCTAAAAGCCATCAAATGCTTGATGGTTTCAATTACATTAAATTTGAATAATTTTTTGAAAAGGTCAGAGATCCACAGAGAACTCCTTAATGGCTAGCTTGTAGGCTGTGGACTACATGTTGCCAACCTCTTCAGTAGAGCATATGATCAATAACTTGCAGGTAGTAGGAGTTATTGATCATATGCTCTACTGAAGAGGTTGGCAACATGTAGTCCACAGCCTACAAGCTAGCCATTAAGGAGTTCTCTGTGGATCTCTGACCTTTTCAAAAAATTATTCAAATTTAATGTAATTGAAACCATCAAGCATTTGATGGCTTTTAGAGAGTCTCTTGTGTCATAATTTGTTTAATTTTTATGTTCTGAGTTCAAATCCTGCTGTAGTCAACTTCACCTTATATTCTTCAAAGGTCAGTACTCTGAGTACCGGTCAAATATTGGGTTGATTTATCCAACTTCTTGTTTCTTCCAAAATGTGTAGCTGTGTGCCAATTCTAGAAATCAACATACTTTGTTCAGGGTGATATGATAATCATGTTACAAGGTTATAACCAATTCAAATATGTTTGGGACATGTTTTGATCTCATATGAAAGCCATTCACTGTATTTTGTCATGGAGAAAACTTCTCATTGTAGTCAAATGGTATAAATATACCAAAATAGCTCACAGCACCACCTCCCAAGACCGAGATACAAGCATTTCAGAGTGGTTAATCATGTAATATGTACTTTTGTTAAATAAATACAAATTCAGTGTAAACACACACATATACATACATGCACACACACACACACACACACACACACATGTAAACAATTTAAAATTGTATACACACAATCTTTTTCTCTTATTGCTTAATAATGAGGAAGTGCAGCACCCATGAACTTTTTCAGGGTCTCTGAGATTGGTGAGAAGGAGGGAGAAAGGTTTACAGCATACTGGTACCTAAGAGCCAGGTGCTGATGTTAAAATGACCCAAGTGGTCTATGGCAGGATTTGAACTCAAAACATAAAAAGCTGAAAAAATACTGCAAAGCATCCTATCTCACACTTTAACAATTCTGTTCACCCACCACTCCAGACATTTTATTTATCAACCCAAAAAGGATGACAGGAATTGAACTCAGAATGCCAGAGGCCAGAATAAATTTCATTTAATGCACTAATGTTTCTGCCAATTTATTGTTAAGCACTGATCAGCCTTTATTATCCTGATCTATAATTAAAGGCTTTGCAACTCTGTCAATCAGATCTTATCTAAGAGTGAAAGTGCATGGCTGTGTTTAGAGCATTAGACTCACAATCATGAGGTAGTGAATTCAACTTCTGGATCGGGCTGTGTGTTGTGTTCTTGAGCAAGACACTTTAATTCACATTGCTCTGTCTATTCAGGTGTAGGAATGAGTTGTGACATCACTGGTGCCAAGCTGTATCGGCCTTCACCTTTCTCTTGGATAAAATTGGTGGAATGAAGAGGCGAGGCTGGTATGCATGGGCAGCTGCTGGTCTTGCATAAACAACATTGCCCTGACTTCTAACTTTCAAGATGCAACCCCATGGTCATTCATGACTGAAGGGGGTCTTTACCCTTTTTTATTTATCTAAGACTACATTGGCTAATATATCCTTCCTTTTTTAAGATGGTAGAGAGAATTTAGCTGCTCTTTGAGTTACTGTACAGAGGCCCCTTCATTGGCTCACCTGTAGGAAGTTGCTTATACAGACGTGTAATGTACCACAAGTCAATGATGGTGGCTGGCAAAAGCAGAGGCAAACTAATGATAACTTAAGAAGTTGTGGTAATATCATTAAAAAACAAAACATTAAGCTACAATAAATATATACCTTCAAGTAGATGGCCCTGCTCAATCTCTAGAAAAGATGTAGGTAGAAACTCCATAAGATATACCTGGTGTAAGCTATGGACACATAAGAGGTGCAGAAATATCAAAGGAATGTTAACCTGATCCAGGAATCGAATTCACTACCTCATGATTGTGAGTCTAATGCTCTAAACACTGAGCCATGCACTTTCACTCTTAGATAAGATCTGATTGATAGAATTGGAAAACCTTTAATTATAGATCAGAATAATAAAGGCTGATCAGTGCTTAACAAGCACAAAAAAAAATATTTCTTAAAAGATGATGGTGACAACAATGACACTGTCTAATGATTGTGGAAATAATTTTGTAGTAATTATTTATTTTATTTTTCCAGATTTATTGTCCACAAAATCTTATTGAGAAAATGGAAGAAGAAGTGGAGATATTTGAACATTTAGATGAGGTAACTTTACACACAACTTATCTATTACAAAAACTTTTCCTTGTTTAGTTTATAGGAGTAGTTCATAACTTTTATATAAGGAAGGACTACAAAATATAGTCAATGCAGAGCTTGAGGTAGTCAACATAATATAGGCGATGAGAGAAGAGATAAATGAGTGTCTTTTGGATTCAAGTGGATGTAGAATAAGATAAGGTAACTTCTAGGAGCAGAGATAACAGTAGTAATGCCAAACAGGGCAGAGTGAAGTAGATCAGGAGTTGGAGTGTGTTAGTGAGCAATTCCACACCAATCAAATAGGTGGCTTTTTAAAACAATTTTGATGTAGTCTAGGGTAGTGATTCTCAAGTACCCCCATGCACCAAAATATAGTAAAATCCCACACTTTTTTTTACTGAAGAAATACACAAAATAGAGTTTCTTTCCCTACAATCTTTCTTGTGCCAAGGTAATGGATAAGTTTAAAAAATTTAAAGCCATCTTAATATTATTAAACAAGGCAGTTTGCCTGACTCTCAGATTCCTCTTAGGTCCCCCTCCACTCCTTTAAAGAACACTAGTCTAGAAATATTTGCATGTTTAGTAACAGTAGCACCAATCCTGATACTCCTGATTGAAAGCAGCATTCTGTTCTGGGTGGGTGTCTCTTGAATTTTATCAAAGGTTAGTGACATTTGGGAGCTGAAGAGGAAGGTTAATTTTTGTGATGGTATTTTTACTATGTTAAGTGTCAGATTTGCCAGAAGAGTTCACCATTTGGTTCCTCTCTTAAAAAACTAGTTTACTCCAATTCAATAATCACCATAATCATGTATAATTTTCACATACTTATCATTGAATCATAAGTCACACTAACATAGAGAACTGGACAAAATGCTCTCATCATCATCATCATTATCAACATTTAATTTCTATTTTCCATGCTAGCATGGGTTGGATGGCTTCACAGGAACTGGAAAGTCAGGGGCCACACCAGATTCCATAGTCTGTTTGGCTCGGTTTTATGGCTGGATACCCTTCCTAATGCCAACCATTTTACAGAATGTACTCGGCACTTTATACATGGCACCATCACCAGTGTTTTGGTGATATAATTTGTGGTATTTAATTTTGTTCATTTACATGCCATGTCCAAATCTTGATGAGATTAACTGCATTTTGTCCTTTCAATTTTGTTAAAATAAAGTACCAGTCAAGTCTTCCTTTTCATTCTTTTGATAAAATAAGTACCAGTTGATCACTGTATTTCTCTCAACTAACCTCTTCCCACAAATTTCTGGCCTTGTGCCAAAATGTAAAACCATTGTAGTTATTATAAGTGGTGTTAGTATTGTTGTTAGTATCAAAGGACAAAATCAGT
This sequence comes from Octopus sinensis, assembly GCF_006345805.1. Classification (NCBI taxonomy): domain Eukaryota; kingdom Metazoa; phylum Mollusca; class Cephalopoda; order Octopoda; family Octopodidae; genus Octopus; species Octopus sinensis. The sequence continues at coordinate 20,109,670 of NC_043020.1, forward strand.
TGAGTGTTGGACTAAATTTTTGCCAATATTTAGTTTTTATATCTTAATTCACCAAACTATCAAGTTATTGGCATCAGATCTTCAGCAAATATTAAATTGAGACAGACTGCAGTCACATCTATAATTACACTATTTTGATAAAATTTTCATTTTAATATGAAAACTTTAGTAAAGGCAAGTGTCAGGGATGTGAGTATTTAAAAAAAGGGGTTAAGCAAGACTTCATCACAGAATTATAAAGATTAGGTCGTTACCCATTGCAATACTGCCAGTAAAAATATTTGTTAATCATGCATGTACCTTCATAAATTTTTCAAAATGAAAGTCTTTTCTTACAAGTCTGTGTTGTCTATAAATTGAAAGACACAGAAACACACACAATCAAAAATAATAACTATATATATATAATGTATATACATATAGCCTTTCTGAAGTGTGAAGTGTGCTGCATTGTGTTGACAGACTTGCACTTAAAATTCCCACATTTTAAATCAAAATTCGTCAGTTACTGTGGTGATAACACTACCTATCTATCTAGCTATTTTTCACACACTCTCTCACTGTATTTCTCCTTCAACAAATTTTTCCTCCCCTTCTTTTACAAACATGACATATATTTTGATTCCTCCTCTTCTTTTCCTCCTTCTAATAGATTTTGTGGCAGACAGAGATCCATTTCTCTCAATCTGACACCACAACATTTTAGAAACTGCTGTATTTTAGAATACAGCAAGAAACTGCAAGTATAATACTATCTTGAAAATAATGCAACCATGTTTTTGTACCTAAAAATCAGTAATACATGCATTTTATCCTCTCCTTTTTTTATACAATGCACCCCAACATTTTTACTCCAATGTTTTGTATTAAATTTCATGCATCAAATAAATTCAATACAATCCAATGGTAGACAGTTAGTAAAAGTGGACTTAATTAAGAGTTAGATCAAATGACAAGATTGATAAGAATAGAAAGCAATGATATATAACTTTTGCCTCTCACCATGACCATCCTTCTAAGCAATGTGAATGTAAAGAATGATGGTGGTGGTGGTGGTCAGAACTTCTATTCTAAAATTTTTAAAATATTTTTTTCTCTCTCTGTCTCTCCATTAGGGTATGCCAGAACTTCCAATAGTATTTCAGTTTAAGAATCCCAACATTTTTATCACCATAACAGACTGCATTGAAACAGTGAAGGAAGATGGAGTTGAAAAAGAACCAGAAGAACAGCAACAACAGAAAGAAGAAGACAAACCCAACAATGAAATGTCAAGACAAACAGAAGACTGTTAGAGAATTAAGTTGGTTGATGCAAGAAACACTAAACACTATTGATGTTATCATTAAATAGATACAATGTTTGCATAATGTTCTAGATGAAATGAGTTTGCAAATTTAGACATATGTATAGTGTCTGAAACATTTTTCACAGCTGGACACCTATCCTTCCTACTGGAGGCCAATTGACCTCCATAAGTGGGGGACCTGCTGTTGTCAACCAGGTAAACTGAAGCAAGTAGAGTTATGTACCTTTGTCTAGTTACTGGTACAATGTTAATTCTAGCTCGTTCCTTATTCCATTACTAAATTATTCCCTTGCTATTTAGACAAAGAGGCTAAGTGTATAAGATATTGGAGTATCAATCCATAGCTGCAAATCCATATAAACATTCAGGTCTCTGAAGCAGAGCCCTTTGACTTTATACATGTCAATTTAGCAAACTGTGAAGTTAATGGCATCAAGTCAGAGAATATTAAATTGTTCTGTTTAAAGCTAAAAAATGTCTTCTTCAAAATCCAGTTGACACAAGATGGGCTTCATACAGCATTAACATTTCTTTTAAACTCTTTCATCAGTTTTGTGCAATTACACTGCCTTGTATCAAGATCATAACATAGCACTTGTCATTCTACAAACTAATGGCTTTTATTGCCGCATTGCAAGAGTTTGTAGGGGACACATACACATTAGTCATTCTTCTTCAACCACAATATTCATGTATCAGTTATTCTCAACTCCAAATAGATCAACCGCAATTTCATATTGCAAGTTTTAGACCACTACACAAGAAAGTTGGTGACTTTTGTATCATATTTGGTATTTCCTATACACAAGCAGCAAGCTAATGTTTTCTGGTCAAATGAAATTCACAGATGATGATATTTCAGAAGCAGCATGAAAAGGCCATGAGTGCATAACTCACTTTTTTGAAACATAAATACACACTAAGTAACAACCGACATAAAAGATACCATCTGCCTCTCAAAATATGTAGTAATTTATCATTGTAAATCCTTCTAGAGATGAGATTAAATATGACATCATTATACAACACAGATTTATACAATAACTAGTCAAAGATGAGTATTTTTTCAATCTGATATTCAATCAATAGTACTAGGTCTTTAATCCTTGAGCATATTTCTAACAAACTACTGTGTGCTTCAAATAATACTGAAAATAAGATTTGAATGAACTTAGAAATATAATTTGTTTTCTATCCATATTATTTCCAAAGTTTGAATTAAATGAAGCCACGTGATGCAAAATGTTACAAACAGAAGTTACACAGGAGACCTCACTGTATGAAGGATGGTTAAATTCAATCTCTATATATATAAAACTGAGAATGTGTCTGTCTGTCTGTCTGTTTCCCTAAAACTTGAGAACCACACAACCAATTTCATTCAAATTTTACACATGCCTTACTTAGGGTCCGGGGAGTGTCATGGTAAAAAAAATGTTCAACTTCTTGCCTAGGGCAAGCCCATAGCAATATCATATCTTCTCCACTATGTCAGTATTACGTGTTAAAAGTGAAACAAAAGCATTTCTCTATTTTATGTCAGATACTTTCACTTTAACAATAAAAATTAGAGATAATAATAACAGCTGAATTATATGTAGTAAGTAATAATTAAAATCAACTAAAGTATAATATAATAATTAAATCGTAACATAACAATTAAAAGTAAAAATAGCAATTGGTATAAAATTGCATCAATGACTTGAACTTGAATAAGTGGTTTCACATGAATGGGAATAAATTAAAAATAAAATGCGCAGAAATGGAATAGTCCAGATGGAGCTCTGCACATACCCTTTACCACGGCTTTTACATTAGATTATCTGCTAATTAGCTAGCATTAAGTATCTATATGAAGTTTGGCTGTATGTAATGTCTGTTTTCTCGAACAGCTGCTTCTACTGAGTACTGCTGTTGGTTTATTTCTTATACATAAAGGACTATAGCTTCAACTGCGTACTGCTTTTTGATTCACCGTAAGGTTTGTTGTTATTATTATTACTGTTTAACTATTGTTATCATGTTTGTTGGTTCCTCGTAAGGGAAGCGTTGTTGTGTTGCATTTGTTAAATAATTGTAAACCGTAACCCTCCCCCTTTGTGAGAAGGAGCTTTGATTATTGTTTAAAAATTGAATTGTCCCTATTTGGGGAAACTGACAATATTTTCACTGTTTATACGGAAGCATTTTTGTTAAAATGCCTTCAATAGAAGAAAGTCCAAATATGAATTTCGCTGCAGCTGTCGGCGGGCACGAACTCATTAAAATTAAAATGGAATCTAGGATAACACCACCAAACGAAATAAAAAATTAAATTAAAGAAAAGACTATTGTCTATAAAGTATACAATATAGAGAAAAAAAAAGATTTGAACACCTGGAGGAAAGCACCATCGAAAAGTGTCTTGGTGCGACTATAAAAGGTATCAAGTATCTAACCAGAGGTGGTAAATTTGCCACAATAGAAGCAAAGTTCGAGTCAACGGAGCGTGCAAGGGAGTACTCGACTCAAACCTTGCAAAGTGGAAATATTTTATTTTTACCTTTATATCTGGGATGTAGGATGTCCCGGATAAAAATTTAAAATGTCCCCCCAGAAATAGAGGTAGGCTGGATTGTAGCCACACTTCTATACAAGAGGGAGGACAAGATACAATTGATCGAAATTGCAAGAGACGGGCTAACAATTCCAGTCTGTTATATATTTTGAGTATTGTTATCACTAGCGATATCAAGATATAACTTTGTATTTTGTAGTTTATGTGTAGATGTATATATATAGATGTACATGTAATATGTACACATATATACATGCACTAGCACTATGACCCGGTGTTGCCGGGTCATAATGCTAGTATTCGATATAAATTCAAAAAATATTCTGTATAATATATTGTTTACAATTATAGAGTAATGACCAACCTTCATAAAATAAACACCATAATTTTGTTATTCCTGAGATCAGCAATAATAACACTATGGTGTTTACTTTACTACGGTTGGGCACTACTCTGATGTAACTATAAATATTTTATACAGAAGTTTTTTAACACATTGGTAAAAGACACACATTTTAAAATGTGTATAAATTGCTGTGCTTACTTGAGTTTGTTGAGGCACTCCAACAATATGTATATTTCTAGGTGCAGGTATGGCTATATGTGGTTGAGAAGATTGTTTGCCAACCACATGTTCTCTGCTTCAGACTCACTGCAAGACACCTTCAGCAGGTGTCTGATGAGCTTTGTGAATGAGTTTGTTAAGATAGAAACTGAAAGCTGCAAATGGTTGCTTGTACTCTACAAACGTTGCTACAAAGTGTTGTCACTTCTGTTACCAAATCTTTCTTCATGCATCCAGTGCCTTATTAATACAAATGTAAAACAAATTGTCACCATATTATTTCTCACTAACAATGCTTTTGTTCCTAAAATACATGACATAAAATATATTCTTTCTTTTTACATCACGACCTGTTAACAGTAGTGTTTCCAACAGCCAATCATTGGTTCTGACAAAGAGAATGGCAAAGGAATAAGTTACTGAACACAGCAAATGTTGCAAGGGAAACCCCACCATCTCCATTTTTTGTCTTTTGCTATCTTGGCAATGTTTTCTGAAAGATTTTTGTTAATTTTACATTCACTGTTCTACATTGGCATGGGTTAGATATATTATTGAAGCACAGTTTTACAAACACATGCTTTGCTGTTTATCAAGTAAGAGATCCTTTATCTTTTACATCTTTGAAGCTGCAAAAATTTGTGGATTATTTGTTGACAGGGGAAAGGACATCATCACCACTTATAGAACAGCAATATTCATAGAATGCAGGGGTAAACACACACACAATCAGTATTTAGGCTTCCACACATTCAATTATATTTCAAAAGATCCATATGTGAGTAAAGGAGTATTCGAGGCTTCTTGCTATAGTTTCGTTCCAGTATTTTTGAACACAGAGCACAAATGAGAAACAAGTGTGGAGATATATTTTTATATACTTCATTAATAATATATCATAATAGATCATCTAAGGAAATATCTTATAAACAGATCATATCAAGTCATCAGTGATTGCATGTCAAATATAAATAACTTAGGGGCATGGTATAAACAAATATAACTGCATATAAATAAATAAATATATATATACGCACGCACACTTGTATTTTAAACCCTGTCAGTCAGCAGCTAGTCTTAAGTCATCTGAGGGCTCATCAACAGAGGGAATATGCTGTGTGATTGGGTATGAGTGTTGATGGGACGGCTATCATCTGTCAAGATGAAGCAATCATCATATATACATATATGTAAGGGCTTCTTTCAGTTTCCATCAACCAAATTCACTTGTGAGGCTTGGTCAGCCTGGAATTACAATAGAAGATACTTGCCAAAGGTGCTGCAAAACAGGACTGAACCTGAAACCATGTGGTTGAGAAGTAATCTTTTAACCACAGATGGAGGAAATTATAGAGGACCAAACTAGTGGATCAGATTATAAAGGTCTTGGAGAGAACTATTGCACAATCGCCCCATGAAAAAGGTAGACCCAGATGAAATGCATCTTTATTAATGCTCAAAAGTATCATGGCTGCAAACTTCCTAGTGAAGCAACTGCAAAGTACTTGACTAAGTGTAATCCACTATTCCTGACATTCATCAACTTGAAGAAGGCATATCACAGGGCACTGTGTTCAAGAATTTGGAAGTCTCTAAGGAAACTAGGCACTCTAAAAAATAACTAGGATACAAAATTTTCAGTAATTAGGAAAGAAGACCCTGATACCTTCAGAAAAACGGCCTTGCTCAATATGCAAAAAAGGAGGTAGAATAAACTACATATACTGTACCCATTGTAAGTTATGGGCACACAGGTGTAGTGGAATCACAGGTAAACGAACATAGAATGTAAGCTGGCATAGATGTATTTAGCAAGGAAGGTAGTGGTTCTCACAGTATAACAGGTTAAACAAAGTTCAGGGAGCTACTGTCTCTGCCAGCAACAAAGGTCTTCTTGCTCAGAAGGGTAGATTGTACGTGTGTTAGAAGTGCAATGCTGCATAGTAATAAGACATAGGCTTCAGATGCAGAGGACTTGAGAAGACTGGAAAGAAATGAAATGAGCAATGTAACTGTGCATGGATGACAGTACAAATGTGCTGAGGGAAAAACTGGGTGGAAGAGGTATCATTTGTAGGGTGTGGCATGGATGAGGGCAGCTGTATAAATAAGTGCCAATCACTTAATATGTGTGGAATTTGTGGAAGAGAGAGACCCAGGAATACATAGGACAAAGTGGTGAAGGCTGATCTCAGGACCTTGAACCACAAGGAAGAGATGACAAAGGACCAAGATGACTGGCAATATATGATTCTTGACAGCTGCTCTCCTCAGTGAAACTAAGTTCTGGAAGTGTGTCCAAAGCAATCAGGAGTCAGATGTAATAAGATTTGACAATGCTGGTATGGACATGGTATGTAATGTGTATGGCCAGAATGTCTGCATATGAAGTGCCAAGCATCCCATTTAGACAGAACCTGTGGAATACATGGAAAGAAGCAGACAAGGTTGATCCCAAAAGGTTCAACCTTATGAAGGATGCCCTCTATCTTTATTTGTTTCAGTCATTAGACTGCAACCATGCTGGGGAGCCACCTTGAAGAATCTTTAGTCAAATGAATCGACCCCAGGATTTATTTTTTTGAAGCCTGGTACTTATTCTGTCACACTCTTTTGCTGAACCACTAAGTTATGAAGATGTAAACACACCAACAATGGCGGATGACAAACACAGACACACACACACACATATATATATATATAAAATATATATAATTAACAAGGATGTACAGGTGTCAATTGACACCTGTACATCTTTGTTACTTATTTATAATCTGCTCACCTAACTTGGAATCTGCACTTCGGAAATACTATGGAAAGTACCTTGCTAAAGTAGAAGATACTTAACCAACATGTCACACAGTAGAACTGAACCCAGAACCATGTGGTTAGGAAGCAAACTTCTTACCACATGGCCATGCCTGCACATATATGACAAAGGACACCAACAAATGGTGAAGAGGTACTGGAGAAAACTTGCCCAACATATGCAAACATAAAACGATGCTGGTGATGATGATGAAGGTTAGGGTGTATTTGGGTCTCTCCTAACTAGTATGTTCATACTGTTGCCTTGCCACCCACCATCTTTGTTACATTCTCCTTTTCATTACTCCCCTCTCGGTTTCTACTTCTCGTGACATCCATTATTCTGCCTTAGCAAATTCTGAGTCAAACACACATTGGAGGTATCTAATATTTACACAAAATCTCCCTTACCCTTGTAGTTTCCATTCGATTACTTTATCCCAACATCTATCATGTGGCTATAGATAACTCTCTCTCTTCTACCACCTTCTTGCACCTATCATTCTCTATTACCCTCTTCTGCTCTTTCCACTTAGTTGTATGTGAAAGATAGGAACAAACAGAAAGAAAATTTTCTGTAGCTTTGCTGAGGGTAACACAATCTCCTTAGTGCTGGTGAATAATCAGTGACAATGTAGAGGACCAAAGCAATTCCCTTGTGCTTATGCCATGATAAAATACACCCAGTATGTTCCTGTGAAGTGGTTGGCAATAGGAATCATAGTAATTGTGCAAAATGTAATATACAAATAAGATATGGTTCCTAGCCAGTCTAAGAAGACAGTAACTCCAAATAAATAAGAACAGACTCTGGCCTTAAGAAACTCACCGTCTCTTGTCGACATGAAGAAACTGATATTTTACATGAATGCTTACATCATACATGTGTATAAAGATTTACCATCCAAAAATAAATCCACTGAACAACAAAAAAGAAAATAGAAAAGAAAGAATGAGGAAAAGATACCTACAAAAAATATGTAGGAAAATATCTTAGTTAAATAAAAGACTGTAAGGTGTGGCCAAACTATTCAAGCAGCAAGATTTCTTCTGCCATAAACTCAGTTGTAATAAATGTGGACTGAAATACTGGCAGGATTTGAGATGATCATGTTAATATAATCTAGTAAATAGAATGTTAACTGGGAAATAGACTGGAAGGTAAATTTCCTTACTAGTAGCTCAGATTTGATCAGAACACAGCAGATAAAATTATGACTAGTTTTGAGCTCATGAAAGGGAGCCTATACCAGGTTGTTTGACATGTTAGAGATACCAGCCGAATCTGAAAAAGATATGACAATGTAGTCATACATATTAAAAAAAAAAAAGGTAGCATAGTGATGAGTGGAACACCTTTGATAGTAGGCTTGCTTGAACTGGACTAGCAAGAGAGCTAAACCACTTCTCCACCATCAAACACAACCACACCTAGAGTACCAATTCAGAAGTAGGTCAGTTGATGCAGCAGTTGATGGGTTGAAAGAACTGTCATAGCTTTGATAATGTGAGTAATGGTTGACTGATGTGATTGTGTTGGATTCTTAGTTAAATTAACCAACTATGTTAAATTAACAAATCAATGCTTCGAAAATTCTTGAATCATTTAAAATAATATTTAAAGACTTCAACCATTTAACAAGCTTTAATTACAGAATTTTAGTCATAATTCATGCAAAAATTATCAAATGTTTTCATTATAATTCCAGATTAACAAAGCTGTAAACATAAGAGAGTCTCTGTACACTTCAAGGCTTCACCAATTCCAGCCAAACACATTTATATATGGGTGTGCATCTGAGAGGAGGCTTGTGTATGTTGGCCATATCTGTTGTGGGATAAATATATGTGAGATATGTGAATGCATATTGTGTGTCTGTAGGAGTGCATGTTGTGAGCATGAGCGGCTGTAAAAGGACAAAGTTCAATGCCACTATGTAACCATATCAGCACCAGCTTCTCCTGTTGGATCACTAAGCACCAAATCTTCCAGCATCTCTTGAAGACTGATCTTTGGCAACCCTTCATCCTCAATATCATCCAAGTCCACAGGTGTTTTGGTTTTGTCTACAAATAAAGAAACAAATATCATTAAAAACAACAGTAAGTTCTTGGCACAATTCTCCAGCATCAAAGTTCTTCTGAAGAAGGATGGTTGTAAAATGCTGGACTGACCAAGAACGTTGGAGAAAGGGGGGTTCAAACACAACTAGATTTACATTATTTACAAGACACCTGATGAAGGCTGGAGGGTATATCAGCCGAAACATTGTGTTAATAACAAACAAGATGAGGACAAATATCCGTCGAATGTAAATGATGTACATAATTCCTCATCTCTTAAATATAAAACAACTATATTTGTTTTTATTATATATCATTTGTTCAAGAACACAACACAAAACTGCATTTCCCCAAATGAGAATGCCTCTATGAGGTTGCCAGCCCATCTAGAAAAAGCAGCCAAATCTCCTCCAAATTATATTCTACCATCTTAGAAAAAAGAAATACACACTAAAAGATGGCCAGGATCCAGATTTAAACACTTTTGATCAGAATTGACATGAAACTATACAACTTTCTCGGGGTTCCAGTTATACACTGCAGTTGGTGGATTGTGGAGAAAAAAAACCCTGTTCATTATGCAAATATACAAGTTTGGAAAAGAAAGAAAACAGCACAATATTCAGGTTATGTTGAGAGAGAGAGGTGGATAGATAATGTTCAATATCATGTAGTGCGGCATTTATGAGCTAAAGGAGTTGAATTTGATATGTGTATGTATATTTACATACAAATACATATATGCACACACACATGTACTAGTAATATACTGAGATACAGTTAATAGTCTATTTGATAAATAGATTTTTACAAAAATTTGAAAAAAATACTTTCAGCTATACCCTTTCATTACCGGCCAGCTAATTACTACCAGTCACTACAGAATATTAAAGTTCTTGAGGTTAGTTAAATTTATATCAAAATATCAACATAGATTCCATAATTGCATTGTGAAGTCACCATAAAAAAAAATATATTTTACTCTGATAAACTCTTTTCTATTCTTTCCACATCCTTTCTACAATTTAACTTTTTTGAAATATGGATACCAGCTTCAGATTCAGCTGTTGCAACTTGGAATTCTAAAGAAGCAACAGTTGCAACAAGTGTAACTGTTAACAGAGTAAGACGTTGCATGGTATGCTTCCCTCATTGTCATTATAATGACGATAATGATGATAGTATTTAATTCAGGCCATCATCTTGGAAAAAGAGAAATCATCATCAACATGTCCACTTTTCCATACTTGCATCGGTCAGATGGAATATGGCTGAATGCCCTTCCTGTTGACAACCTTCACCAATTTTCAAGCAAGGTTAATATTCCCTATAAGAAGACATTCTTACACAGGAAATTAGAAATGCAAGACACTGCTTGTGTAACAGTGATGCTTGCTTAAAAATCCACCATGTAACCAAATGATCTGCCAGAATATCAGATATTACACATTGCTGGTCACAATACATTTTGCACAGTTCTAGCCTTCAAATGATGCCATCCTGCTGGCCAACATTCTCCCCTGATCAAAAAGAAGGATGGAGGAACATGAAGTGCTTTGCTCAAGAACACAATGCACTGCCCAGTCTGGGAAGCAAACCCACAACCTGGAAATCATGAGTGCAACAACCTAACCACTAGGCCATGTGCCTTCACTTGTTTACAAATATTATGCAATAAATCAACTCCTGAATCTTTGGCTGAACTGGGGCTAAATAGACAACACTTAATATTACACTGGTCAACAGCCAATTTTCATCAGGGATATTATATGGTGTGCTTTATGTAGTTTTGTCTGCAGATTTCAAAAATAAGTGCGTAATTTATCAAGGATGAAAGGCAAAGTGAAATTTGAATTCAGATGGGTGAAATATCACTACCCCAATGTGTTAACAATTCAGCCAGCGCACTGCCTAAATAATAATAATAATAATAATGGTTTCAAATTTTGCCACAAGGGCAGCAATTTTGGGGGAGGGGATGAATCAATGACATCAACCCCAGTGTTCAACAGGTACATATTTTATCAACCCCCAAAAGGATGAAAGGCAAAGTTGACCACAGTGGAATTTGAACACAGAACAACAGGTGAAATAAATAATAATCATGATAATGATAATAATCCAGTTGGTGTTAGAATTTTTAGTTACCCATGAATATGTTCACATTTTGTCTGTAACCATCATCTTCTTCCAAATCTTCCAGAAATTCAGTATATGCACTGCAAAAAATTTATTTTTAATGATTATTAGAAAAGAAAACAATAAAAATTGAAAATAAAATGATATTTAAACAAAAAAAAAAAAAAAAAAGATGTAAAAATATGAAATTTGGATTCTGTACGGGAGGAGGATCAGTCTGATTAGAAATTGTTTTGGTTGTCTAATAAGATTGTATTGTGTCCTTAAACAAAACTTATAACTCTTCATAGAGCAGTCAAACTAACTGAGAAGAGGTACAAGTTACCCCAACTTTCATGTTTGAAAATGAAAATCAAAGAAGTCATCCAACTAGAAGAAAAAAAATCATTTGCACAAAAAAATTCATTCACCAATATCAAACCAATTGCAAACACATAAATTGAACAAAACAAAATAAATGAATTTACTAAATGCAAACACCAGCATAACTATAGAAAAAGTTAAATGACTGAGCACATGGGTTACTAAACTACAGTATATGTGATGGGCATTAATATTCATCCTAGTATGGTAACAACAATACTTTATACCATCAAATCACGTTGACCATTTTGGTATCAGAAAATTTAACCGTTTAGCATTCGAATTACTGTCAAATATAATGCTTATATATTCACATCATCTTAACCCTTTAGCATTTAAACCAGTCAATCTAGCCAAGATATTCAATGTGCTTTAGGCTCAAACTGGCCGGAGCCTGCTTCTTGCACCTACCCTACAATGTCATTCTAAAAATAAACAGTCACATTATTGAAATTTCAAAGTTACAAGACTATGCATGAATAATTCAAAACAATGTGCATAAATAAGCATTACATTTGACAGAGTAACCAATGCTAAAGGGTTAAATTAATCATACATTATTTCATAGGTTTGAGGTTTTGAGGATTGATTTGTAAAATGACTGTGAGGTAGGTGTGAGAGGCTAGATCTGTCCAGTTTTAGCATAAATAAGGTAGAATATTTGGGTCGGATATGGCTGGTTTAAATGCTAAAAGGTTAAAAAAAAACTGTCTCTCCTATTTCAGATACACACATATTCACATCAGATTTGACCCTGAAAACATGTGCATTGTCATACTTATTGTTACTGTCAACATATTTTAAGCCACCATAGAGTAATCAAGAAGAAGACAAAGAAGCTTGTCACCACTGTCATTATTGTTTGACATCCATTTTCCATGCTAGCATGGGTTGAATGGTTTGACAGGATCTGGCAAGCCACAAGGCCATGTTGGGCTCCAATGTCAGCTTTGGCTAAAGTTTCTATGCCATTCTTAAGGCCAACCACTTTACAGAGTGTACAGGATGCTCTTCCTAACACCAACCACTTTGAAGAGTTGGATACTTTTTCTATGCTACCAGGACTAGTGAGGTTGCAGGTTACTTGCATGACAGAAAAACAAGAAGAGGAAAAGGGAAAAATTCCCACAACTAAATGAGGGAGTATTTGAAAGAGGGAGGTGGATTTATGCTGGATGTTCAAAGGCTAAAGTAAGATAGAGGGATAGGTACATACACCTCACTATAAAAGATACGTGGCTAACCCTATAATAGGGGTGAGTAGGAATAGTTGAGGAGGGAGATAAAGGAAGGAAGCAATGAAGTGTGAGAGCAAACTCTCAAGATACAAGTTGAACATAAGAGAGGATAAGGACAGTGGATCATGGGAGGGGGAGTGGATGCTTTCGTAGATGGTGAAAGAAGAGGGTGGAAGTAATGGTTGAGGAAAATACAAGCATAAAGAGGTACAAGGTGAGAGGAGAATAGATCAGAAATTATGGCATGATATGCAATGTATAGGAGCAGTGGAGAGGGAGATAAGTCTTGCCTGCAATATGATATAATCTTGCATACAAGATGTGTGAATCTCTCTCAAACCTACAACTAGCTATCCCTGCCACAGTTAACAACACTGCTACAATTTATATTCTATCAAAAGCTGATGAAAATAATTCCTTAATGCCAGCTTTCTGTAGTATATAAAATGATAAATGGAAAAATATTTGTTTAATGAGTGATAAGAAATTTTATATAATGTCATTAGAAGCCACAAAAACTGTATTAGTTTTAATTTTGAAATTTACAGACTGAGTATTAAATAGTTTCAAAAGGAAGCAATGAAGCTGCAATCATCAGTTCGTATTAGAGTTGTAAGCATTATATTGGGTTGGCAAGAAAGTAATTTCGTTTTTTTTAATGACTTTTGTCAATGTCATGATTTTTCCCTTTGACATTTGATAGCCGTTACTTTTAGCTTACTTTAGAAGCAAAGTGCACATAAATTTCAATTTTAACATGGAGTGCAAAAGCAAACATTTACACTATATTTTGCTTTTTTATTTCCATAAAGATCTGAAATGGTTTTAAAAAATTCCAGTCTGCAGATTTTCTTTTACTCAAAGATGGCCAACTTTCTGGTCGACCTACTGAAGTTGATGATGACTGAATCAAAATCATAATTGAATCTGGTTGTCATATAACTGCGTGAGAGATTGCAGTCAGGTTAAATGTATCACACACAACAATTGAAAATCACTTCAAATGCCTTGGACTTGTTAAGATATTTGGGCACCACATAAATTGAAAGAGATTCACTTAACATAACAAATAAATATTTGCAATATGCATCTCAAACACAATGAAATTGACCTTTTTTCAAATGAATCATCACTGGTGATGAAAAATGGATTGTCTACAATAACATCAATCAAAAACAATCATCGTCCAAGCGTAATGAACTAGCACACATCACATCAAATGCTGATTTGCATAAAATGAGGTCATGCTGTCAATTTGGTGGGATTACAAAGGTGTTGTGTATTTCAAGCTGATTCCAAGGAACCAAACAATTAAAATGTTTGCTTCGTCCAGTTTCATTAATTGTTGGCAGTAATCAAAGTAAAATAGTTAGCATTAGCAAATTGTAAAGGAATTGTGTTCCACTGTGACAATGCTAGACCACACACATCTTTGCTAACTCATGAAAAATTATTGGAGCTTGGTTGGGAAGTGATGTCACATCCACCATATAGCACCATCAGATTACCATTTATTTCAAAGTTTTCAAAATTCTTTGAATTGTAAAACTTTCAATAATGATGATGACTTGAAATCACACATGCTTCAGTTTTGGGCTGATAAGGACCAGAAGTTCCATGAGCATGGAATCATGAAGTTGCCAGAAAGATGGCAAAAGGTCATCAAACAAAATGGAAAATAAATAATTGATTAAAGTTCATTCTTTGTATGAAAACAAAATTACTTTTATCTCACACTAAAAAACCGAAATTACTTTTTTGCCAACCCAATATTTTGTCTCCTCCCACTGCCTTCCCTATTTTGGAGAGAGAAAACATTTTTCGGCATATGAAAAAGAATGAAAAAAAAAAGAAAAACTTACATTCCATCACTTGAAGAATCAACAAGATCAGGGAGAACGTGTTTCAGTTTCCAGTTGCGTTGACGATTTCTCTTTGTGCGATTATACAACTTCTTCACCAAAACCTACCGAAAAGAAACATTGAACAAAACACATTCATGTCATAATTAATAATTATATAAACTTGAGGCATAAAACATCACAGCTATAACACAGGGAGAACATGACGGTGTAGTGGTCATGCTATAATAATGTACATTAGTGCAGTAAATTATTTGAAGTAGCTACAGGAACAATATTTGTGAGAGTAAGGCATTGGATAAACTGATCACAGAACTTTGTTTACTCCAGTTTCCACTTGCATGACCCTCCTTCAATTAGTTTGTGAAGGAAAAGGTTTTCAGTTGTAAAAACAATTACTCCAATGAAAGTGTCATAAACCAGTTCAAAGAAGGCTTTTATTCAAACTTTATTTCTGCTCACTGTCTAATCCGTTAATCATTGCTGTCCAATGATTAAGATGCATTGTTTTATATTAAGTAAAGCCAGTAACCATCTATCAACATCATTCAACACTATGCCAAATCTTCATACTCAATACAAAGTAAGTTATCTATATTTTTATCTATTATTTACTATTGTGGAAAGGATTTAATGATAGGATATTATAATTCATAACAAAAAGCATAAAAAATGACTGGTTAAAAATCAAGAACAAAAACTAAACCATATCCCACTCTAATTTCCACTCTAAAGTCTTCATTTTTTTTTCTGATTTGTTTTGTTACTATTTTACATCCATATTTCGAGCTGCAAAATGGTTTGCAAAATGGTTTTGTGGAAACAATTGTGAATTAACCCTTTAGCATTCCAAATGTTCAAGCAAATGTAATTAATGCTTTCTCATTTGCAATGTTTTTTTAATTAATCATGTATTATCTCATAGCTTTGAAATTTCAATGATGTGATTGTATATTTTTAGAATGGCATTGAAGGGTATGTATGATAGGCTGGATCTGACTGGTTTAAATGTTAAAGGGTAATCTGTTGCAAACGAAACCCCCCTAAAGAAATATAGATATGTAGCCTACACAATGACAGCGCATGTGAAGTTAACATTCACTAGCTCTGGATGTTAACCTCAAAGCTATAATGTTACTAGTCTATTTAACAAATCATCATTTTGCTGTGTAAAAGAAAAAAAAACTGTCCCTTACCACATCAGGTACCCTGTCTTTTTTCATATTATCAAAATCTGAGTTATTCACATTAGAATTTACCAAATGAAATCTGAATAGGAAATAAAAATGGGAAAAAATCATTATCATACAAACAATTTTTTAACATGATCCAATTAACTTTTTCATTACCAACCTACCCAAAACCACTCTAAAGTTTCTTTGGCTTTACAAGCTTCCAATATAGGAATATTGTGTGTGGGGGGAGGGGGGGTAATTTGATTTTATAAATATATTTTTTCAAATTCACCTCATTTAAAATTTTTTTTACTTGTAATTTTAATTCACCTGTAAAAGTGACAAATTCTGATTAATTTGACTTGTCAATCATTCTATATATTTCTGTACATTTACATATGGCAGTGTGTTTTTCTAGTTTCTTCAATAAATTCCACTACTGCATTCTATTTTTACCTTTATGATATACCTGTCTTTATGTGTATTTAAGTTCAACTGATTGAAAATAAACTAATAATTTTCACAATTCTATTTATAAATTTTGCTGTATACTCAACTGAATATTAGCTAATAACTCCTTTTCTATGATGATGTTTAAACAAAATTTTAATAATTTTATATCTCATTGAATTTACCTCTATTTACATGTAACTTGATTTGCTTTAAGACAAATTATGCAATAGATTTGGTTAAGAACCTTTTGCTAAATTATGTTCCAAAAATCACAAATATGTCAATAAATAAAAAGCTAGCCTAAATTCACAATCATACTAGAACTTAATTGCAACAGGTAAGGAGTATATTTTGGTGAGAAATATAGTAATGAAAGAATTAATCATTATTTTTAGGTTAAACCTATATTGTTGTCTTCTCTAATATATTCCACACCAAAACAATCAGGGATGGCAAGAAGAATCACAAAGGTTTTAGGACAGTAGAGATGGTCTGTGTTGGTACAAATTCATTCAGATGTAGAAACAATAATGCTGATATTATTGTAAGAAGGAAATCTAATCTTTCAAGCAAAATGCTATGATATCTTGAAATCAAATGCAGTAACAAGAATTTTTTTTTAAACAAACATACAAACTAGTGTAGTACTATTCCCAGCAAAGTACAGAATATAATTACTTCAACATATTATTTTTAGAGATTATACCTCATCTTCTCAGATAATATTAGCCTTCTTCATGTGCCATTTATGAAACCTAATTTCCTCACATCCAATCTCTTAAATAAAATTCCAACATAGAAGTTGGTAACATTGACGATATCTAGTTTTTAAAAAATGCAAAGTAAGATTAAGAAAACAGGAAAAATATTTGTACAAACCCTAACACAGAATCTCCAGGGTGAAGAGTATGTCCAAGATGAGTCTTACAATAGTACTGCTGGTCATTAACACCAAGATCATTAGTACGAGCCACCCACACTTCTGAGAGAACATGCTGGAAAGAAATTTTCAATTGAGTGTGTTTTGAGTCATCATATAAGACTAATTCAATATGTCAATTTCTGAGAAATTAAACTTTCTTTACCATGCTCTGTCGAAATACACTGACTTTTTTGTATCAATTAATTTTGAAAATGACAAAGAATTTAGTAAAACAAGTGTCATTATTAACCCTTTAGCATTCAGATTACTCTGTCAAATGTTTACTTAATTGTTTTGAATTAATCATGCATTATCTTGTAGCTTCAAGATTTTGATGATGCAACTATTTTTATTTTTGGAAAGCTGTGAGAGGCTGGAACTGGCCAGTTTGAATGTAAAACAGGTAGAACATTTAGGTCAGATATGACCAATTTAAATGCTGGTGTTTGAAACACAAATTAGTATCAAATTTTGATTTTTGGTAAGAGGTTCTAATTTACATCACTTTAAAACAGGATGCTTGTATCACCGAAGCAGAAGCAATCTCAGGCATTCATCATCATCATCATTAACGTCCACTTTCCATGCTGGCAGGAGCTGGCTAGGCAGAAGACTGCACCATGCTTCACTGTCTGTTTTGGCATGGGTCTTATGGCTGAATCTTCTTTCTAACACCAACCATTCTGCATTCTGGTACAAAAAGGGTTAGCAGTGCCAATGGGAAATATTTTGGTCTGTTAACTTCAATTTATTAGCTTAAGTTTTGATAACTGACTATGGTTCAAATGATTTGACAAGTCATTAAAAGTGCCTGGATACAAGTTTAGATATAAATTCACTCCTCATTTATTACATGCAGGGTTTTAACAAACATGTTGCATATACAGAAATTATTAAATATGTAATCATACGGACAATAAAAAAGGAGATACAAAAAGCACAGGAAATTCAACCAGTAAACAATGGCACCAAGTTTAAATCAATATAACTGAAATAAATCAATAAACACATTTTAAATAGATTCACAATAAACTAATTCCCTCTGAGTGTCAGTAATCCAGAACTCTTCACTCATTCAACCACAACACATTTATGCTGAAACCACATCACACCTGCTTTACAGGGAGAGAGCTTCTACATGGTCATTTGACTTGCTAGAAATAGTAGCCAAATCTACTTTCAAATCGTACTTCAGTCCCCCAACTACCAAACAAAATCCATCAGGTAACATCACCATCGTCTAACATCTGCCTTCCATGCTGGCATGAGTGGGACAAACATATACAGTACATTGTGGGGGTGGGGGGGGAGAGAAAGCAGGATGGTGTATGGCTAAAACATCTCTGATCACAGATCTGCTGAATGAGGTTTGATTCAGGTTAAACAGCATGAACTGTTTTACTTCAACAATAGACTTACTTTCTTTGAAGCGGGAGTCACATGGGGCATCTCATGAAATGGAATTGGGTCAATTTCCATTACCACGTATTCAGTGAGCTGCTTTGGGCCACTCAGACTCTGAAATGGTTCTCTCCAATAAACCTGTCCACTGATTTCTGCAACTGGAAATGGAAGGAAACAAGTACAGCAGGCATTACAACAATTCCTCTTCTTAATAAGCATCTTTTAATAACAACAACAATCCTTCTCCCAACACGTCAGCAATATCATCGATATTTCTCTCATTATCATATAGCAATAGAGGAGACAAGTGAAATATGGATATCAAAACAAAATGTATAGATGTCCACACTACTGCTGTGAACACAATGGTGAAACCACTTCAGTGAAGAAGATATTAGATTCTTTATACAAAAATGACAAGATGAAATTCTTGTAAAGGAGGGGAGAGGAGTCATTATGACATTACCATACTGATATGAAATACATTTATTTAAAAGATGTTGTAATATCTAGACATCACCATCCTCATACAGGTATTTTAATTACATTAACATGCCAACAGAAAATAAAATTATGGTATGCTACAATTCTGAAATGCGGTTACTACCATTAAAAAAATATTGCTATGCTGAAGCAAAAAACACGACAATGTCACAATACAGACATAGAGACATATTAAGATCATAGCATAAACTTATAGAAGTATTTAACAGGTGGAAAGACAAAATGGGAAAATAGTGATCAGGTTTTTAAAAAGCAGGCTGTAGTAGAATAGGGTGCTAACAAGGAGATTTACCTCAAATCTAACAAATGGAACTAAGTAGTCTCAGTGTGACCCTTCAGGAGACATATCCTCACATTACTAGATAACACTATTAAATTAACCACTGCTTGAGATGTTGCCAGCTGAACAAATTTCTGATAATCAAGGATTAGGAAACACATTTGCCATCATATCATCATATGCCCACTTTTCTATGGAATGGATAGGTTTTCTTCAGCACTGTTTCTTGCTACTTGTTGTGGTCTCTTCTAAGATGGAGCCTTCAGCACTTCATTACCAATCTTCCACTATACACTCCTTCCAGTTGAATTGTTTGCTACTTCATTTAATTGTTATTCATACCAGTGAAGCCTTCACACTTGCAGATGATTCTTTTAATGTCCATTTATTTTCAGCTCATTTGTTGTTCATGTTAACTTGCTCTTGCAAACCAATAAAGGAGATGCAAGAGGGGAGAGAGAGAAAGGAGGAAAGAGAGAGATAGACAGCACCTAGAAGACCAGTTGTGGTGCAAAGATGTAAAATTGTCCTTACTTTGTAAAGAAATGGGATCAATGATATGAACTGCCTTAGTTACTCGGTACACGACACAAATTTGTGAAATGTTTCCAAGAGAAGCAGCCAGTTTCTTGGGAAGACATACAACATCATCCTGCAAGCAGAAAAAAAACAAGAATAAAACGAATTATTTAAAAATAAATCTAAACCTAAAATATAGCAGTAATTTTACATGGCTCAGAGGAAAAATATAAATGTACATCCACAAGTAAGTGAGGTGGCAAACTGACAGAAGCATTAATGTTGGATAGAACGCTTTGCAGTACTCACTCCGAGTTCAAACTATGCCAAAGTTAGCTTTGCCCTTCATCCTCTTAAGATCAATAAATAAACCATCAGTCCAGTCAATTCGTTAAGTGTGTGTGTGTGGTGTGTGTGTGTGTGTGTGTGTGTGTGTGTGTGTGTGTGTGTGTGTAATAGTTGGCCACTTTCATTTCATGTAAATTCTTACTCAATTGGTCAAAAACTTAATGTTCAATGATGAGGCCAACAGAATCCACCACTCATTGCCATAGGCATGGCTGTGTGTTTAAACAGTTCACTCAGTGCTATACATGTGCCCAAGGTATCACACAATGGGACTGAACCCAAGACCACACTGTTGGGAAACAGGTTTCTCAGCCACACAATCATGCTCTCTCTCTCTCTCTCTCTGTGATTGTGTACATAAAGTAAGCAAGAGAGATATAATTGTTCTGGACAGGGCACTATGTGAATTAGTTCACTCTGAAGTATATAATAATATTTCATGTCTAGCAGTGTCTTGAACAGGTTTTATAAACACAATCAGGAACACAAAACTATTAATTCCAATGTTATGTTATGTTATGTGGGCAATAATAATTCTAATTTGCACAAACCAGAAATTTTGAAGTGGGTGACAAGTCGATTACATTGACCCCAGTCCTTGACTGTTACCTATTTTATCAACCCTGAAAGGATTGGAGGCAAAGTTAACCATGGCAGAATTTGAACTCAGAATATAAAGAGTGGGAAGAAGAGCGACTAAGCATTTTATCTGACATACTCATGATTCTGTCAGCTTGCTGCCATCATTATAATTCTACATCTGATGTCTTAGCCTCAAAAAGTAGCTATACTCATGTTTCATACTAAGCCTGATATTAGGGATGAGATTTATGAATTCTTGTGATTTATAAAAACATTTCTTCAATTATACATAACTAGTATATATAGATATAGATATATGGCAAAGGGACTAGAGGTTTCAGATTGTAAGACAGTGTGTGAGAGAATCATGATGTAGGAGAGAGTGTATCCACATGGATGATAGTTCATTTGCAATTAGATATTCTGCAAAGAAAGAGACTTGAAAATGCCACTATGAAAGGTTGCTAAATGCAGAGAATGCATGGGAGAAGGAGAGTCTACCTAATGTAGAGGAAAAAGTTCTGAAAGTGTAGTTGTTAAAATAAGAACAGGCTGGGCAAAATTTAGAGTGTCACTACCTTTGTTGGTAACAAAGAGCTTCTCAGTGTGAAAGAAAAAAATTGTATGAAGCCTGTATAAGTAAAACTATGCTGCATAGCAGTGAAACACAGGCTATGGCTACAGACAACATGAGAAGGTTTGAAAGGAACAAAGCCAGCATGCTCTGCAGGATGGGTAATGTCAGTGTACACATACAACAGAATGTAAATGATTTAAGAGAAAAATTGGATATAAGAGGCATCAGATGTAATGAGAAGACTGCACTAATATGGGCATGTGATTCATATGGATGAGAACAGTTGTATAAAGAGGTGCTGATGTCAAATTGTGGAGAGAATATGTGGAAGGGGTAGACCCAGGAAGACATAGGACAAAATGTCTTAGTCTCGCAGGATCATGGGTACTGGTACCACATAAAAGAACACGTGCTGGTGTCACGTGCCAGTGCCAGTGCCACATAAAAGCATTCATGCCAGTGATACGTTGAAAGCACCCAGCACACACTGTAAAGTGTTTGGTGTTAGGAAGGGCATCCAACCATAGTAACCATGCCCAAACAGACAAATGGAACTAAAGCAGCTCTCCAGCAGGCCAACTCCTGTCAAACCGTCCAACCAATGCCAGCTGGAAAATGGATGTTAAATGAAGATGATGTGTGAGAAATTAAGATAAACTCAAGTTTATATCATTCATTCCATATGTAGGTTTCATCGGATGATGAAAATCTACATAGAACCCTAGTATCAACAGTACACACAAAATATATATATTGCTAGGGACAGGCATGGCTGTGTAGTTTAAAAGTTTACTTCACAAATGTATAGTTCCAGGTTCAATCTCACTACATGATATCTTGAGCAACTGTTTTTTATAGCCTCAAGCCATCTAAAGCCTATTGGGTGGATTTGATAACCAGAAACTGAAAGACGCTCACTGCAATATTTGTAAACAAGTCTAACTGCTATACAAGCAGTGTTATACATTTTTGTGTCAGTGTATATTACATCATCATTTTAACAACCACTTTCTCATGCTCACATTGTTCAGGACTTTGCCCTTCCTTTTGCCAACCTTCACCTGTTTCCAAGCAAAATAATATTTCCCGATGACCAGACATGTTTTTCAAAAAATACTGAAAACAATGGGCACCATTTGCATAATGATGACACCCATTTACAACAATTGTGTGATGTAAAGGCAAGGAGACAATAACACACACACACACATATATATATATATATATATATATATATAAAAAATAGGCTTCTCTCAGTTTCTATCTACCAAATCCATTCACAAGGGTTTACTCAGCCTGAAGCTATAATAGAAGACATTTGCCCAAGATACCATGCAATGGGATTGAACCAGGAACCATGTGGTTGAGAAGCAAACTTCTTATGACACAGCCACACACACACACATATAATCAGACAAAGGAAAAATATTTACAGCTTTGATAATGAAAATCAGTTCAATTTTTCTCCATTTACATGATTATT
The DNA here is from genome assembly GCF_006345805.1 of Octopus sinensis. Classification (NCBI taxonomy): domain Eukaryota; kingdom Metazoa; phylum Mollusca; class Cephalopoda; order Octopoda; family Octopodidae; genus Octopus; species Octopus sinensis. The sequence continues at coordinate 20,132,822 of NC_043020.1, forward strand.
TAAAAAAAAAATAGATCTCACCTTACACACAGGGACAATCTCCACTGAGAACGCCCATTTATAGTTGGCAATGTTGCTGTGAATGTCCATAGAGAGAAGTTCCTGAGCTATCTGATACCTAGAGAAATACAAACCAAAATTAGCAGAGAATATATGGCTTCCAAAATGTTCTATGTTTGTGTATTTTCACTGTTCCCCCAAAGACAATTAACAAAGGAACTGAAAGCAAAGAAAATGCTGAGGATAACCCTTGCTCATCCAACAAACAATTGCAAACTGCATTACTATATATATTAACATATATCTTCAATAATTCAAACTGAATATTAAACTATACCATATAAAGAAAAGCTTTGTTCGAAATATCAGTATTCTCATCTCTGATGCACAAAAAAAAAATTTTCTTTATTTTTTTAATCTTTTACAATGTATGTTATACATAATACAGTATCCCTATGAACTACACTAAATATTAACTTTCTAAAATATCCAGTAAACTTGGTTATTTCCTTTTGATTGTAAACAATCCTGCTAAGTGATTCATGCTGCATATCTGATTTTTACAAGGGCTTTACTTTTTCATATTACTTGGCTGATAATTCTGAGAGAATTTTTAATGTTGTTTTCTATGTAGTATACACATATAATTTTTTATAGAAGTGGAGAGTGGAAATGTTTATTCAAATTAGCTTTTATAAGTAAAAGTGTGCACAAATGGCAACTAAATATATGAACTAAGAAAACAGCTTCCTAAGCAATGGCACAATCACCATACAGCTTGGTTCAAGAGGTCAGCAAAATAATTTTTTTCCTGCACTCAGGACTGTGATCAAGAACCCATTTTCTTACAGTATGACAACATTCTGACTATCAGACGCTATCTCAATGGTTAGAGCTTAAAAAGATGAACTAACTACATAAAATAGAGTTACACTGAAGACACAAAGAGAAGGCATGACAAATAAAAGAAAATCATTGTTAAGGAATGTGAAAATACTACTCAACTCACTTGCATGGTACCACTAACAGGAGAAAGTCCACAAGTTTCCTGGCATCATTTTTCGTAGCATAATAAAAATCCAAACCACCTTTATAAAAAAATAATATAATCATCATTTAATGCTGGTTCAACAGGATCCAATCCAAAATTTGGAGGACTGAATCATGGACTAATTTTTGGCAATGGTTTCTAATGCCAACCACTTTGCAGTGTACTGGTGAGGAAACCTTGGAACATGAAGACTAAAAGGCCTAAAGGAGAACAGGGAATTGGGAGAGGGAGAGAGCAATGATTTCAGGCAAAGTGATGAGGGAGGTTGAAGTATGATAGAAGGAACAGATTGAGAGAGTAAGAAAGTAGTCGCTATTGTGGGAAGGAATTCATGCATTGGTCAGTAACAAAGAGAGGGAATGGTAAGGATGATGAGATGAGTGAAGTTGAGCAGGATACATGGCATCAATATCCCTGGTTGTGATGACTTCAGAGATATATTATTTTGTGAAAAAAACTAGCACTGCTCAGTGGAAAATAGTAATTCAAAGAAAATGTCAAGCTGTCATAATTCTTAAGAAGCCATACTCACAATAGTAGGTCATATAATAAGTGCCCAATAAATTCTCATGTGTAATTCTATTGCATTAAATACATTGGCATTAAAGTAATTGTCAATAAACTCATTGCCATGCATTTTATCTGCAGAGTAATTAAGTTGCAATACATAAAGAATGGATAAGAAATCCAAAGAGCAAAAAAATCTAATTAAATTTACTCAATATATACATAAAAAAAAATCTAGTGTACAGAAAGTGTGATATGCCATGGAAAATATGTGAAAACTGGAAAGAAATGAAGTGAGCAGGATCTACTGGATGAGTAATGTCAGCAAGCATGAAGGGTGCAGAGAGAAACTGGGCTATGAAGGTTTTCATTGTAGTGTTCAAGAAGATTGCAATAGTATGTGATGCATATGAAGAATGACAGTTAATGAAAAATTGCTAAATGATGCAGGTAGGAAAAGCATGTGGAAGGAGAAGACTGAAGGGGGCAGACATGGCTGATTTCAAGAGCCTCACAAAAGATGATAAAGGACCAGAGCATGGAGAGAGAGAAAGAGATAGACACCATGTTGAAAAGTGACCTGTTCGAATGATTCCAGCATGGAAAAAGTAAATTTAAAGATGATGCTCAACTATACGTACCATGCATAGGTTTAATGTTTACAGTGTTCTGGTACATGTTATGCTTCAACAGAAGTTGCTCCAAGTAATAGAATGTTTTCTTGTGTTGTGTCTGCAAAGAAATGGGAAATCTATTACAGCATTTCATTAAGCTAGTCAGCAACAATCAAAACAGCTGGAATTAGTAAAACAGTTGCAACAGATTTTCATTGTTCAGTACCTGCTCTAACATCAATCCAAATCTTACCCAAATCAGATTAAACCATTCATAACTATGTCTCTTGTGAACAGATTGATTGTGTGATTCAATTAATTTTGAAATATAAAAATTTTGAAGCATCAAAATACTTATTAAAATATCTTTAACATTATATATAATAGTATATGATGCTGGTGTTAACCAACTGAAATCTCATGACATTATTCAAGTTATGAAATTTTAATATAAATATGAACATTTTATAGGCAGTCTCAGGTGGGTTAACATAGGTATTCTTACTCGGAAGTAAACTGGCACTTCGTTGGTTACAACGATGAGTGTTCCAGTTGAACCAATCAACAGAACAGCCTGCTTGTGAAATTAACGTGCAAGAGGCTAAGCAATCCACAGAGATGCATAACCTTAAATGTAGTTCTCAGAGAGACTCAGCATGAAACAAAATGTGACAAGGCTGGACCTGTTTGAATTACAGGTACAACATCTCGTTTTTACCAGCTGAGCGGACTGGAACAATGAGAAATGAAGTGTTTTGCTCAAGAACATAACGCACTAATAAGTAACAAACCTGATAATAAGTTTGAGTGTTAAATGTTGCATTATGAAGTAAAGTGCTATAAGAGTACTAGATTATGAGAATGTGTCAAATGTGTCAATTCCACCAGCAGCTCTGTGTTTAACTCAATGGTCCAGTTCCTTTAACAGCACTAAAAGATAAGCAGCCACAGCAATGTATAACAAACAAATGCTTTTTTAGCTTGTAGTACTGAGTTCCAATCTTACTATGGGCTACAGGGTAGACATAGGTACTAAAAGGAGTATTATATGTCATCAAAGGAGCAACTACATAGTTACTCAAACTGTTAGGAATAGTCAAATTACCATCAAATTACATATTTCCATCTTGAATAAAGGATGCATCAGACATAATAATCTGAAGTGTACAAAAAAATAGGATAATCAAGAACAGCTTTGATCATAGGCCTGCTTTATCAGGGATGACCTGGAATTGAACAACATCTCATGATTTTATTGCTAAAAGTGATGACCAAGTAATTCTCTTCCAGAAAAATTACAGAGGAGAGGAGGAGAGAGAGAGAGAAACAGAAGAAGAGAGGAATAACTAACCTTTTGCCTGATTTGAACCACAGCCCTCCAAAAGTCTTTAGCCTCAACACGATGACAATCAGAACACATCTGGTTGTGAACAGTAAACTCTACTATAAATACTTGCTGTAACACAGCTCCATTAATAATCTGAATTTTAAAAAATGGAAACCATTAATTTATTATCATCTTCACTTTCATTAATTAAACATTTTTTAGTAGGTCAATAAATTTATAACCATACAAATATACACTGAAAAGAGATGAAAATTTGTAACTGCAATGATTATTGCATGAAAATCATTTTAATGTCCACTTTTCCATGCTTAAATAGATCAGACAGAATACCACTCATATAACAGCAGACACTTGTTTTATAATCATACAATGTCAAGACAAGGAAGCACACATACATGACAGGCTTCTTTCAGTTTCCATCCATCAAATCCATTCACTGTTTTCACTGGGTACAGAATATTGTCGTAGTTCTGTAATAAACTCTTTTTGACCAGGAACGAAGGACTCAACTAGTTATAAAGATTAACGCTTTCGCATTTAAACCAGCCATACCAGGCCAAAATATATAAGTTTTATGTTCAAATCAGCCTGATCCAGCTTCTCACACCAACCCTACAATGTCATTCTAAAAATAAACAATCACATCATTGAAATCTCAAAGCTGTGAGTTAACGAATGATTAATTCAAAACAATGTGAATAAATAAGCAGAACATTTGCCAGAATAATCTGAATGCCAAATAGTTAGAGATTTTGGTAAAGTCAAGATGGATGACATCTAACCATGAGCTGCGATCTGTGACTTGGCCGATGCCTTCAGCAAATTCAATGAGTTGACCACAGAAGCTGGATTTAGGGATAAATCCAAATAGTGAGGGTTGAATAAGGCTAAGAGATTCCCAGAGTATTTCTCTGAGAGATTCCCATCAACAGGAGAATATTATCAACATCATCATTGTCATCATTTTAACATCCACTTTTCATTACTTGTATAAGCCAACTAATGCCTTGTAAGTGAATTTGGTACATGGAAACTGTGTGAATGTTGTGTATGCAAGTGTATATGTATATATTTACATGTACTTACAAATACATATGTATATATATATATGTATGTGTGTACACAGTCTTATGCTGGTATCTTGCTCCCACCACATGACAAGCAGTGCTACTTTGTTTATGTCCCCATAAGATAGCAGCTTAGTAAAAAGAGATTGACAGGATAAGTAGCAGCCTTTTAAAAACATAATACTACATTCTATGTGTACAACTAAACCCTTCAAGGTGGTGCCACAACATGGCTGCAGTCCCAATCTCTGAACAGAATGAAAAAAATATGTCCTCACTTCTTTCTGTATAGTTAGCTTCAGCTTGATCCGTTGGGAATGTGGCTCTGTCCAGATAAAGCCAGCATCAATTAAATTAACCTAGAAATGAGAAGAATTAAGACTTTTTTTAGTAAAAAAGATGTAGCTCTAAACTTACTAAAATAATCCAAAATACAAAACAATACAACAATCACCTCCATCCTGAACATAAAACTCAAACACTTTTTTTTTCCAGCTTTACCTTATTAAGGCCTTTCAGTTTTTTCAAACAGATTTTCAACAGTTGCTTCGATTCCAACTGTGCAGATACCCAAGTGGCAGGTGGTTGCAGATATCTGCAAAGAAAGAGACAAGAAACTCAATCCATAAAGTTCGTATCAAATAAGTAAAAAGAATATAAAGTAAAAAGAATATAAGTAAAAAGAATATAAAGTATTAAAGAAAGTTGACAACAGAATTGCCATTATTTATTGCTAATCGGAATTCACATATTGGGAATAGATACAAGAGTTTATATATATATATATATATATATATATATATATATATATATATATATATATATATATATCACAGATAAGCATTCCTTTAAATTCAACCCGTTAACTACCTAGTATTATTTCTGCGCAATTGATTAACCCTGTTAGTTTCTCTATTCTGTCTATTTCAGCTTCACGCCTCATGTTAAATATATAATCCTACAGTTCCTCTTACCTATCGATGTCTAAGATAAATTTAGCTCACGCATCTACCCTAAATCTGCAACATATCACTCTCTCAATTATGTCTCTTAATACCTACAACAAAGAATTCCTTCTCCAAGAGATGAGAAAATTTAGCTCACGCATCTACCCTAAATCTGCAACATATCACTCTCTCAATTATGTCTCTTAATACCTACAACAAAGAATTCCTTCTCCAAGAGATGAGATGCGCCCCCTTCATGGCTGCTAGTTTTCGCGGTGCCCAGCCCTCCCACCTCCTCCACCTTTACCTGAAGTCCCAATTTTGTCATCCTTGGTTGTCTCCCATGAACACTTCTAAAGGCTTACGCCACCCCCACCCCCTACTATACAAGGTAGTGATCATACAGTGGCAAAATATGATAGTGTAGTGTACACGGTTTGAACTGGAGTCTACAGTTTGTCAATGACTCCTGCCAAATGCGAGTTTTCTTTTCAGGTACATGAAGCTACTGTCCCCCGTCCCAAGGTCCCTAGGGCCCATACCTCCCACACCCTCAGGGTTGGCACCCTCAACGTCGGCACGCTGAAAGGTGGGCCTGGCGAGATTGTTGAGATGCTTGAATGGAGATGTGTCGATATGTGTTGCATCCAAGAAGTGAGGTGGAGAGGAGGTTCTGCTAGGTTCCTCACAGGCAAAGAACATAGGTACAAGATTTTCTGGGCAGGGAACAGTGACAGGGTCGGGGTGTGGGTATACTTCTCGGTGTAAAATGGGTAGATAAGGTAATTGAGGTAGTTAGAGTATGCGACAGAATACTTAAGATTAGATTAGTGGGTCATCATGGTTTAGCAACCATTATATCAGCCTATACCCCTCAGCCAGGGCTACCCGATGGACAGAAAGACCGATTCTATGACACCCTACTGCAGACTACCTCATTGACGAACAACAGGGACCTTTTCTTTGTGGCTAGTGACTTCAATGGGCATGTTGGACAGCATGCTGGGGGCTTCCATGGCGTACATGGAGGCTACGGTTATGGTTCCCGCAACGAGGAGGGAACCAGGCTGCTGGAGTTCTGCGATGCGAACTTCAGGAAACCTACCAGCCACCTAGTTACCTACCACTCCGGCAGACACACTAGTCAGATTGACTAGATCCTTGCCAGAAACAGGGAAAGATGGCTGCTTATAAATGCCAAAACCTTCCCAGGTGAAGAATGTACCCCACAACTTAGACTGGTAGTTAGTGACTTCTGGGTAAGGGCTAAATGGATGCCCAGAAGACAACCAGCAAGGAGAAGAAGGGTCTGGAGATTTAAAGATCCTGCAAATGGACAGAGATTTAGAGACATATTACTTGAAACCTTTGACGAAATAGAAGGGGATATAGCTTCACATGAGGTAGAAGACTACTGGAGGTTCCTAAGGGACAACCTGCTGAGAGCCACTGACCAGATCTGTGGTTGGTGCAAAGTCCCCTCAAGACCCAAAATAACGTCGTGGTGGAACAATATTGTTGACAGGGCTATTAGACAAAAGAAACAGGCATGGAAGGACTGGAAGAACGGTGGTAGCAGGGAAGTGTATCAGACTGCCAGAAGGGAAGCTAGGAGGCAGGTGTATTTAGCCAGAGGGGAAGCAGATAAGAAAAAATTTGCCAATGTTCTGCATCATGAGGACCAAAGACTTGATGTGTTTCATATTACAAGAGTGTGTGACAGAATCGTGATGTCATAAGAGAGAAATGTGTCTGCATAGATGAAGGCTCACTTGCATTTAATGATGCTAGAAAGAGAGAGACTTGGAGATACCACTATGAAAGGTTGCTAAATGAAGAGAATGATCGAGAGAAAAAGAGTCAGCCAAATGTTGACCCATCAGAGGGACCAGCTATTCAAATTGAGAGTACCTTGGTAGATAAAGCAATTAAGGGTATGAAGACGGAGAAGTTCCCAGCCCATCAGGAATTACTGCAGAGATGCTCAAAATATCTGGCAGTGTCGGCTACAGCCTAGTCACCCATATAGTTAACCAGGTGATACACGAAGGAGTCATACCCAGTGACTGGTGTAGCAGCATTATAGTCAACTGCTACAAAGGTAAAAGTGACACATTAGATAGGAATAATCACAGAGGTATCAAGTTGTTGGATCATGTGATGAAAGTTACGGAGTGGGTCATAGCCCAACTAATTAGGGAGAGAGTCAGTTTAGATGAGATACAGTTTGGGTTTGTGCCAAGGAGAAGCACCACTGATGCCAAATTTCTGTTAAGACAGCTGCAGGAGAAATTCCTAACCAAAGATAAACTTCTGTACTTGGCTTTCATTGACATGAAGAAAGCCTTTGACAGGATCCCTCAATCCCTTATCTGGTGGTCAATGCAGAAACTAGGGATAGATGAGAGGTTAGTGAGAGCTGTACAAGCTATGTACAGGAATGCTGTCAGTAAGGTGAGGGTTGGCAACAAGTATAGTGAAAAATTCTGGGTAGAAGTAGGAGTCCACCATGGATCAGTCCTCAGCTCCTTCTTATTCATCAAAGTTCTCAAAACAACAACAGAATTCGAAATAGGCTGCCGCTGGGAGCTCCTCTATGCTGAGTCACTATCAGAACTAGAGGAGAAGTTTCAGATGTGGAAGCAAGATCTAGAATCAAAAGGCCTTAGAAGTCAATTTGCAAAACCGAAGTTTTAGTAAGTAGGAAAGCAGACAAACTACAAATCCCTTCAGGTAGATGGTCCTCCTCGATCAGTAGGAAAGGCATGGGTAGAAACTCAATAAAATGTACTTGGTGTAAGCTATGGACACATAAAAGGTGCAGCAATATCAAAGGAAGGTTAACTGGAAAGACAGTTTTTGTGTGTGACAGATGCACAGGGGCAATAAACACTGAAAATCTGCAGAAAACAACTTCCATCAAATGCCAAGGGAGAAAGCTAAAAGTAGTTGATAGCTTCCAAGTCAGCAGCAGGGGTGGATACTCTGAAAGCGTAGGTCCTAGAATAAGAATTGCCTGGGAAATGTTCAGAGAGCTCCTACCTCTACTGGTAATAACGGGCCTCTCGCTCAGAGTGAAAGGTAGACTGTATGAGGAATGTGTGTGAACAGCCATGCTTAAGGCAGTGAAACATGGGCTATAACTGCTGAGGACATACGTAGGCTAGAAAGAAATGAAGCTAGTATGCTCTGCTGGATGTGTAATGCCAGTATGCCAACACAACAGAGTGTAAGCGCCCTGAGAGAAAAGTTGGACATAAGAAGCAGCGGATGTGGTGTGCAAGAGAGATAACTGCGCTGATATGGTCTTGTGCTATGTATGGATGAGGACAGCTGTGTGAAGAAATGTCACACCCTAACAATGGGGGGAACTTTTAAACATTGGACCTCACGGAGGTAATGACAAATGGCCAAAACCTTTGGAGATATGCTGTGCTTGAGAAGACCTAGCAAGCCAAGCGAGAGTGTAGCCGGGGCCTATGCCACTGTCACATAGCCAGCCCATTTAAGAGTCTCTTTCAATCATTGGGCAATATGCTATGCTTGAGAAGACCTGTTGAGTCAAGTGAAATCGTTGCCAAGGCCAATGCCAGTACTACCTGACTAGCACCTGTGCCGGTGGCACATAAAAAGCACCATTGAATGGTTGATGCCAGTGCCACCTGACTGGCCCCCATGCCAGTGGCACATAAAAAGTACTCACTAGACTCTCGGAGAGGTTGGCATTAGTAAGGCATCCAGCTATAGAAACCTTGCCAGATCAGATTGGGGCCTGGTGCAGCCTCTCAGCTTGCCACTCCTCAGTCAAACCATCCAGCCCATGCCAGCATGGAAAGCAGACATTAATCGAAGATGATGATGACTATTCTACTATTCTGTGATTTCACTGCCCATAATAAGGGCTATGCATTATGCACGTGTATTATACAGAAATAAATAAGGTATCAATCTCAAACAGTCATAAATATGGCCTAACAGATTAGTTTTTGAATGATCAAAATTTTTGACTGACTTAAATAACAATTGACAGTGAAGGATGCAAGTGGTCATATGCTTTTGTACTAAAAGTACAAAATGGCAGCTCACAAACTGTGGCCTGTGAGCTAAAGAAACTAAAATGTCTGTATTAAGCAACAAGGCCCACAATTTTGAAGTTTGATGGGAAGTAATACCACCAACCCCTAAACTCTCATGTACTGGTGAAGTACTGAGAATAATGGTATGAACTAACCCTTTCCCTTCAAAATTATTGGCCTTGTACCTAAAACAGAACAAATTATTATTACTCTTTTAAAAATCATTATATTCCACCCACCTTACATAGTGTTACACTATGTTACAAAGCATTCAACAAAACCATATTAAAGTAGGTCACATCAGTGTCAGTATATTAAACTAGGTTATAATACAGTACTGTATTATATTAAACATGACCAAGGTGCAGTGTACAGTACCAATTTAACTAGTTTACAGTACTGTACCATATTAAACTGGATTGTAATACAATATAATACCATATTAGACTAGTTTACAGTAAGTACACTGGTATAGTAAATTAGATTACAGTACAGCTAAAACCATATTAAACTAGTTTATAATAGTGCTACATTCAAGCATGTTGTAAAAGTCACTAACCACTAAATTATAATGCTACACCTCCCACAAACATAAAACAAGGATGAATCAATGAAATTACCTTTCACATTTTCTACAGAAGTATATAACACACTGTTTTGGTATACCTTCAGTGATGTCAACTTCAGTTCTAACACAATTGACACACATGTTGGAAGGGTTAGCTTCAATTGCTATACCACACTGGCAGCAAAGACTGAAACAAAAAAAAAAGAAAGAGCTCATTAATCCTACATGAGATAAACCCAAATTTGACTCAGCAAAGTGGTTCAGGTGTTGGCCCCACAATTGTTAGGTCATGGTTTGATTCTCAGACCAAATAGAACATTGTATATTTGAACAAACCACTTCATTTTATGTCACTTCAGTCTATTCAGCAGAAAATGGGTACCAGTGACAGCTATTTTTGTCCGGTTCCCAAAGCATCAAGTGCTGAAAATTATATTGGGTTGTCCGGAAAGTCCATGCCGATTTATAGTAGCTTACCTTTCGACTTACTTTAGAACATGGTTGAGTCCATAAAATAGGATTTGACTACACCTCCATTTAGAGCACACTTTAAGCTATCTTTTCTTGGAAGAAGGTTTATGTTCCTATAACCTGTGTTAATTCTGTAATCCTTTAAAATGGAAGATAAGAAAGTTCATTTTCAGCACTTGATGCTTTGGGAACCGGACAAAACTGGCTGCAGCTCGGCTGGGATGTATTACCCCACCCTCCATATTCACAAGAGGTATTGCTCTTTCGGATTTCCACTTATTCAGGTCTCTGCAGAATAGTCTTAATGGTAAAAATTTCAATTCCTTGGATGACGTAAAAAGATACCTTGATGTATTCTTTGCCATGAAACCACCTCAATTCTGGGAAGAGGGTATTTTCAAGACAAAGGAAAGATGGGACACATGCAACAAAATGGTTCATATTTGGTTGATTAAAATCATAACGGCAAGTATTTATTGACCTTTTTCTTTCCTTTAAAAATCGGCACGAACTTTCCGGACATTATTAAGCATACCATTAAAGTATGTTATTTTGACATCAGTGGTTAATAAAGCCTTTAAAATTCTAGTTCTTGTGTTATATGTCACATCATATTTCCAATATTTTCATGGTTTACAATCTGAACACTCTTCAAGATTTTGATCATAGAGATCTTTCACAAGTTATCCATGTCAAAGTATGTGACCCCTTCGGCCTCAATTCCATCACTAATGTGCATGTGTTTAAGTGCCATAAAACCCCATGTAATTTACACAAGTGATTTTCAGGATAAAAATTGTTTAAAAAAGCCTCTACTCATGTAAAATTCGCACCCAAAAGTTTTCAGAATTGCTAATATAACCAGGGAAAAAAAGGTTTACATTTTAGTTGTATTTAGCATAATTTCACTTACTTATGATTAGATTTTATTAAATTTTCATTAAATAAAAATAATTTCTATTTAACAGGTATCACATTGAAAGCTATTAAATTACAAAGTGTTTGTGTTGTTTATAATAAACTTTATATTACATTTCTTGCCCACAAGAGATTATGTCCAATCTTTAGCATACTGCTGTGTGTCTTCTCAAATCACAATCACAGGAAAAGTTGTTGATAAGGATTACCAACAAAAACAAAGCTGATAAATACATACAGGTGTTGCAAATTAAGTTTAATAACCAATAAACATTGGCTTGGATAACACTTTACTCAACCGAGTAAAACATGTAAAATATGGCCCAGACCATGAATACCAGCATGAACATCAGACTTCAAAAAGTAGTTAACCATTTAATGGTTTTAGTAAATTTATACAGAAACAGTAAGCATTATACCATCCAGCATGAATAAAAGTCAACTTCATTATATTTAAGCCATTAATTTTTCTGTAAAAACCTATTCTGACATTAAATGAGTCAACTTCCGGTACAAATGTTTTGTATGTCTTTTCCAACAAAAAAATTTCTAAAAAAATTCTGGAAACAATCTACTCATGTAATTTATGTACCTCCTAAAGTTTATTTTTATTTTTGCAAAAAAAAATGTGTAAATTACATGAGTTTTTATGGTATGTGTATGTCCACCTAAATGCCATTTTTTTTGTACTGATTCTAGCTGCACAAACTTTTCTTTGTATATGGGTTCCATAAAGGATTAGCATATTCTATCATAGGTTTTAAGATGTAATGCTATGTAGTATGAAATGTATGTACAAAATTAAATGGAAAACTAGTGGCATTATTCTATCACAAAACTGATAAAATGGATTGAATCTGAAATCAATTCATTCATACTAGTATAGGTTTGACAAACCTACTTCACAACATTTAATCTATGTTTCGCATTTTAAAGTTTAATCTGTCATTCATTGGTGTAAAGAAATAGCTCTAACTCTAAAAACTTAATTTAGAACATAAAAGTATAAACATCTTGCAAATGTTTTTGGACATAATCACAAGTTTTTTTAAGACCTTTTTATTTGTTTTGTGTTATCATTTAGCCTGATCTAGTAGATCTATAAAGCTATTTTAGCTATGGTCATCCAATCTTTTTACTGAATATCCAAGACTACTTCTTTATATCAGACACACTTTATATTGAACCACAGAGGGTGTGGTTTAAGAGAGATTTAGCTAATATTACTTGAGTGGTTTAAGAGAGATTTAGCTAATATTACTAGTAGGCTGAGTGACAACAATTTTATGTGGACATAAATCTGAACCATTAAAAGGCGTAAAAAGTAAAATTCTTTTCTTCGTTATTCATTCAAAGGTTTAGACATAAGTGGGGAAAATGGAAGAGATCAAGAATATATTTCCACTGAGTTACGCTTTCTCAGTGCAATCAGTTTGCTTGTATGTAAACAAAGGGAAGATAAATCACACATCCACATGATACTTTTCTGAGCCACTCAGGATGCTGGTAGAAAGGGAGATTGCTATCTGCAGGCCACAGTCTAGGCCCTTATGCTTGTAACAGACTGGTACTTGCTAAAAGGTACACAAAAAGACCAGAGTAGTGATGTTAAAACATGCGAAAAATTAAGTCAAAAGAGTGAAATATCCACATTCATTTCCATTTACCAAATTTTATTGACAAGACGTTGGTCGGAGTGTGTAGTGGGATAGAACCCGAAACCACACAACTGCACGGCAATCTTCTTAACCACACAGCCACACCTGTACCACTTTCTCTAATTTAATCATTGTATTTGTATTTAGTATGCAGAACACCCCTATGGAGTATTCCTTCTCCCAGGCATATTAACATTAATATTGATCCACAAGCAATTTTATTGGCATTCACTCATATTCAGTCAGAGTTGCCATTATCTTCAATTTCCATGAAAGATTTTTATCCAATCAGAAAACGGGATTTGAAAGCACATGTCTTGTTGACTGTAAACACTCCTGTGTATGTGTGTGCATGCTTATTCTGTTTGATGTGACGAAGTGAAAGAGGAAGCTAATGGGTGTGTGTGTTTCTGTGTGTGTGCACCCGTGAGCATGTTCTATTTTTATGTATATGTGTGGAGGAAGCTAAAGGGTGTACATGTGTGGTGTGTGTGTGTGTGAGCGAACGAGCTCTGTTTTATGTATTTATGTGTGTGGAATGCAGATATAACAAAAACTATGTTGTATCTTAAACTTGAGAAAAGCCTTGCATATTTGTTCTTACCTGCTTCATTTGTGTATGTAAAATCCGTAAATTTCCAAGAAGAAAACGAGACCAATGTCAAAAAAGCTGTATTAGTTATAATATTTCAGGTGGGGTTTTTTTAACCACCAAAGAACTGAAATATTGCAACATGTATCAAAGAGCCAAAATATCGCAATATGCATGGAGCAAAGGAAGAAATGTAAATTAACACTATTGATTTAAGAAAATGCAAAAGAAAGAATTATAAAGGACATTGATTTCTATTAATTTTAAAGCTAAAACAAAATTTGTAGAACACATTTTATGAAATTCATAAAAAACATTTTTAAAAGGGTAAATTAAACAGTATAATACTGTCTAATGCATTTTATGAAACTCAAAAGCATTCTTTGTGTTGTATTGTCATCAACAAAATTCTAAGAGATAAATAGAAAACAGAGCTCTGGTGAACCAAGATTCTTAGCATCAAATCACATGACCCAGTGGTTTGCCAAATTTGTTGCAGTTATTGGTCAGTTTCAACTGTCCAGTTGTGGGTTTACAACAATTTGTTCCCATCACAGGAAAAAAAAAACTCATCTGTCTGTGGAGCCACCTTATGCTTATATAAACACCAGTTTTGAGCCACATTTTCTCTTACTTTATAAATCAGCTCCTACACACTTGCAACAAACCTTGACCATTAGATTTCAGAATGCATGGACGATATTGGATTGTTGAATCAGTCATTGCTATTAATGATTTGACACAAGAAAATTATATTCTGAATGACATTCAAGTCATAACAAATAACATGACTTTGACAATCCAATTCCTGGCATCTCTGGGATTGATTCACAATTCTTCCAAGTGTTGTAATGAGCCTATGTTCCTTACACCGCAGAAGACAGTATCTGAAGGAAGAATGTGGAGATGTTCCATTGATACGGCTTGTAAATTTGATCTATTACTGGGCCAAAATGCACTGTAAACAGTTTGTTGCATCAGAAGCAATTATTAAAAATTATTTCTGTGACATTTGTGCCATGTGGTACATTGACAATGCTATCCAACTTGGGGGATGGGATATTGTTGTGGAAATTGATGAATCCAAGTTTATGCACCAAAAGTACCATCACGATCGTTACTAGGAAGGCCACTGGGTACTTGGAATGGCAGGACGTGACACTTTAAGATGTGTTTTAGTTCCAGTCCCAGACAGAAGAGCCACCACATTATTACCAATAATTAATGAACATGTGCTGCCAAGAACTAAGATTGTAATGGACTGCTGACAGGCATACAATGCTCTCCCAAATCATTTCAGAGTGAACTACAGTGTGAATTTTGTCGACCCCTCAATCTATACAGTGAAGGGGATGTGGAGTCACATTAAGAGGAAATATCCTAACATGCATGGCACCTCAGATGCACTATTTTCTACATATCTATTAGAATTTTGTTGGCAACAATACAACACAATGCTTTTATGAATTTCATAAAATGCATTGTACAGTTCCACAGATCTTGTTTAATTTAGCTTTAAAATTAATAGAAATCAATGTCATTTATATTTCTTTCTTTTGCATTTTCTTTAATCAATAGTGTTAATTTATATTTCTTCCTTTTCTCCATGCATGTTGCAATATTTCAGTTCCTTGATGATTAAGAAAAAACACATGGACTATATCTATATATATAAAACTGAGAATGTGTGTCTGTGTGTTTCCCTAAAACTTGAGAACTACACAACCAATTTCATTCAAATTTTACACATGCCTTACTTAGGGTCTGGGGAGTGTCATGGCAAAAAAATGTTCAACTTCTTGCCTAGGGCGAGCCCATAGCAATATCATATCTTCTCCACTATTTCAGTATTACGTGTTAAAAGTGAAACAAAAACATATCTCTATTTTATGTCAGATACTTTAATTTTAACAATAAAAATTAGAGATAATAATAACAATTGAATTATATGTAGTAAGTAATAATTAAAATCAAATTAAAGTATAATATAATAATTAAATCGTAACATAACAAAAGTAAAGATAGCAATTGGTATAAAATTGCATCAATGACTTGAATAAGTGGTTTCACATGAATGGGAATAAATTAAAAATAAAATTAGTGTGCAAAAATGGAATAGTCCAGATGGAGCTGTGCACATACCCTTTACCACGGCTTTTACATTAGATTATCTGCTAATTAGCTAGCATTAAGTATCTATATGAAGTTTGGCTGTATGTAATGTCTGTTTTCTCGAACAGCCACTTCTACTGAGGACTGCTGTTGGTTTATTTCTTATACATAAAGGACTATAGCTTCAACTGCGTACTGCTTTTCGATTCACCGTAAGGTTTGTTGTTATTATTATTACTGTTTAACTATTGTTATCACGTTTGTTGGTTCCTCGTAAGGGAAACGTTGTTGTGTTGCATTTGTTAAATAATTGTAAACTGTAACCCTCCCTCTTTGGGAGAAGGAGCTTTGATTATTGTTTAAAAATTGAATTGTGTCCCTGTTCGGGGAAATTGACAATGGAAGAAATACAAACCTATTTTGGATTGATCACCGACAAAGAGAGTGAATCTAGGATAACGCCACCAAACGAAATAAAAAATTAAATTAAAGAAAAGACTATTGTCTATAAAGTATGCAATATAGAGAAAAAAACCGATTTGAACACCTGGAGGAAAGCACCATTGAAAAGTGTCTTGGTGCGACTATGAAAGATATCAAGTATCTAACCAGAGGCGGTAAATTCGCCACAATAGAAGCAAGGTTCGAGTCAACAGAGCGTGCAAGGGAGTACTCGACTCGAACCTTGCAAAGTGGAAATATTTAATTTTATCTGGGACATAGGACGTCCCGGATGAAAATTAAAAATGTCCCCCCAAAAGTAGAGGTAGGCTGGATTGTAGCCACACTTCTATAAGAGGGAGGACAAGATACAATTGATCGAAATTGCAAGAGATGGGCCTACAATTCCAGTCTTTTATATATTTTGAGTAGTGTTATCACTAGCGATATCAAGATATAACTTGGTATTTTGTATTTTATGTGTAGATGTATATATATTGATGTACATGTAATATGTACACATATATATACACATATATACATGCACTAGCATGAAGGGTCATAATGCTAGTTATAACTAATATGGCTTTTTCAACGTTGATCTCATTTTCTTCTTGGAAATTTACGGATTCTACATACACAAATGAAGCAGGTAAGAACAAATATGCAAGGCTTTTCTCAAGTTTAAGATACATCATTGTTTTTGTTATATCTGCATTCCACACACATAAATACATAAAACAGAACACACTCGCACACATACACGTACACCCATTAGTTTCTTCTTCCACTTTGACACGTCAAACAGAACAAGCACACACACACACGTACAACGGAGTGTTTACAGTTGACAAGACATGTGCTCACGGAAAATGACATAGATAATGGCAGTTCTGTGACAACTCTGAGACTGAATACGAGTGAATGCCATTTTATTTTCAATAAGTTTGAGCAGTGTGTCTATATGTCCTCTGGAATTTCTTCAAGGGAATATTTCTTTGCATCTCAGCCCTCTCACTCCAATAGACTCTTTTACTACACTTTTTTTGGTATGTTTACGTCTCCGTAACTTAGCGGTTTAGCAAAAGAGACCGATAGAATAAGGCCTGGCTCAACTAAAAGGCGGTGCTCCAGCATGGCCACAGTCAAGATGACTGAAACCAGTAAAAGAGTAAAAAAGAGTGAAAGAGAGTACTATTTCCACTATTAATTGGTTATCTGTAATACAAATTGACCTAATATACAGTAAGATTGCTCTGAACCCAATATCAATATATATCTGCAACAGTTCTGCTTTTGCCCAAATTTGCATTCTATAGCAACTTTCACTGAGTCAATATTAGTGTTTCAAAATTAAATCACACCAACTGCTTTAATAATTAAAGAAACAACTTACTGAAACTGTTTCACATATTACCAACGATACTTTTCCACATATTGGGCATATTTTAGCTCAACATATCTCAAAAACCATTTCATTTCTTATGAACCTTTTTTCCTGACAAAACCACACCATGCCCGATTATTTTCACAAATCATACATATTATGATGAGGGCACCTGAGGTTTTTGTTCATTTATACACTTTTCAATGTCACAGACTACATTATACAACATTATTATGCTGATAGTCAAGCCATTATTTACAAGTGTACAAGGGGTAAATTTTCCAAGAGACTACACCTACGTATGGTTGAGTACTTGGAGTAATAAACAGGTACAGTCATGTCAATTAACGGTTGATACAAATAACTGAGAACAAGCATTCCTACACGAAGCTGAAAGCTATAGATCAGCTAAATAGGAAAGAACTGGAATATCTACCCCAACCATATTTTCTTTTTTCCACATTGAATCCCGATATAATTGTAATCTACACTATCTGAAATAATTGTAGTAAATTTCATCAGAAATTCCTATTTTCCTGAAAGTTATGAGGAAAACCTCAAGCATGTGAATTATTCGGATCTCTTCACCCCTCCCCACCATCACTCAAAAACTTTTCGTAAGTTCTGATACAATTATAATCTACGCCATCTGAAACACATTTATAAAAAATTTCATTAAAAAATGTCCCTTTTTCAGAAAGTTATGAGGAAACAAAGTCAGGAGAGGAGGCACATTTGTGTAATTATGCTTATATAATTTTATTCCGATGTTCGGCCCCGGCTATAGATGATCATAACTTTCAGAAAAATGGATATTTTTTAATGAAATTTTCTACGAATGTGTTATATCATGTAGATTCCGAAAACACAAAATTTTGGGGGCAAAGTGTTGTAGGAGAGGGTGGGGTGGAGAATTTCGGAAAATTCACCGGAGTCCATTTCAATTCGTCTGAATTTTCAAGAAAATTGATATTTTTTAATGAAATTCTCTACAAATATACCTCGGACTATGTAGAGTCTGTGGACATACGAATTTTGGGGAAAAACAATTGGCGGTGGTATTTCGGAACAAGTCGTCCGTATTTGTTTCATTTTCTGTTTTATGCGTTTGTGTAATTGAAATTTTGAATGCCGTTTTGTTTTTTTGTAGATTCGGAATCTACGCAGTTGAAAAAGTGGGTTTCGGTAGAAAAAATACAACAAGAATAACCGAAAAGGCGTGCGGTCCATGTCCTTTACCTCCGCCGAAAATTTAATTACAAAATATCCATTTTCTGAAAGTTATGATCCTCCAAAGTTGGCGGGGCAGAAATCTGTAGTTATGCCCAATGTTCAATAGATTTTGTAAAAGCCGTTTAGAAACATTTAGCCAGTACTGTTTTTTTTATTTTACAAAATGTTTGTTAAAATGGCTTTAGAAAATTGATATCTAATGTATTTAACGTTCATCTTTCCCAAATAGCTGGGGGGGGGTCAGGTTGTGTTCTGGTCATCTATTAAAATCATCTTTTTCGTTGGTTTCTAGTAGCTAAACTACGGAATTGACGAGTTTCACAACCTATTAATGGTAGGGAAAATAGCCAGATGGATCATTTCTAACATAACGCAAATAAAGGAATATATTCGCGCTTAAACAGTGTTAAATGTGGTTCAGTATTATACACGTAATTACATATATATATATATATATATTATATATATATATATACATACGTAATTATTAAATTATCTAAATTTCCAATTAACTCAAGTAGTCAAAAACAAACAAAAAATGAACACGTGTTTCTTGAATGGTTCAGCTATCACTGGAATGCTTCCTACAAAACAATACCTATTAAAATAATTCAAATATACATATTTTTAAAACTACCAATTCATAAATATAAAAAGTTAGTAAATTATTATTTTATAACAGCAAAACTATGCGATTCTGACAAGGTACGTGGTTAGGCTGGAAACGTCATGAAGAAGGCAAACACATAATAGCACTTACATTTTACCAGCTGTGGGTTGCATGTTTTCATGGATATAGTCCATTGTGGTCGCTTTTGTAATTAGATATATTTTAAAGACGGTAAATGCGAGTCGGTGGTAAATGTTAAACTGTAATAAAGAAATAGGTAAATGTTAAACTGGCACCACACGTGGAGCCATCGCTGTTAGGTGCAAGAGTCAACAAGAGTTATCTGTCTTGATGACCACACGCACTTCCGTCGAAATCGCTGAAATGGAGGGCAAAGTTCAAACGTTTCGGGTTTCTCCGCTTTATCTGAGAGAAGAGGAATTGAGGGAAAGTGATTTTGTTGCATTTGTTGAAAGGTTGTAAATGACAAAGGAATTGAAATGAAAGAACATAGGGAATCACTGAGAGAAAAAGATGGTCAGCGAAAAGAGAAAGGAGAATGAAGATACGAGTAACCAATGGCTCAAACCAGACAGAAGAAAATGGTATTAAAATGGGTGGAGATGACGATAAGTGAAGGGAGAGGCAGACCAACCACATTGAGAAAGCTTTTGAAAATATTAATCAAAAATATAAATGTATGCAATTATATTTAACATGTTCATAGGCATCCAAATACAGAAGAACCTTCATTGCCAAAACTGTCTTTGGAGAGAATTCTCATAGATAATGTCTGTGAAAAACACGTGACAGGGCCGTGGATGGTGTCATCGGACCCTAAGCTGTGTTTTTGTGTTATTATTTAATTATAAGAACGGTAGCTCTTAGTGAGCTGTGAAGAACAGATTTGATAAGCATAACAACTGCTGAAGCGTTACAATGCAGAAATATGTGTTCTCCGGTCCAGTTATATCATTCATAAACCAGTTGAGTGTTTTTCATGCCCATTGTATATCAGGAGACAGTTTCTGCAGTGAAGACCTTTCCGTGTTAAAGTGCATGTGAATGTTTTGAATATATAATTGTAGACACCCATATTTTAATCATCATTGCTAAGTGTTCCTCTAACAAAAAAAATTTACAGTGCTAGTAAATAGGCATTCATAGATCCTTTCAATTATGGGTATATACATGTAATGGGTAGTTCTTCGTTGCAGACGAGGGTTACCAATTGTAACACTATTGTTAAGGTGGAATCAGTGGTCACCAACAGTAATGGTTGTTGTGTTGTTGTTAAGGTGTTGGTTGCCAGTCTGCAAGATGGAAGAAGAACAGTGATCGAAGTTGTAAAGAAATATTTATTTACTGTTACGTTAATATATACCATACCATGATGGGTAGGCTAGTGTAATAGTATAACACAGTTCATAAAACATGCAAGGTAAAGAAAGTTAATTTCAGCTTGTATATGTGTATACACGGTCTCATAGTAGTATATATATAGAGAGAGATGATAATGTTACAGAGAAAAGAAAGTGAGTTAATGAAACTGAGAGTGGTGGGACAAAACAACTGCTTCATTGGTGAGTTACCATAGTTCTCCCTTTGTACCTTTTCTTTCAGAGACGGCGTTTTGTTCAGCCAGTCAGCCAGACTTGGATCTCAGTAATTAACATTGGCTTACGGAGTTTTTGTTTTTATAACACTACTGGTTTTATGCAGGCATGGCGTGGATTTGATCCTCGATTGCCAAATTTCACTTAATAGTTTAACAGCACTTTTCTCATGGTAAAACAATAGTTTTTCTGTGAATGACAGCAGTTATATATTTACCAGATACCTTCGCTAAGCAGAATAATGTCTTTGCCTTATTTGACCTTTCTAACCTCTTCTAGGCCACATCTGCAACAGCAACACCTTAACAACAACCATTGAAATTGGTGATTCTATCTGAACAAAACTGTTACAAGTGGTGACCTTCAACGAAGGACTAACCATTACATAACTATTCCAAACCAGCCAGAAGGTTAGACATATTGTTGACAACAATAGATTTGGTTGGCTGTACCTGTTATGTCTATTCTAGCTTTTGGTGGTCTAGAAGAGATTCGAAGGGTCAAGTGGCAAAGACATTATTCTGCGTATCGAAGGCATCTGTCACTCGCAAAAACACTATTGTTTTACTGTGAGAAAAGTGCTGTTGAACTGTTAAGTGAAATTTGGCAATTGAGAATCAAATCCACACCATGCTTGCATAAAGCCACTACATCACTCCCCCATCAGAGAGATTCCGAGAAAAGGAAACGAATGATTGAGGAAGAAAAAGAAATGCATGGCTGAAGATAAATTTTTGCATATCTGGAGAGAGGACCATTGAAGTGTATACAGGACAATTTTCTGTTTGGATAAGTCCGAAGAGCAGTGTCACTTTGCGTACCAAAATGTGCAGTCAGTGACTGGGCAATATAGAAAATGAGTTAGCACATGCCCGTGCAATGAAGCATATACACGAATGCATGTGCACATATCAAAATTAACTGTAAAATAAGGTGAGGTGAGAGTAAGTGTATTCTCAAACCATGATATTGAAGATCTTCCTGCAGGATTGCAGTGTGGGAAATGCCTTGGAGGTTTTTCAAAAGTGAAATGTGTCTGGCGCTGTTGTCATGGGTAATTGCTGAGGTTAGCCAGGACGACAGAGTAGCATGCTGGAGTGATGCACAAGACCACTAACTTTCTCTATTTATTACATGATCAAATGGGTCCAACAGAAGGAAATTATGTCTAAACATAAGTACAGAGCATGTGAACATCCGACATGCATTGAGTCAGGAAAAGAACTGAGCTGAGCTGGCACAAACTTTCGACAACTCTTTTTCTTCCTACATCATTTTTTCACTTTCAGCAGTAGACTTTTAACAAAGGAATGTTGGGCCTCACTGAGGCGATGACAAGTGACCAAGACCAAGTGAGACTGTAACCGTGGCCTATGCCAGTGCAGCATACTCAGCCCATTTAAGAGTACCCATCAATCATTGGGCGATAACCTGCACTTGCAAAGATCTGTTGAGGCACCTGACTGGCCCTTGTGATGTTGGCACATAGAAAGCACCCACTCCACTCTTGGAGTGGTTGGCATTAGGAAGGGTATCCAGCTGTAGAAACATTGCCAGATCAGATTGAAGCCTGGTGCAGCCTTCTGGCTTGCCAGCCCTCAGTGAAACCGTCCAACCCATGCCAGCATGGAAAGCAGATGTTAAACGACAATGATGATGATGATTATATATATATATATACATATATATATATATATAAACATCAGCATCAAGATCGATAATGAAGAGATTGAAGTGGTTGATGATTTCATCTTCCTTGGCTCCAAAATAAATCGAGATGGTGACTGCACTCCAGAAATAAGACAGCGGATGGTACTAGGCAGAGAGACAATGGTTAGCATGAGCAGGGTCTGGAAGAGTAGATACATCAGACTCACTACCAAATGCAGATTGGTGAATGCAATTCTCTTCCCAATAGCAACATATGAATGTAAGACCTGGACACTAAAGAAAGCTGACCAGAAGAGAATTAATTAATTCGAGCTTTGGTGTTGGAGAAGACTTTTACGGATTCCATGGACAGCGAGGCTCACCAATGGAGAAGTTCTTAAGCAGATAAGGCCGAAAATGTCGCTAGAAGCTAGGATCACCAAGCATAGATTGGCATATTTTGGTCATATTATGCGGAGAAAATCCCTGGAGAAGGACATCATGCTCGGAATGGTCAGTGGCAAGAGAGGAAGAGGCCGACCAAGAACCCACTGGCTTGACACCATCAAGAGTGATACTGGAATGGACATAGCCAATCTGAAAGAAGCGGCCCAGGATAGAACTGACTGGAGGACACTGATCCAACTGGTGACCGAGAGTCGACTTCGACTGAGCGGATAGAAAGAGAGAGAGAGAGAGATATATATAATTAGATGAACTGAGGTAGGAATAAAAGTAATAAAAGTCATTATTATGAATTGTTAAAGAGATTCAAGCATACTGGTTTCATAAGTTACTAATCATTGCTTTGGATGCACACCGATTAATGAACGGTGTCAGGCCTAGTAGTCCCTGAGAAAAAAAATTATGTGTAAGGGAGGTAAGTAGTTCTGGATTTGGTGCAATTAGGTTAGATATGAAATTGTAAAGTGAATGGTGTAAAGGATGTATGGGGTTAGTGGTATTAATTGAAAGGTTAGTAGAGTTATGTATTATGTAATGTGTTCATATTTAGTTGGGGAAGATATTTATTGATGAAAATTGCCTCTTTATTCAATCTTTGTTGCATTGAGGTGTTCTGTGAACATTGACAGAAGGGGAAAATTAGGAGTAAGATTACTAGCACACCTTTCTATGTGTTCACTAACCTGTAACTGTCTGTATTGTGGGTAGCGGATTTGTTCTTTGTGGAGAGTGGTTCTTCAATGGAATGAAATTCCTGTTTGGCCAACATAGTTGTTACCACATATTTAAGATCAAATCAAATTTCACCTGTGCCTCGGAAAATCTAATCTATGCCATAACATACTTAGGATGTCATGGCATACAGAAATAGGAGAAATTCTACAGGGTTAAATAGCTACATATGGGAACTTAAGGATGGGGAATTAACTATAATTTAAACTTGAAAATATTAACATCAGCACCTGCATATAATACTAAAAATAGAAAATGTTTGTTATGTATTAAAATTTTCTTTCTAATTGGGACTAAAATTCTGCTTATTAACAGCTTTAAGGAATGCAATGTTTCCTATCTTCATAAAATTGGGTATACCTTTTCCAAATACCACTAGAAACTAGTATTAAAACACCCCTACTGACATAATAGTAGTAATAATTATTATTCAAGTTATTATTGTTGCTATACTGTATTGTATTATATAACATGAGATAATTATGCAGATATATGTATAAGAAGGTATATATTAAGTTAGATATAATTATTTACATGTATGTATATATGAGTATAAATTACTATAGTTGCTACTTTTGTAATTATATATGGATATGTTTTATGTGCACACTTGTGTATATATATATATATATATATATATATATATATATGCTTTACAATATATATATATATGCTTTACAAACAATATGGATATTATCCATAATGTTAATGTGATGCCGACAATGATCTCGGATCACAACATAATAGAGCTGTCTATGTATGGAACAAAAGCCCCCGCAGACACACAGCCTATACGAAGCACCCACCATCTCTCCAACTTAAACTTTCATAAAGCCAACTGGAAGTCGATTGAGAAAGAGATCCTCAAACAGGATTGGCCTGAATGTCTCTCCACACCGGACATAAACATGAAACACAAACACTTCATGTCCATAATACAAGCCATATGTGACAAATATGTCCCAATGTGCAGGGCCAGCACACACAAGAATAAAAACAGGATCCCTAGAGAAAGGAGGATTCTTATGAGACGACGGACAAGGATTGCAAACCGCCTGAGCAAGCACACCAAAAGTGGTGAGAAGTCTCGGCTCGAAAGAATGCTAATGGAAACTGAGAAAAGTCTACATCAGTCCCATGAAAAGGAGAGAGCAGATAAAGAAGCTTGGGTAATAGAAAATATAAAATCAAACCCTAAAGCTTTCTTTAAGTTTGCCAAAGAGACAGCCACAGTGCACCAGAGAATAGGACCTCTCTTCCAAAAAGATGGCTCTCTCACAGGAAATCCCACGAGGATAAGTGAAATACTGAACGAACAGTTCCAAAGTGTGTTCACTACACCTCTAGGACACAGGCAAGTAAACAACCCAGAAGAATTCTTTGCCACTTTACCAGCGGCCAAAGAGACAAAAATTGAGTACATCAACATCGAAGAAGATGATATCACACTAGCCGTTGATGAGATTGACACAAACTCAGCTGCTGGACCTGATGGATTCCCAGCGATCCTTCTCAAATCGTGCAAACGAGCCCTTGCAAAAACGCTACAGCTTCTTTTTCAGAGCTTTCTTGCAAGTGGTAAGCTCCCAGTCAAACTGAAAGAGGGGGTAATATGCCCTATCCATAAGGGAGGTAGCAGAGCAGATGCTAAAAATTATAGGCCTATCTCTCTGACCTCACACATCAGCAAAGTCATGGAACGAATAGTCCGTAAGAAACTAATCATGTTCCTTGAAGAAAATGACTTACTGTCTGACACCCAGCATGGATTTCGACCAGGTAGAGGCTGCCTAACACAGCTCCTGCAACACTATGACTGGGTGTTGAAACAGCTACTAAATGGCTCAAATGTGGATGTAATATATCTTGACTTTGCAAAAGCCTTTGATAAAGTCGACCATGGTATGATCTGTTACAAACTGCGTGGTCTCGGCATAGGCGGGAAACTTGGAGAGTGGCTGCACAACTTCCTAAAAGACAGAAAACAGGCAGTTGTGAGCAATGGAGCCACCTCCAGGGAAACGCAAATAACAAGCGGTGTCCCACAGGGCACTGTCTTGGGGCCACTGATGTTCATAGTGGCCCTTTCAGACATGCCTTCAGTTGCTACGATGACCACCCTTGCTAGCTATGCAGATGACACAAAGGTCTCCCACGCAATACAGAACCCTGAAAATATTGCGCATCTGCAACATGAGCTGGACACAATATACAGGTGGGCTGAGGACAACAACATGCAGTTTAATGCAGGTAAGTTCCAGGCCCTGCGCTACTGGCACACAAAAGTAAATGACGTGAAGACTGGATACACTGGCCCAGGAAGAATTGCAATCCCTGAGTCAAAATCAGTGCGTGACCTGGGCATTGACATGAGCAATGATGCATCTTTCCAAATGCATATTGCTAATCTGGTGATAAAATGCAGACGGCTAGCTGGATGATTCTCCGAACTTTCAGAACAAGAGAGAAGGAGACACTGATGGTCCTATGGAAACATTTGTCCTCAGCCGCTTGGACTACTGCTCCCAACTTTGGTCACCACACAATATAAAACAAACAGCAGAACTCGAAGCAACTCAGAGAAGCTACACAAAGAAAATCGTCTCAATGCAAAATGTCAGCTACTGGGAAAGACTGAAGGTATTAAACCTCTTCTCCCTGGAGCGGAGGCGGGAGAGATATGCAGTAATATACATCTGGAAAATCCTGGAGGGTCTTATCCCAAACTTTGGCATTCAAAGTTACTCCAACCGCAGAACGGGACGGGGCGCCGCTGCGTGGTGCCAAGGATTCCAACATCACCATCAAAATACAGGTCCAGATACTGCAACAGCTTGGGTTTCAGAGGACCACAGCTTTTCAACAACATCCTCCCTAAATGCCTGAGAGACTTACATGGTGTGGATGTGGGTTTCTTTAAAACTAAACTGGATCTCTTCTTGTTGGGAGTCCCAGATGAACCTACCTCACGACAGGAGACACGGATGCGGGCAGCAGCATCGAACTCCCTTGTTGATCAAGTGCCACGTATCAGAGGTGGATTCACAAACTAGTGTGGCTCATTCAGCGGTGGTGCCCCAGCATGGCCGCGGCCTTCGGGCTAAAACATTTTTAAGGATTTATATATATATATATATATATTTATTTATTTATTTATGCACACACATATATGTAGGTTTAGACAGATATGTTTTTGTTTTCTGCCAGTACCTTGTGTGTGTGTGGGTATATACATGTGTATTTATGTATATATATAGTTGTGTACATATATATATATATATATATATATATATATATATATGCATGTGTGTATATAGGTATTGTATAGGCATATGTATGTATGAATACAGACATTGATATGCAACCCATTACAGAACCAATAAATTGCTTGATTGATTGATTAATGAATGAATTAATAAATTAATTAATTAGTTCGATGCTTGATAAGTTGATTGATTGACTGAATAAATTTTTGAGTATTATCTTATAATTACAGATCTGATTAAACCAGAGTTACCTCCCTTCGTTCTATTTATAACTAAGAGAATACATAAGGATATATATTGATAATCTTTGAACGAGGTACAAACAGTAACTGCACGACAATGTGAGGTATATTTGCTATCACTTAGGTTGACGAGGGAAGGATGACCTCCCTTTGCAAATACCGATAGGGCACAGAAAGTGTGTCTAAAGCCAGCTGGAGGTGATGTTCTCCTGGGGCTACAAGCTACAGTAACACCCACCCTTAGTGGTTAGCCATATTAAGATGGCAAAGATATATATTGAGTTGGTTCATTAATTTAGAAACTAAACACTGATGCATGGAGAATTACAATTAATGCACTTTATCGGAGAATACATTTTAAGCATGATTTTAGTGATAACATCTTAGTGAAACGACTTATATGGTAACTTTTGATATTTTGTCTCGTATTTGAATTTGGTCTGAATAACTTCCAGCATATATTACCCATATGAGTTAGTAAATATATAAATGGTTCCCCTAAATAAACAGATACATGTAATATTATATACTGTTTTTTTAATAAATTTGTAATAAATTATCTTTCATATGCTGTATATTAAAACAATATCACTTTAACTTAAAATACATATATATATATATATATATATATACACACACGAGGGGCATTCAATAAGTAATGCCCCTGACCTACTTCCCATAGCAGTAGAGCAACAAAACTTGGCACAGTTATTAGTCTTTTTCTACATAGGAACCACCCAGAGTTACGCATTTCTCCCATCGTTTGATACAGCTCTGGAGACCGTTTTTGTAGAAGACCCCAGGCTGGTCCTCCAACTTCAGAAATCAAGGCGGCATCATCTGGGAAACGCTTTCCTTTCAAAAACAACTTCATGGCTGAGAAGAGGTGAAAATCAGAGGGTGCAAGGTCATGAGAGTAGGAGGGATGGGGGAGGAGTTCATAGCCGCACACCTGTGCTTCTGATCAGGCGACACGCAAGTTGTGAACTGGAGCGTTGTCCTGCTGGAGGAGGATGCCTTTGCTGATCTTGCCCCGCCTCTTGATTTTGATAGCTTCTCTTAATTTCCTCAAAAGTGAAGCATAATAGGCTCCTGTAATTGTGGTACCCTTTGCCAGGAAATCTGTCATCACTACTCCGTCCTGGTCCCAGAAGACTGTGAGCATGACCTTGCCAGCTGAGGGCTGCACTCTTGCCTTCTTTGGAGGTGAGTCACGGTGCTTCCACTGCATTGACTGGGCTTTGGTCTCTGGATCATAGTGATGGACCCAAGTTTCATCTTGTGTAATCAGTCTTTTGAAAAATTTTGACTCATCTTCTTGGCACATCTCCAAATTCATCCTCAAGCACTCAACGTGTTCTTGCTTCTGGAATGGTGTGAGCAACCTGGGAATCCATCTGGCGGACACCTTTTGCATCTGCAAATGGTCATGAATGATAGTTTCCACAGACCCGGTACTAATCTTGATCTCATGGGCTATTTGGCGAATACTTATGTGTCGATCTTCCAAAATGGCAGCCTCAACTTGACGGACAGATGCCTCATCAATGGCAGAAGTGGGGCGACAAGATCTGGGAGCTGTTTCCACAGAGTTCTGACCATGTTTGAATTCACGATGCCAGCATTTTACAGGGTCATATGATGGGGCATCATCACCATAAGTTACTTTCATTTCATCAAAAGTCTCCCGTGGTGTGCGTCCTTTCAAATACAAAAACCAGATCACTGCTCGACACTCAACAGGCTCCATTTCACACTTGACTCAGTTCAAACACCTGTAAATCAGAAACCACAATTAGTTTAGAGCTGTAATTTGCCACTTAATTTATAGAGATATAAATGATTGCACATGCAAAAGTTCAGCTAGATCAAACAACTGCAAGTGGGTCAGAGGCATTACTTATTGAACGTCCTTCGTATATATATATATATATATATATAATATATATATATATATATAATATATATATATATATATATATATATATATTAATTCATCTACATTTTGTTTTTGTTTTATTTATATACGTTTTTGCCTAATTTGTTTTATGTTATTGGTTATCCGTTAACCAACCATAACAAAGTCATGGACCTTTCAAAACAATAGATGGCCAATTAGATTACAGGACTGACCAAACCCCCTTCTGCACTTCCTGCAGGATTTCAGCTACTCGATAAACAAAAAATAATGGAAAATAAAAAAGTATATTGATTAATACCCGGAAATTTATGACTTGTAATACCAAATAATATCACAGGTATTAATATAATCTCTAACCCACTTATTGTGGACCGTTACCTCAAGCCCTCAAAAAAACATACCACATGTTTATAAGAATATGTGTGTTTGTGTATAATTGTTATAATTATATAAAAAGAATAATACGAACTGCTGCAATAATACTCCCTTCTCAACACATGTGATACGTATGTACCTATGAGTATGTTTGTACGTAAAAATATGTGTGTGTGTGTGTGTGCGTATACATATATATACTCCTCATGTATACACCTTTTCATTCCTTCATAATTACAATAATCTTAAGATACATTGATTTTTTAAAATTGCACTGTTATTTCTCTTTTAATAACTTTCTCCTACCTCTGTTTATTCTTTATCTAATAAGAATAATATAATACACCTAATAATAATAATGATAATTGATTCCTTTGTATGCATATACATCTTGATATATGTATATGTGTTTATGTATATTTATGTGTATATGTAAAAGTATGTATATATGTATGTATTTATATTTATAACTTGACCTTATGAACTTTTTAAACTCTCTGACGAAGCCCAGGGACACACCCAAGTACCTTAATCTTATCTACCAAATACTTCAGGCAGACAAAAGAGACTGAGAGAACAGAAAACTGACTATGAATACCAAGATCCCTGTCTACAAGGCATGCGTCCTCAGCACACTACGTTATGACTGCAAGACATGGAGTGCCTACTCCAGACAGGAGCAGCATCTCATCTTCCCCCTTCATAGCCTGAGATGCATTTTGGATATTAAGTGGACTGACTAAGTCACTAACATTGAACCCCTCAACCATGCTAACATACCCAGCACATTCACCCTGTTCCAACAGCACTATCTGTGCTGGTTTGGTCATGTATATCATATGCCAGACAGGAGGATCCCAAAATACTCCCTGTATGGGAAACTGGCCACTGGCACAAGAGTACAACCTCATCTTTGCTTCAAAGACACCCGCAAGAGAGATATAAAGTCAATAGATCTGGACATCCTGAGATGGGAAGTGGTAGCTAATGATTGCCTCCACTGGAGATGGGTACTATGCAAGTGGAAGAGAAAGTGACTTTCCACCAAAGAAAGGGAAATGCAGTAGCATTGGAAGAGAGCATTTTCAAATGCAGTGACTGCGTGCAAGACTGCTACTCCCATGTGGGCCTGTACATCCACAGACGCTGTACCACCATCAGCAGCTGAAACAAAACTCTCTAGGCACAGATTCATGGTCTTTCAAGGCCAACAGATGTAATTG
Source organism: Octopus sinensis (assembly GCF_006345805.1). Lineage (NCBI taxonomy): Eukaryota > Metazoa > Mollusca > Cephalopoda > Octopoda > Octopodidae > Octopus > Octopus sinensis. Next base: position 20,163,912 of record NC_043020.1, read on the forward strand.
ATAGATAGATAGATATGTTTATATGTATGTATGTATGTATGTATGTACATATATATGTATGTATGTATGTACGTACGTATGTATGTATGAATAGATAGATAGATAGATATACAAGCATATTTATACACAAGTGTATATGTGTGTCTGTATCATCATATAACTGTCTGATCAACTGTCGCATGAAACTCTGAATAAAAGTTTGTGAAGATTTGGGGGGCTTTAATACAATTGTGTGTGTGTGAGTGATTCCTGATTTAGACACAAGGCTAACAATTCTAAAGATAGGAAGTTAGACAGTTACACAGCCCAGTAATTAACTGGTACTTTAATTTATCAACCACAGAAGAATGAAAGGTAAAGTTAACCTTGGTGAGACCTGAAACCTAAATGGCAGGTAAATTCCACAAGACATTTTGTCTAAGATACTAACAATTTTTGTCAACCCACCACATGTGTATGTGAGTGTTTGGAGAGAGAGTTTGAAGACTGTATGTTACAAATATATCATATTTAAGTGTAACAATTTTTTAAACATTTCCATGCTGTTTTGCTGTATTAAAATGGTAGACAAAAAAAATTTGCAGGAAACCATATAAAAATAGGTATTTTCTCTATCTGTTCCCTCTTCATATGTTTTAGTTTATAAATGTTCTTGTAAAATGTATACTAGGGATGTTTGGCCCATGGGCTGCATTGTGACCCACTTAATATTCTCATGCAGTCCACTGGCGATTCAAATCCGAACTCTACGTGTTATTTTCTAGCCATATTTTCATTTACTTAGATAATGTATGATGAGAAAATTATTTTTGGAGTGTGCTATTTTGAATGGACCAATGAAAACCTCAATAGAGGGAAGTAAAATGAAGGAGACCATCATTTTGTTGATGCATTATTAACAGCCATTGTTTCAGTTTCAGATCTTCTGTGGTCGGATCAATATTGATTGGGTTATTTCCTAATCTTGTTTACAATGTCAAGTGATAATGTCTTCAGTGGTACTTCAGTGTTTCTAGTCTTGGCCAAGCCTAATGCTTTATGCGGAAGAGCCTACTTATTCTTTATTAGTCTCTGATTTCTGGATCATTAATATCAGCATGATTATGTGATAATTTAGCTGTTAATTTTAATAGCCCATTATTTGGTCATGACATCTGATACTAAGAAGAGAAAAATAACAGAAAGAAAAGAGAAAATTCCATATCCAATGGACAGAAAAATATTTCGTAATTAAAACGATGCAATAATATTATCAGCCTCATATATAATGATAAAATTGGTGTATGCAAGAAATATAATGTTAAGCGTCATTATGCTACCAAACATGAGCCATAATATAATGAATTAATTGGAGAAAGAGGGAAAATGAAAAGAGATGAATTGAAGAAGAAGCTTAGTTCACAACAAAACAATTTCAAAAAACATGTTAGGAAAGCTGGTACATGCGCAAAAGTTAGTTGTTTAATAACTGACAAATTGACTCAGAAGGGTAAGCCACTGATAGATGGCGAATTAATAAAAGAATGTGTTGTAAATGCTTTTAGTGAATATTGTCCCGAGAAGGTGAATTCATTCAATGAAACAAGTCTGTTGCATCAGACAATTGGTAAAAGAATTGATGACTTAGCTGACAGTATTGTGGGTACATTGCAGACTCAATTATCTAAATGCATTCATTACAATTTAGCATTGGACAAAAGTTCTAATCAAAGTGACATTGCACAATTGTCATCAGAGGAATTGATATCATGGAAGAAATGTTAGACATGTGTCATATGAAGGGTACAACAACAGGCAGTGACAAAAGTGAGCATGTTAATTTAACATTGGAAAAGTTCAATGATGATAGAAATAAAATTCGATTACAACTGATGGTGCTCCTGCATTATCTTTTTGAAAATAATGGGTTTATTACTTTATTCAAAGAAATGGTTGATCATGATATACTTAGCTATCATTGCTTGATTCTTCAACAGCTATTGTGTGCTCAAAAATTAAACATGAAACAGTTGATGACAGATTTTGTGAACGTTGTTAATTTTATCAGATCTCAGGGTTTGAACCATCATACATTCAAAGCATACTTGGCAGTGAATATGAAGATGTTATTTATTTCTCAAAATTCAGATGGTTCAGTCAAGCAACAACTTTGAATAGATTTCAATTATTGTTGCCTGAAATAAAATAGTTCATACAAAACAAAAAGCAAAACGTAGATTTTTAAGCAAATGAAGAATGGTTGAATGATGTGTCCTTCTTAGTAGATATGATTGGAATGTTAACTGAACTTAATTTGCATTTACAAGGAAAAGACCAGTTATGTTGTTCAATGTTTGAGTGAATAACAAGCTTTACTAAGAAATTAGAACTTTACATAATACAGTTGAAGGGTGGAGAGATTGTACATTTTCAGAATTTATCTAAAAGACAAGAAGTTCCTGTGAACTTTGAAAAATACACTAAATTATGTGAAGCTTTGTTAGAAGATGTTACAACCAGATTTTCTGACTTCAGAAAGATAGAAGGTGAACTAAAATTGTTGAGTGATCCATTTCCATTTATTTATGTGGAAGCACCAGCCAAAACCAGCAAGAACTCATTGAACATCAAAGTAGAGTATCTTTGAAAATTTATCTTGACTTTTTACAAGAAATTGCAAAACTTTTATCTTGACTTTTTTTACAATAACTTGCATTCTTTCAATGAATTTGATCAAATTGCCAATTTAGCTAGAAAGCTATTGTGCATGTAGGGTAGTACATACTGCTGTGAACAATTCTTTTCGTGTATGGAAAACATCAAAACTGCTGAAAGAAATAAAGCCGAATGATTGCCATTTAACTAACATTCTTAGAATAAAGAATAGTACCATAAAAGCAGATATTCACTGTAGTTTGAACTTTTAAAAAGTTTATATCTAAGTACCTTTGTGGCCTGGTGAATATACTTAAATTTATAAATTTGGAAAAAAGATTGGACATCCCTGATGTAAACACTACCTCTCAGAAGTAATTTTTTTATATTTGCATTAAAATGTAATCTTTCATATAATGTGTAACTTTAGAAATATCCTTTTCCCACCATGGGTAATATCAGGAATTATGGTATACACACAATCAAATTTCTTGGTTCTTATATCAAATTATGAAATGAATACTAATTTTCAAATGCAAAATATTTATTATCTTAATATAAAATTAATTTCTCATTTTTATAACTTCTCCCATACATACTCTGCCATTTACTCTCTCTTCTCTTCTCCCTCTGTCTCTGATTCTCTCTTTCTCACTGTATATGTGTATTCTTTTACTCATTGCCAGCCACCAAGTCTAGTATGTACACTTTCACCTCTTGTGTTAACACTGTATGGATCTCTCTTTTCTTATGCGCCCTTTTAAAGCCTAGCCAGACTCATGGGTCCAGTTTCCTGGTTTCTATGGCGTATGTGTTCCCCAGCTGGACGGGACACCAGTCCATCGCAGCGTTACTCATTTTTGCCAGCTGAGTGAAGTGGAGCAATGTGAAATGAAGTGTTTTGCTCAAGAACACAATGCATTGCCCGGTCCAGGAATCGAAACAACAATCTTACGATCATGGTGCTGACACCCTAACCACTAAACCATGCGCCTCCACATTCATTGTAAAGTATGACAGGAGAAAGCAATCAGTCAAACAACCAACAAATACATCGGCTATTATTAAATAGAGATTGAAAGAGGTGAGCTGGCAGAATCATTAGGAGACCAAGCAAAATCCTTAGTGGCATTTTGTTCATCTGTACATTCTGAGTTCAAATTCTGCTAAGCTCAACTTTGCTTTTTCATCTTTTTTGGGGATGATAAAATAAGTACCTGTTATGCAGTGGAGTCAATGTAACCAACTTAGTCCCTTCTCTGAAACTGCTGGCCTTGAGCCAAAATTTGAAATTATCATTATATAAAGATAAAAAATCAATACATACTACAATCTTGTCTCTGATTGGTTGTAACAAAAACCACAACCATCTTCAAACTGCCTGCTTTGACTGGAATAAAGCAGACTGGAGCTCTTATTGTACCGAGCTGTGATGCCCAAACTGGCTCGAATTTTATGCCTCTGAAGATGTGAACACTATACTTCAGAACATTCTGAATTCAATATGGGCGGCATGTGCAGCATCGGTACCATGCAAGCACAAAAAACCACCCAATAGTGCAATTTGGGAGACTGCAGCAGTCCGACTTGCCAGGAAAGAATGCCGTAATGCTGAACAGGAATACAAATTGCACAAATCAGAGATCAACAGGAAAAAAGCACAATAGATCAGCCAACCATCTCAAGCAGGTGACAAAAAAGGCAGTACTTGAATTTGAACAGTGCATAGCAACCAACCTTGGCAGCAAAGTGTTCTGGAAGTATGTACATTCAAAGCAGAGACCTCACTCTCCAGTTGGTCCCCTCGCAGGGCAGATTTCTGGCAATCCCAAAGAACGTGCAGAAATCATTGCTGGATTCTATGCAGGCATCTTTACTGTTGAAGATCAAAATGTTCCATCTCCATCTTGAGGACATTACCCAAATCACTGATTGCAGATCCTGGGTGGATGTTGTTTACCTGGACTTTGCTTATGGTGAAATTCTGCAATGGGTGTAAGAGACGATCTCTATAACTGGTTGAAGTCCTTTATCAGCCGAAAAGAGGTTGTCACAGTTTTAAGACAGCACTCTTCACCCTATGAGATGACATCTGGTGTACCACAGGGATCTGTTCTTGGCCCCCTTTTATTTGTTGCATATGTTAATGACATAGATGCCAACTTAAAGAATGCCAGTGCTGAAATATGCAGATGACATCAAGCTGTACCTCGAAATAAAGAGGTCAGATCCTGTACACTATAGATCTTTATTGCAATCTGACCTGGACACAATGCAGCAGTGGATTATGGACTGGCAACTCAAGCCGGCTGTGGACAAATGTACCACCATGCATTTTGAGAGGAAAAACCCAGCGTCTACTTACTCCCTCCACAACACTAATCTCAAAAAGTCTTCTTGTGAATGTGACCTGGGTATTATTGTCGACAGCAATTTGCGTTGGACAAAACACATTGCTAAAATTTCCAAGAAGGCTGAGGGTGTCTTGGCATCACTCACCAGGTCCTTTGTGAGCCACTCTCTGGCTATCTATCTGCGGCTTTATATAGCTATGGTGCAACCTCACCTGGAATTTGCATCACCGGTCTGGAACCCCTATCTTGCCCAGGATATTAATCGTCTGGAAGCCGTTCAGTGACATGCAACCAAGAGAATACTCTCCATCAGGCATTTGCCATATTCTGAACACCTTACTTCCCTGGGCATGGATACATTGAAACTCCGACATCTGGCAGCTGACTTGGCAGACACCCATAAAATTATTAACCATCTTACAAACAATAACTCTGAGCACCTTTTCAAACTCCATCTGTCTAACACCCATGGACATGTTTACAAAGTCAGAAAGCAGCACAGCTCCCATGACTTTCGGAAACATTTTTTCACGCTAAGAGTTGCTGAAGCATGGAACAAACTGCCGGCATCAGTTGTTAGTTGTCGGAGCACTGCATCCTTCAAAACTTCCATGCTTCCTGAGATTCGCCAACACTACACCTGATTTTCTCCCCTCCATACACACGCAAGCATGTATCTGACTCATACACTGTTCGCTTTCCAGACATTTGTACATTGCTGCATATGCTTTATACGCACTTTTGACAAGTTGTGGTGCACCTGAGCACTGTATACAATAATTTCATTATTATTATTATTATAATCTAGCTAAAAAGAATATGTGACTCATTAGCATGTATTCTACTTTTGCTAATTGTTTTACATGGCTATCTAGTTGCAGGCTAACGTAATACCTCAGCCCTTCCAACCTTGATCCAACAAAACATTGAGGATGACAGCTGGAGAGAGAGAGAGAGAGAGAGAAGGGATTGCACTAGCTCTCGGTTGCTATGCATTTTCAGCTGAGTGGATTAGAGCAATGTAAAATGACGTGGTCTGCCAAAGAAATAATGCACCACCCAGTCCACAACCCTATGATTGCGAGCCCAACACCTCTAACCACTAGGCCACATGTCCTTGCTATGCTATTTCTAATTTCTCAATATTTTCCAGCAGCATTCCATGATCCACATACCAGCAATACAATCTTTCATAAATTATAGAAGCACCTGTTTTTTTTTTACCTTCTAAACAAATTGTGCCCAAAGTTTTATTCATTCAAAAGTGCAGCTTGATTGAAAAGGTTGGAAACCAGGGTTAGAGAATTGTAGTGTACACTCTAGTGAAATTCCTTTCCTATATTATATATACATACATTCGAACATAGCAGATAACAGCTAACCTTTGGACGCTATTTAGAACCCATTGTGTCCACCACTCTGATTGGTTGGTATTGGCACAATTTGTCTCTTAGACTGTCATGCCAATATGCAACCTAACCAATCACAGCCTCCAAATAAATCACAAGACAGTCTGTTCGTAACTCCAATTTTGAGCTTAGTGTTACTTATAAAAACTCAACTTCTCCACATCTTAGTCTTTTAGTTCCAGACCTTCTAAGGTCTAGCCACTGATTACATGACACAGCCAGTTCCAGCGACAACGCCAAACAGCACCTGTCCAACAGCATTATGGTGACCTCTGTCTTCGTCTCACACCAACATCTCTATGTACATGACATCAGCAACACTGCACAGGTTCTAACATAGTGCTGTTCGTAAACTACTTCACCATGGTTAACAGCAACCCACACAGATGCATGTAGATATATCAATAAATCTTTCGTAAGCCTTCTACTCAGCTGTGTCTCTTCTCTTTTCCAACTGGCACATTATATGTATTATTTCAGCCTTCTGATACGAGTCGGTATTAGATGGTCACACAACATGCACCACAGACCACTATAATGGTGACCACGGCCATCTATAGAATGTTCAAAACGCCAATCTTAATTTAGCCCCCTCATCTATAAAGAGCCTAAATCTATTTAAAATATTCATCAGTTTCATTGAGCTCAGACATTTTTAGCCCCGCAATGGAAATATATCAACCTAACCTCTTTAGGTTTTCTTCATTTTTTAAGATGAACGCCAGTATCTTGACAGTATTTGTTAACTAAATCAATGTCTTATGAAAACTGTTATTGAATAATTTAAAAATTGAGTTCTTCCAAATACTTTTTCGTTAAATATTTTTGCTCCGTTCAATCGCGTCTGTAAATTACGGTTTTGTTTTTAATAAAAAGTGTAACGAATTGATTCAGATACATAGAAGTTTGTTTGGCGAAGGTAAACAATACACCCCCACCCGGTGTTTAGGGTTAGTGTAATTGTTACGCCTAAAATATGTGGTGTGTGTATTCTTTACTTCCCTCAGTTTGTTCTATCCTTCGAAGAATAATTTCTCATTTAGGCAAAAGTCATCGAGTACATCGACTCCAATACTTGATTGGTAATTTATTTCATAAATCCCCAAAATATGAAAGGTAAAAAGAAATTTGGACTGAAAATGTAAAGAACTGGGAGAAAAAACACATTTCATCCGACGCCTTTGAAATTAGCGAAGAAATAAGGCACCTGCTTGTGTATGAAGAGTGATCTCCCTTATGATGCGAAACGCTCGAGTCCTTATTTTTTATTGTAACTTGTTCAGATCCTAATTAAAATAATTTTTAGATTGAAGAAAGATAGATCGATAGCTGTCGTTTAACCCTACGTCAACTCTGATCAAAGCTATTCTAGCTGAGACCATCCCAAGATAATCGAATACAGTAAGGTGTCATATGAAGAAGGTTCGGATGTTATCAGTAGCAGATCACATAATTTATATGACGAAGTAAAACTGAAGTAAGAGTTCAATACTTTATCCACTGACATAGTGCAGCGTGTGGAACAGGATATGAAAAGTGCTGAAGAGGAACCGGGAAGTTAATATAGATTTTTCTTTCTTAATCTGCTGGCGTGTCCAACCTACCGGAAGTGGGAGTTTCAGATTGCATTTGTTTTTCCCCCTACTTCTAGAGCTCTTTCGCATAAGAGATTAATAAAATAATTATAAAATGGCGCTGCTCCATAAAGCTTTGTTCACTTGGTTCATCGTTCTCGTGTTTTTAGTCTTACTTGTGTTGCGTTTAGACGAAAGGGTTAGTTGGAATTGGTTCCTAATTTTCATCCCACTCTGGGTGTTCGATGGTGTTTGTATTATCTACATCACAGTCAGTATGATAATGCAATGCAAGAACAATTTCGACCTCAGCGAGTCTAACATGACAATGAAAAGAAAACTTTGGTTTATAGTAAGTGCTTTACTCAAAATAGTTTTCCAAGTTTTAATCTGCTTGAAACTACAGAATTACCCCACCATGACATTATACTTTGTCCTGATACCATTTTGGTTACTCCTGAGTGGAGTGATTGGTGATATAACTTACGGAATGTTTACAATTTGAACTCCCTCAAACTGACTCTCATCTTGTTTTCTTTTCCTCGGGAATAATAAAAAAAAAGACGATTTAACCACATTTCAATCCCAATATCATCAAATAGATGGTTTAATGTGATTTAGTTATGGAATATATATTCTATAAACGTCTTTACTGATTTGTTTGAAACGAGATTGGATTTGCAGTGAAGACAGTATGAGAATCTCCCGCGGAACGTCTAACATTGGTTAGAAATAGGTGAGATATTTTCTGGCAGGTAATCTCCAAATGAAATGAAAGTATGCTTTCCATATTCACTTCTGGAATTTATATATTGGTTTACTGCAATTTTCACAGACTTTCATAAACAAATTCGATCTCTTACATATTCACAAGACACACATTCTGGAAAGGAATCGATTAAATCTACCCCAGTACATGACCGGTACTTTTATCGAATCTAGAAAAAAATGAAAAAAAGGTTGAGCTCGACATGAATCCAACACTAAACGGAAAAGGCCGTGAGTGACAGGATATTTAACTGCGAGTTACTGCTGTCGATAACTACTCCGTGATGTTGACAATTGGCCAGTAATGAAAAATGTTACTAACGTTGTTGACAAGTGCTTAACCAATTTTGATATTATTACTGCTAAATAACAGTATTGGTTTTATTTCTAACTCTGAAGAATGTTTACCAATGTTGACAATCTTGTGTTTTCTTTGTATGTTGACTTGATTTTCCACTCTCACAGCCTTCACTTCTCGCCTCATTGGAACTTAATACACAGAAATATTAAAAGATAAGAGAGGAGTAAAAAAATTTTTTAAATCTGTCTTATACTCCTTTCTAAGAAACGTTGGATTTACTTAAATTGTTTAATCCTACACACAAGTATGTCTTTTGATAACTTGTTAATTAAAAGGAAGGTTTGATTATAAATTAACTTTATTTGAACATGCCCCCATCCATGGCAAGTGAATTTTGTCTATATCTATAATTTATAAGGTGTATTTTGTAAATTTTAAACACATTTGCCTTCAGTCTTTGATCTGCACCTGAATTCATCCATGCAAATTAAAACGATATAAGTTTGGGCCATTTTAGGTTTATCTTTAAGTAGCTGTCACAGTGAATGTGTGTGTGTTTATAAATTAAATACTGCCTGAATATGACTGTTGTATTATTCTGACTATTGTGATTGTACATTGAAACTACATATATAGTCATTTATATAAGTTGTTGATATTAAAACAAGTTGTTGACATTAAAAATTCTACAATTTATAAAACTTTAAAACTTTTTAGTTAAATTGAAAGTTTTCTCAAAATGATCTTCTAACACAGCAAATTACTTCAAAATATTATTTAAAAATATCTGTAACCCAAATGAAGCTGTTATACTTTTCTGAATTACTTTTTTTTTTATCTAAAAAGTCATTTCCTTCTGTTTCTTCCTTTAAAATACAGAGCTGAATTTTTCTGCTACATATTTACTGCCACTCAAACAGGTCTCCTAATTTAAGTTAACCGATTGGTTGTATCTTTGTTACTTTTTATGCTTACTGCCCTTGGTTGCGAATGTATTTGTCTCGGATATATTCAAGGTAAGAAAGTTGAAGGCTGAAACTATTCTCTTTTCTATGTCTCTTTCCATATTCCTTACACAAAAGTCTACAACTCCAAATTCACTCAACATCTGGAAGAAATCCCCTACTATCACCCAATGGGGACATACATCCACCACTACAACACTTACAAGATGACATTCAGGCAGAAAATGTCCATGTGCACTTCAAGTTCTTTTTACTTCTAAATTGTAATTGGACTTTTCTCATTCCTTGCGAAGAGGATCTCTACAAACTTTGCACAATCTTGATCTGAATTTCCTACTAGAATGACTGAGCAAGCCATGCTTCTTTTGAAAAAGCTGTCACATTTGGTACCAACTTTGTGTCAGTTGCACCCATTACAAACCCATTAACACTACCTGAACTCATTTCCATTTTTAGTTCCTTTTTACTGCATTACTCACAATCACCTTGTGGAGAATAGTCATGATACTTTTTTTCATTAATCACCTTCAAACATTGTACTTTTGAGGTGGTCTCTCTCATCACTTAACTCTTTAAAATTTCTCTCTGAGTATCTCTGGAAAACTATAAGTACTTTATACAAAACAAACCTCTCTGAGATTGTCAATTCTTATTCTATTGGCATCTGGAAAATTATGAAGTTGGTTATAAATGACTGTTTTTAAAACTTTGATCTGTTTCACTAGCCGCCGGTATGGTTTCTTTAGAGATTTATCCTATGTTACGCACCAGTCATCTCCAGTGAGAACTTAAAAAGTACATTGCACTACCCACCCAATCTTATTTCTGTATGTTGATTATTAGTGGCCACATCAGACATAGGCAAGGTAGACTCACTCAGAACATGACAGTTGCTGTTCTTGTGCACTTATATCTAATGGTGCACATCCTAAGTGTTTAGTGAGCTAACAAAGTCATTGATATTGCATTTATTGTGTTGTGAATATTTGTTTGTGTAGATTGTGAGATAGTGTTTTTACAGTGGTATTACAATAGTGTTCTAGGGTATAATCAATGATTCTGCTTGTTTAGGAGTGATTCATCATCATCATTTAACGTCCGTTTTCCATGCTTGGGTTGGACGGTTCGACCGTGGTCTGGGAAGCCAAGAAGCTGCACCAATTTCCAGTCTGATCTAGTAGTGTTTCTACTGCTGGATGCCCTTCCTAATGCCAACCACTCTGAGTGTAGTGGGTGCTTTTTACGTGCCACCGGCACAGGGGCCAGAGGAGGCTGGCAACGGCCACGATCGGTTGATGCTTTTTATATGTCACCGGCATGGATGCCAGTCTAGGTGGCGCTGGCATGGCTACGTTTGGACTACAGTTTCCATTTTACTTTTATTTTGATGTTGATGTACTTGACTCAATAGGTCACCCTACGATCCAAGGTTAGCACTGTAGGCTGTCCCATGAACTCACTTCATTTGTCGGGTCTTCACAGTCACAGCATATCTCAGGTCTCAGTCTTTCGTCATTGCCTCTGTGAGGCCCAATGTGCCACTGGTATGGGTATCACAACTACAATATGCATTTGATTTTTATTTTGATGTTGATGTACTTGACTCAATATTTCGGGTCACAAGTGTTGTTACAGTCATTGATCCTGCTGAGGAGATCTTCCGTGCTGTCAAAAACATCAGGTGACATCTGGATTATAGGACGTATGATCATTGAGAGGAAGTAGGAGATTCTGTAGTTGCTAGCCATAAATACCAGAATGTCATGTTTGTTGACACCACCCCTAGAGGTGAACTGGCGTACCGCTTTAGAAGGACCCTAGACAAACTTAAGCAAAGGATTAAGGTTGTTGAAAAGCTAGGCAACCCTATCAAATCTATAATTGGTAGAACCCCCTGTACGGATAGGTACTGTACTGTGTGTAGATTTAACCTACAAACAAACTGTAAAGCCAGAAATGTAGTCTATAGTATAAGATGTATAGAGGGACGATGCAGTAACAAGACAATGACATACGTAGGGGAAACGGCACGAAGCATAGGAGAGCGAATAAATGAACATTGGAAGGAAAGAGCTCATCGATTCTATACCAACATGCCGAGCAGGAACACAGGGGATCAATCAACAACATAGAGGTTAAAATATTGTCCACACATAGAACAGACGCAACAATCAGACAAATTACGGAATCTACACACATAATAGAAGATAAACCTAGCCTGAATAGGAAACTGGAATGGAACACTAGCACACACCACAACATATGACAGAAGAGGATCCCCATAAACTGGTTACAATATAAACATAATAAATAAAATACACAGATAAATAAATAGAAATAAATAACTATATAGGTTTTTTTTTTAAATTTAAAAGATTTTTTTTAGTTTTTAATTAAAAAAATTTTTTTTTATGTTTTAGTATTATTATTGTTATTACTAGTATTGTTGTTATACATACATGCAAGCATACGTAATAATAATAATAATAAGTGAATGTAAACATGAACCAAAAAAAAAAATTACAGGAACGTATATAAACAGAAGATACAAATATTACAGGCATTTCCCCCCCCCCACTAAATAAACATAGACACACACAGAGATATACACATGCGCAAATGAAGACATACAATAGAAATACAAAATGGCTGATGGTTAAGTAAGGAGAGACACACAAATAAGAAATAAGAAAGCAAAGGACCACTGATGCAGTCACAGGAGTGTGATGAAAGAACTCTGGCCGAAAAAAGATTAAGTTTAATGTAAAAAATGAATAACACTGAAGCAAAGTAACACCAAATATATAGTGCGTGTGTTTTTATTGGCTAAACTGGCAAAATGACCATTCCGAAATACAACAATATCTGTTTCAACACACAACTTCACATAAAAAATCTTGCACAACAAATATATAAACGTAATCATCATCATCATCATCGTTTTATGTCCATTCTCCATGCTAGCATGGGTTGGACGGTTCGACCGGGGATCTGGGAAGCCAGAAAGCTGCTCCAGTCTTATCTGGCAATGTTTCTACAGCTGGATGCCCTTCCTAACGCCAACCACTCCGTGAGTGTAGTGGGTGCTTTTTACGTGCCACCGGCACGGAAGCCATTTTAGGCGGTGCTGGCATCGGCCACGAGTCGGATAGTGCTTTCTACGTACCACCAGTCCAGGGGTCCTGGCTGGTTCAATTCGATTTCGCTTTCGCTTGCCTCAACATGTCTTCGCAAGCAAAGGGGGTTGGCATGGGTGCCTGTCGTCGGATGAGGTTCTATATCGACTTCGCTTGCCTCAACAGGTCTTTGTGTCCAAGGGAGGAAAGGCATGCATAAGTGGGCAGGGCTCACTTGTCCTGCTTGGTCTTCTCACGTACAGCATATTTCCAAAAGTCTCGGTCGCTGGTCATTTCCTCAGTGAGGCCTAAAGTTCGAAGGTCGTGCTTCACCACCTCGTCCCAGGTTTTCCTGGGTCTACCTCTTCCACGGGTTCCCTCAACTGCTAGGGATTGGCACTTTCTCACACACCTATCTTCATCCATTCTCGCCACATGACCATACCAGCGCAATCATCTTTCTTGCACACCACAACTGATGCTTCTTAGGTACAACATTTCTCTCAAGGTACTAACGCTCTGTCGAGTATGTACACTGACATTACACATCCATCGGAGCATACTGGCTTCATTCCTCACGAGCTTACGCATGTCCTCAGCAGTCACGGCCCATGTTTCACTGCCATGTAGCATGGC
>NC_043020.1:20182668-20222668 GCF_006345805.1 Octopus sinensis
AGGCTATTCTTACTCTAGCAGTTACACTTTCAGCACCACCACCCCCCGCTACTGACTTGGTCACCTAGGTAGCGGAAGCTATCAACTACTTCTACTCTTTCTCCCTGGAACGTGATAGAAGTTGGTCTCTGCACATTTTCAGTGTTTATTGCTCCTGAGCATCTGCCACAGACAAAAACTATTTTCCTAGTTAGCCTTCCTTTGACATTGCTGCACCTCTTATGTGTCCATAGCTTACACTTGGTGTACCTTATAGAGTTTCTACCTGAAGGCGTTTGTGATTGGTCTACCTTCCTACTTATTAGGACTTTGGTTTTGGCTAGGTTGATTCTAAGGCCCTTCGATTCTAAACCTTGCTTCCACACCTGAAACTTCTCCAGTTCTGATAGTGACTCAGCAATTAGAGCAATGTCATCAGCATAGAGGAGCTCCCAGGGGCATCCTGTCTTGAATTCCTCCGTTATTGCCTGGAGGACTATGATAAATAGGAGGGGACTGAGGACTGAACCTTGGTGGACCCCAACCTCTACCCGGAATTCTTCACTGTACTCATTGCCTCTCGTTATGGTCCATTGTTGGTTTATGTTCATTAAATTTAATATTCAAACTGGCTATGTCCAGCCAAAATATTCAACCTGCTCAAACTGGCCAGATTTTGCATCCTGCTATATCATTTTAATGATATACAATTGCATTATCAAAATCTCAAAGCTATGAGATAATGCATGATTAATTCAAAACAAAAAAATAAGCAATACATTTGACAAATCTGAATGCTCAAGGGTTAAATATTTTTATACTACAGATATGAAGAGAATGGAGAGCAGTAGATGGTAACTTAACAAGAGCATGTTGGGTGAGAGACTCAATGTAAGCATACATTTTATCAAGGCATCAGCTCTAGAAAGGCAGCCTTGTCCTATGCAAAGCTAAAGACCTTTCATTATTCTGGGTTGTCTCAATTTGGTCAAAGTAATGTGCCCAAAAGGATGAATAGAGAGAAAACTAAGATAGAAAGAAGAGAGAGAGTGTGAATATGATGAGAGAAAGTGATAGGCAGTTGGTTGTTGGTAAGGGGATTGAGTAGAATGGGGGAAGATAGAATATTAATGTGCTCAAAATGGATGACTCCAGTCTACCTAGCTTCAAATTCCCAGGAGTATATTCTCTCAGGAATATTAAAGCAGTCTGCTTAAATTCATTAGCATATGGTTCATGATACAATCAGAGTATTTGGAGTTCTTCACTAATCTAAACAATACAGTTAGCCTGGCATGCCAACAGAGCTTATAAAGTATTTTGCCCAGATTGATAATCCCCCACTATTAGCATTGTTCTATATATATATATAACTTAGTTCAAGAGAGGACAACACCCAAAACCATTTTCAGGGCTACCAACACTAAAATAGAAGGAAGGTGGGAGTTATCCTTGCTTTCAAATGTATTATTTCAAGGAGATTCCACTGCTATTTTAGCAAGTTAAACAACTATGTGGAGGCTCTTTTGTTAATTCATATCACAAGTTTTGTGTAAGTAAATGCTCATACGTGTACTCATACAAATTTTGATCTTACTAGATCAAAATATTTAACTTTACAGAGCTGAGAGGGTGAAGAGATTGTACAGGGTAAGATTAGATATTTGTGTTAGTATTATTTATTCTTTGTTTTTGAGTTGAAGGTTGATAGCATAAGTACTAGTAATGAACAAAGAAACAGTTCAGTGAATATACATTAATAAAAGAAGCTGTATGCATTAAACTTGTTCCAGTAAGGTTCTTGTTGATGTTATGATTCCCAGAAACAGCAAAATTCTCAAAACAAAAGCACAGCAATCTCAAATCATTTAAACAAATAACTGAAAAAGAAAGGAGTTCGTTAAAAATGTCACTCAAAGACATTGTGCTGTGTCCACATGCCAGAAATCAATCCCACATCCTTGAACAAGACCTTAGGCTCAATTCAAATGACTGTGTGAAGCTACTGGAGCCTGATCAAATCCTGGCTGGATAGGGTTGCTGTAGGAAGGTCATGTGTGGCATCAGGATTCATCTGGAAAGGGTCAGAAGTAGTTGTTGGAGAATTTCTATGACTTCACTAGCCCCAATTTCAGGCCTCGTAATCCCTCCCACACCGATTGTAATCCCATAGGTTACTATGTGTGGGATACAGTTGAGAAAGACACTAACCACTCTACCTACAACATCAAGATCGAGATGGCGAAATCAAGGAGGTGTTTGAAGATCTTCTCAGGGACACAGTGAAGAACACATGCACCAGGTTCTGGAGCAGTATCAAGGCCATGGTGGAAGCTGAGTAAATTTTTATCTTCCAGCCATAATCTAGTTGACATTTTTAGATTTATTTTTGGATGGAATATTGTTTTCTTTTCTTTATATACAAACTGCCAGACACCTTGTGCTGCAGAATGTGTGAATCTGATGATTGAGTGTTGTCTCCTCTTGTTTATTCACTTATTGCTGTAAACCCAAAGCAACCAAATATTTCTTATGTGGCTACCAAACCAATCCTGATGGGTGACAGTGACAAAGCTTTTTGTGCATCAAGTTCATTCGTCTTTGTCCTGTTCAAGAACGTGAGGATGAGTTCCAATATGCAGACACAGCCAGAATGCCTGCTGTGTCCCTTCTTGCTTGCCACAGCTTCATAGTCTCTATTGCTGCTGTCCATGTCATTTCTTACAGTCTTTATGGTATTCACACAGCATTGAGCAGCGATGGTGTTGGCATTTTGATATCCAGCATGAATCATCATGATACAGGTAACAATTCTTCGATATTCAGATAGCTTCCAGTCCTTCATGTCAGCTAACTTTTTCCCAACTACAGCTTTAATCTTTATGCTCTCCAACATGTTGACTGTTCCCATCAAGCTGTTTATGAAGAAAGGTGACATAAAGAAATTTTCAAATTTAGCTTAACACCCGGTATACATGTATCTTTTATTTGCTTACATTTTTATGATTGTTGCTCTACTGAATTGAACAACCACCAGTTGTGGCTAATTACACATCTATACCTACACCTATATATATGTATGATCATCATCATCATCATTTAATATCCATTTTCCCTGCTGGCATGAGTTGGACAATTTGACAGGAGCTGGCCAGCAGGAGAGCTGTCCAAACTCCAATTATCTGTTTTGGCAGGGTTTCTTGGCTTGATGCCCTTCCCAATGCCAACCACATTGCAGAGTGAGCTGGATGCTTTTTACATGTCACTGGCAAAGGTGCATCTATGTTGCACAGGTATGAGTGCATTTTACATGGCACCAGCTCCTGAAAGACAATGACCTCTCAGCTAGGAGAGGGAGTGGGGCATGGGCCATAAAGGATATGTCTGTATGTATGGATGGCTGCGATTTTATTTAGCTTGACGTGTCTTCTCAAATACAGCAAATCACCACAAGTCCCGGTCCTTTGTTCCCTCCACAATTAAAGATTGATACTTCTTTAAACAGCTGTCCTCATCCATACACATCACATGACCAAACCAGTGCAGTCTTCTCTCTTGCACACAACATCTGATGCCTCTTCTACCCAGTTTTCCCCTTACATCATTTACACTGTTGTATGTGTACACTGACATTACTCACCCAGCTGAGCATGGTCACTTCATTTCTTTCAAGTCTTCACAAGTCCTCTCTAGTCACAACCCATGTTTCACTGCTCTGTAGCATAGCTGTATATACACAAGCATCATACAATCCGCCTTTCACTGAGGGAGAGGTCCTTAATTACCAATATGTCTGTCTGTCTCTCTCTCTCTCTCTATATATATATATGCATGCAAAGTTTAGTTTATTTAAAATATGTTTGTGACATATTTCAACTGCTAAAAGGCAAATTCCCTGCACTTACTGTAGAGTAAATTTTTTCTTATGTTCGAAAGATATAAAAACACCCTGTCTGTTCATTGTCAATATCTATCAGGATTCCCAGATATCGATGTTTCTAGCTCCTTAGCTTTTATAGATTTTGAGTTAAGATATTCCCTAATTCTCTGTTTATTATGTGCTGCTATAATCTCAGCTAAATTTCTAGTGGTTGAATACGAAAATTTTATAATATGGTGATTAAATAATTTCCCATATTTATTTGAAGGTGGGAAATACCTGGTGCAGCAAAGAATTTTTGAAGAATATTGGTAACTATTGAGTAGGTGAATGGTGTATTATACCATGTAATATTCTGAGAGGAGGACTAATAGGAATTCTTTTAACCATGAGTACCAAATAAAAGTGAATAAATGCCTGTGTAATTTCAAAAACAAAATTGTTTGTCTGATAGAAAATCAGTGTTTAAGGAAAAGTAGTTTATCAATGTAAAGTAATAACAGGGGATCATAAGTATTATTACATAGGTTCATCTGCTGCAATTTAGAAATCTAGATTTCGCAATCATTCTGATTCATTTAAGTATAAAAGAAAAGGTAATTCTACAAATCTTTGTAAAAGCATTTGGGATTTAAAAGATAAAAACATGAAGTATGATTTAAAGTGGTCCATTATTAGTTACATACCATCATACAATATTGGAAATTCTACATGTGATCTTTACCTTGAAGAAATGCATTATATAAATACTTCTAAATTAATTTTATTAAATTTTAATGGGAATCTTACAATGAAATGTCAGAAATTATTTAAATATTTCAATTCTTAATTATAATTGCTGTTCATATGTTATATAATAAGCATAAGTTTTTTCTAAAAAAGTTTACTATATTTAATAAATAGATAATTAATTGTCATTATCTCTGTGTTTCTAATTGTTGTAAAATTCTTATGTTTATTTTTTATTCTTTTGTTAGCCACTGACATCACCAAGAGCTGAATATAAAAACAGTTTTCCTTAGATTATGTTTCTTCTTAACATTCTTTTTCTAGGCATTTGTGTACTGGAAATATTTAACTAAATCTGGATCACCTTAAAAATGTGTTAACATGTATCTTTGGATATATTAATTTCAATATTTTCAATCTTTAAATATGTTAAAACATTAGAAACAATTGTCGGCTTTGTATGGTGAATTCAACAATTAAAAATGTGATTTTTTCTATCTATATTTTTAAATAAATACTCTGAATTTCTTGAAATTCTTCTAAATAATATTTGGATCTATTTGTCATACATGATAAATCATCTTGGATGTGTATTCTGCTTGCATTTATTGGTGTCTGATTGTTGGATATACTTAACTAAATTCATTTAAAACTGAGTGCTTTATTGATATCTGCCTGGACTTTTTAATCTCTTTCTTATATATATATATATATATATATATATATATATATAACCCATGCTAGCATGGAAAACGGACGCTAAACGATGATGATGATACCATTATCTTCGTTGTAATTCAACATACATTTTCCATGCTGGCATGGGCTGGACAGTTTGACAGGCTCCAGTGAGCTGCAGAACTGCATCAAGCCCCAATGTTAGCTTTGGCACAGATACCCTTCCTAATGTCAACCACCTTACAGTGTGTACTCCATGCATTTTTTGTGACACCAGCACTAGTGGGTGAGGTGGCCAAGTAACTTGCAAGATAAAGAAAAGAAAGGAAAAGGAAAAAGCCTTCTCAACTGCATGAAGGTGTATTTGAGAGAGAAAGAGAGAGAGAGTGGGGAACTGGTTTTATGTCAGGTGTTGAGAGGTATGACAGCAGGACAAGAACAGGTGTTTTACTATAAAGGAAATACATGGCTACCCAACATTATGTGAGAGGTGAGAGTAGCTGGAAAGGAGATAAAGATGATAGTGATGGGGTGTCAGAGTGAACTCTCAAGTACAAGGCAGTGAGTATCAGGTACAATATAGATAGAAGATCTGGAGGGAAGGAGAGGGTCGGTTATTTCTTAAAGAGAGTGACAGATAGAGATAGAGCCAGAAGTGGATGTAGTGAGTGGTGGTCCCTAGTCTGATATGGTAGTTGAGCAAACAGGAAGAAAATTGTGTCAGTTTTGGCCATATTTGATGTGGGAGGTTTGTCTGTCCAGTGGAAGAGAATAGATAGTATTGAATATACAGACACACATTATATGTATTGTCTTTTGGTGTTTATAGAATTTGTTTCTCATTCTGTGCATGAAGGTGGTGAGCTGGTAGAATCATTAGCACACTGGGCAAAATACTCAGTGGCATTTCATCTGTTTTTATATTCTGAGTTCAAATTCGTATGAGGTTGATTTTGCCTTTCATCCTTTCGGGGTCAATAAAATAAGCACCAGTTAAGCACTGGGGTTAATGTAATCAACTTATCGCCTCCCCCAAAATTTGAAACTAATATTTCAGTGCATGAATAGCAAAATGAAAAAATAATATTCCTATGAGGAAATGAGCATTTGATAAAATGTCCTGTGATATTTAATTGTTCTGATTTCCAATCCCATCACAGTCAACTTCTTCTGTCCTCCTTCATGGGCTATAAAATGCATATAAAATGTAAGTATTGGAATTGATTTAATTAGCTGCACTCTTTCTTCCTCAAAATTGGTTTCATGAGCCTGTGTTTGAAGTAATATCTTGCAGTGTGTTGTGCCTTCAACAGCCTCGACTATGGAATGAAATTGAAGACATGAAATAAATCTTTAAAATAATGAAACAAATATCCTGAAGATGTATAAATTCATGTATCAGAACAGAATTGAAAACATTTATAAAAAATGTAAATAATTTCATGGGTCTCCTACTAATATCACCACCACCACTGCCATGATGATGATGATAGTGATTATTAGTGTAGTGGAGTGGCATAATCATTAGGGCTTCAGAAAAAATATCATGTGATACTTGTTCTGTCCCTTTATGTTTTGAGTTCAAACCATGCCTTGGTCAACTTTGTCTTTCATCCCCCTGGGGTTAATAAAATAAAATATCAGCAAAGTGCTGGAGGTTGATATAATTGACTAACTTCTCCTCTTGAATTTGTTGGCCTTGTGCCTATATAAGACATCATCATCATTATTACTAGTGTGGTGAAGTGGCAGAATTGCGAAAAATGCCTTGCAGTGTTTCCTTCCATGCTGAGTTCAAATCTTACCAAGGTCAACTTTTGCCTTGATGTTAACTATATCTCACTTAGAAATTACTGGCTTTGTGCATCAGTTATTGTGCAGAGGATAAACTCTTTACACCTACAAGGTAATGATTTCACTTAGCTTAAATATTTACAAATGATAGAATTAAAGGAAGTTAGCAATAAATTTTATGCTATGAGGAAGAAAAGACTTAGTTTTTAAAGACAAAAAGTTCTGAGACTTTAAGTGTTAGATTTCTTTCATAGCATAAAATATATCCACTGGTTCAACTCATTATATAATAATATTCATGGTCATTTTTTACTCTCCTGAAGTCAATAATATTATCTGATAAGAGATGTCACGGATTCAAAATTAACTATTTTTCTTGTTTGGTTTTGAAAGATAACTACTTTTTTGTTCTTTCTATTGTAAGTTTGGCCCTTCCATTTTTTTTCTTTCTTCTTTTTTTGCTATTTTAATTTTAGTCAGCTGCTAAATTTCTGTATTACATGAAAGTAGATGTAATGTGAAAATGTTCAGTCACATGAAGTTCATCTTAACAGCTATGACATCATCAATGTCATGATGTCATCACAACATGCTTGAAATGTGAGAAACTTTCAAGAAAATAAGGGTTATCCAGAAGTATTGGCCACATTTATAAAATATGGGTCTATTACCAAATATTGTACTTGGATTTGAAACCATTTTCCAGCTGGGTGTTGTTTGGAACTGGATAATATTGATATTGAAATTTGTACTTGCCTTTCATTATAAAATATATTTAAATGGACTTAAAACTCCACCACTTCGGAGAGGAATTGCTTTCACACAGGAAAGTTTTGATGAGCTAAAATCGTATCAATCTCACCGAATCTATTTCTACTGCTTCCTTGCTTTAATCAAATGTTCTTTTGTAACTTCAATTTACATTGAAGACTTTCTACATTCCCAGTGGATTGTTTTAAGTATTTTTTTCCCCAAGGGCAATTTTGTAAACAATGATGTTTTTAGGACATATATGATCACAATTTGCATGAGTTTATTTTACATAATTTACTATATGTTCAAGTGGTCCTATATCAATTTTATTTTAAAAAATTCATATCACTTTCCCTCCGAATCAATATCAAGTTTTTTTTTTAACCATTTTGTGCAGCTAAACTTAAGCTTAGTTTTTTTTTTATCCCTGCTCACCATTTTCCTTGCTGGTCATCACATCATTGGCGGTCTCTTCCTCTTATATGTCTGGACTGCCTTAATTCCATTTATTGTTTTAATTAGTTTATGGAATGAAATAACTTCAAAACCTCAAGAATTAAATGCTGTATTTCGCAACAACGTGAGACGTATTGCAAGTCTTGCTGATATCAATATAAAAAAAGTAGAATTAACATCTAAACCAATAAGGCCAAATTTTATACAGTTTAATCTTGCTTTATTTCATCAAATTCTGTTTCGAAAGACCATAAGAATTGACAGATATTTCTATCATACAAAAGAAGATGCAGAAGCATTAAGCTGGAAGCTTCTGAACTGGAACAACCTTGAAGCAATTGCCTGTCATCAAATCAGTCAATGGAATCATGGTCACACCATAAGGGCCATTATTACTTGGATCTTCTCTATGTTTTTCCCAGTAATTGTTGGTTGCTATTTGTTTAGTTCTCCCATAAGGCCTTTCGTTGCAACTGGTGAGCCTGTCATAATCATTGTATTTAATCTTTTAATGTATGTTGTTGATCCTTACTACAACTCTATTGAATGTTGTCATGTGACCAGCCTGAAACATGATCTGAAGGAAGCAGATCAGTTTGTGGAAGAAAACCTGTTTGGAGAAGAATTCCATGAAGTTACGGTAAAGATTTTTCATTTGGAGATGGAGAACGAAGAAGAAGTATCAATTTATTCTAGTCTCTATCATCCAAGAAACAAACTTTATGAAAAAACTATCAGTACATATAGATTTGTATCACAAGGTGTCTAGATAAGACTGGGAATGGTTCTAGGTAGCTTTGAACTAAACCAAGTTCAAATAAAAGTTGCAAATTTATTGACTTGGAATGATTTTTTAAAATTTTGAAACAAATTCACTTTTAGAGACATTATTTATTTCCCAATCCAATTCTAATGAAGAAAAATAAAAACAACCTGTTTGTTTTCTTTAGATATTTGCATTTCTTTGTATTCACTGATAACAGTAGTTGAATGCTTTTAAGCTAAGAGTTCCCAGTTTTCTGGGCCTTGTATCTAAACCATAAGCATGATGTAATTTATGATCAACTGCAACAGGCAGAAAAGAAGCTATTATAATTTATATAACGAAAATATCATACCTCATTATATAATACAGTAAATATATGTTTGATCTGTAACTCTTTCTGATACCAATTTTGGGTTTCTCGTACAATATCTTTTGCTTTAATGTTAAAACCTCTTCTCATAATTTTATGAACAATTGTTTTTTTACAAAGGTGAAGGGCCAGAAATTTTGGGGAGAGAGTTAGTACTTTATTTTATTGACCCACCCCTTACCTGGAAGGCTGGAAGAAATACTACACATAATTTTGTTTGATGCACTAATGATTCTGCCAAGTGACCAACCTAAAATACTAAATCGAGTTGTTGATTCATTTCAAAATTTATTGAAACATTAAGACATTGAACTTCATTAGAAATCCAATCACATAAGAGTTAAAATTGGAATCCAAGTGAAGATGTTAGAAATCAAGATTTCAGATGTCCTTGATATTTTACTGTTTTGATACCAAACAAGCAGTTTCACATTCAGTCTCTCTGCATGGGATCTTAAACTAGGGTCATTTACAATAGCCCTGAGCTGACCAAAGCATTGTGAGTGGATTTGGTAGGGAGAAACTGCAAGAAGCTTGTTGTATATTTTTTTTGTTTGAGTATTTATGCATGGATGGGTGTGTTTGTGTTTCCTAGTCTTGACATCATGTAAAAGTAGTAAATGAGTGACACTGCAATGCAAGTGGTGCCCTTCATTTCCAATCATTTGTGAAAACGTCTGGCCAGGAGGTAAATATTACCTTATTTAGAAACAGATAAAGGCTAGCAACAGGAAGGGCATCCAGCTGTAGAAAATCAGCTTCATGATGCAGTTTGCTGTTATTTGTTGCTAATGGAGAAATTGGAGACCCAGGAGGGGCTAGTGTTAACCATCTAATGTTCTTTTGTGTTGGTCAAATGTGGAAGCTGTCTGTGTTATTTTTTTAATCAGGAAGGAAGGGCTATTCTGATGACCATTTAGAGATCATCCAAAAGTAGTGGGATGTAGGAAGTGGGGAAGGTTGGAGACTGGGCCCGAATGCATGCTTGCAACAGAGTGGACTTTGCTAAAGTACCAGGTGGGTTGCAAACAGGGCAATGGACTAAATTTATCACACAAGTTAGCTAGAACAGGATTTGAACTGAGAACACAGAGTCAGAAGAAATACCACATGGCATCACCTTTATTTGTTGATCCTGAATTCAGGATGCAAGGTGCAGGAACAAATAACACAGGGCATCTTGTCTGATGCTCTACTGATTCTGCCAGTTCTCCACCTGTGTCTTCCATGTATACTGGTTATGTATTCTCGGAGTCAAATAGTTGTTCTGTAGTGTTGCAAGCAAGAAAGGTGAAAATTGCTCCACCCAGGGCCTTTTTATGTTTTTTTTTTCAGATTCAGCTTTCCTCTTTCTGTGTTTACATTCTTTCACTTACTTGACTGTGGCCACACTGGAGCACTACCTTAAAAGTTCAGTTACATTCTTGAATCATACAGACTCATAAGGGTCGGTTTCTCAGTTTCATGGCATATACATTGGTCCATCACAGGATTAATCTTGTCAATTGAGTGAACTGGGGCAAATTGAAATGAAGTGTTTTGCTCAAGACCACAATGTGTCACCTGGTCCAGGAATCAAAACCAAAACCTTACGATCAGGAGTCCTACACCCTCACCAGTAAGCTATGTGCCTCCACATGTCTAACTTCCATCACTAAAAACAACCTTTCCTATTCCATGGATATATCTGTGTGGTTAAGAAGTTTGTTTCACAATGTAGTGCTAGATTTCACTGTGAGGCACCTTGTCGGAAATAATGAAAAGTTCACTCTTTGATGCTCAGATGTCAAGGCTGTTCATTTTGGGGACTAAATACATATCTGTGATACCCTTGAGATACATTGTTGTCACTGTACAGCATCCAGCTACTTCATTAATAGAAAACAATACAGTAAGAGATATGCTGATAAGCCAAATGGTCAAACTTTAACAGAATTATCAAATTTTGCTTCCTTTCCTGCCTTTTCTCCTTTAACAGTCAGGCAAAGTTGATAGCATACAGCACCAAAGTAGAAACAAACAACAAAAATGAACCTAAAATATATAATGGGGCAACAGAATGAACATTTAGAAGTTGTCAGACCTGATAGCAGATACAGTAAAGTTGTGTTCAAAATTATATGGTTCTTGTGTGGGATGTCCTAATATATAAATTCAAAACTACCCAATTAATAGTACAGGACCAGTAGCTTCAAATAAAAAATCTGGAGTGACCTTGGAGCAAAAATTTTAACAAAAGAATGGAACTGTTAGCACTGTGCATACATGACACTAAGTAACTTTTATGTAAATATCAACCTGGTGCTGAAAAAAATGGTATTGAAATGTTTAATGTGTGCATATAACTGTGCATGTATATGTATACATCAACACAAGTGCACACATTCATTGACTTTAAAAATATTAAAACTATTACCTTAAAACAATGATGCAATTTTATGAGGAAAATTATAAGAGTGACTTCACACTTAAGAAGTTTTAAGATGTTTAAATATTTCCATGAGAATGTGAAGCAGCTATTTTTTCACATATCTTTTACTTGTTTCAGTCATTTGACTGTGACCATGCTGAAGCACTGCTTTTAGTCGAGCAAATCGACCCCAGGACTTGTTCTTTTTAAGCCTAGTACTTATTCTATCGAACCACTAAGTTACGGGGACGTAAACACACCAGCATCGGTTGTCAAGCGATGTTGGGGGGACAAACACAGACACACAAACATATACACATACGTACATATATACAATGGACTTCTTTCAGTTTCCGTCTACCAAATCTTGGTCGACTTAAGGCTATAGTAGAAGACACTTGCCCAAGGTGCCAAGCAGTGGGACTGAACCCAGAACCATGTGGTTCATAAGCAAGCTACTTACCACACAGCCACTCCTACGCCTATATCACACATTTTTTTTTAAACAAAAAGAACAAAGATAAACATTTTCTTGAAACTTTTGTTTCATATTTCAAAAGCTAAGCTGGCTGGAACTACCATCTGATGAGTTACTAGAAACACCAAGTACTGGAAATTGGTTCCTTTCAGTTATAACTGGTGTTCTGTTGGTTATGAGTGTTCCAGTTGATCTGATCAAGGAAACATCCTGCTTATGAGGTTAAAATGCAAGTGGCTGAGCATTCCAGACACATGTGCCCATAATATAATTCTCAGGGAGATTCAGCGTGACACAGAATGCGACAAGGCTGGTCCTTTGAATTACAAGTACAACTAATTTTTGCCAGCTGAATGGACTGGAGAAACATAAAATAAAGTGTCTTGCTCAAGGACATACAACACCACCAGGAATCAAACTCATAATCTTACTATAGTGATCCGAACACCCTAACTATTAAGCCATGCACCTTTACTACTTTCAGTTATAATGTCTTAAAAGATACACTTGTACTGAATCCTATAAATTGTTGCTTCTGGTCAATCAAGATTTATATAATGTATATATATATATAATGTGTACATACATATAAATACTGTACTCTGGCCCCTGTACCGGTGGCACGTATAAAGCACCCGCTACACTCCTGGAGTGGTTGGCATTAGGAAGGGCATCCAGCTGTAGAAACACTACCAGATCAGACTGGAGCCTGGTGCAACCTCCTGGCTTCCCAGACCCCAGTCAAACCGTCCAACCCATGCTAGCATGGAAAACAGACGTTAAATGATGATGATTTATCTGTACTGGTGCATTCCTGTTAAGCCAAAAAATGGCAACTTAGCCACTCATTAAACTCAAATCAATGAAATAAGTATTAGATTGAAGTAAGTAAAGTGGTTGATAGTCTTGAATAATGATAATCTAGCAAAAGAATAAATTCTGTTGAATGTGCTTTTGAAATTGTGTGCATACATCAATGACTGATGCATCTGGACACATTGTCAGTGATGTGCCTGGTATCAGCGGGTGTTTTGGGTCTTTCAACATCATACACCCTCTTCTAGGTGACCCAACTGGGGCTGATCAGAACCCAGTTTGTGTCCAGCTGGCCAACTAGCTACCCCATGGCTCTCCTCTTTTGATCCACAGCCATCTTGAGGCCCTCTCTGCTGCATCGGTGGTACTGCGGATGGCCTTCTGCCTCCTCACTCCCTCGATGACCAAACTGCTGAAGGCTCTGATCAGGGAATGGGCTGCAAAACCCCTACATCCAACCTCCACTGGGAGACACCTCACTCTCCAACCAGCCTGCTGGCAGTCACTGATCAGACCCGCGTACTTGGAGGGCTTTCTCTCAAAAACTTCTTCCAGGCGATCTTCCCATGGGACCGTCAACTCCAACAGCACCACTTGCTTGGTGGACTCAGAAACAAGGACAATGTCTGGTTGCTGACCACAATGTGGCCAGGGAACTTCAGCTGATGATCAAGATCCACCAGTAGCTGCCAGTCTCTTTAAGATGTTAGTATGTTTGCTGATATTTTTCTGGCAGGGGTTGCAGAGTTAATATACATATTTAAGTTAGGATCAGCCATTGGTGTGTTAGGGAAACTGTGCTGTTACTGGCATGAACCCAAAGGAAATGATAAAGAACTACAATAAATTGCCAAATGCTGTGCCAACACAGATTGTCTAACAAATGCCAACATGGAAAGCCTAGATACAGATATACATTCATACAATGAGAGAAGAGCAATGAAAATGAGGCAGTAAACTTTAACATACAAGTATTTCTTTTTACAGTTGGCCACCATTGTTTTTTAACTGCTAATCATGCAACTACAAATAAAAAAAAAATGAATGGTAAAGGGAACACATCAACATTTAGTTTCTTTTCCATGCTGGCATGGGCTGAATGGCTTGACAGGAACTGGTAACGCCAGGGATCGCACCAGGTTCCATTATCTGTTTTGGCTCGGTTTCAATAACTGAATGCCCTCCCTAACACTAAACGCTTGACAGAGTACTAGGTGCTTTTCACATGGTATCAGCACCCACACCAATGTTTTTGTTACGATAGTTTAACCCTTTTGCAACCATATTTTTAAAGAATTTGGATAACAGATTTTTAATTATTAAGCTGTTTGAAACATAAACGTCCTTACATATATTATGATGGTAAAGTTTCTGAATACAAGCTTTTTAGACCAGCTGGTCTCATTTTATATCACAAAATGAAATGTGGTCTCAGATAGGTTGACACAAAAAACTTAGCAGCATTTTGTCTGTTTAAACTATAAAAACAGCATATTTCCAAAGGTCTCGGTCGCTGGTCATTTCCTCAGTGAGACCTAAAGTTCGAAGGTCGGGCTTCACCACCTTGTCCCAGGTTTTCCTGGGTCTACCTCTTCCACGGGTTCCCTCAACTGCTAGGGATTGGCACTTTTTCACACACCTATCTTCATCCATTCTCGCCACATGACCATACCAGCACAATCGTCTCTCTTGCACACCACAACTGATGCTCCTTAGGTCCATTTCTCTCAGGGTACTAACGCTCTGTCGAGCATGCACACTGACATTACACATCCATCGGAGCATACTGGCTTCATTTCTCGCGAGCTTAAGCATGTCCTCAGCAGTCACGGCCCATGTTTCACTGCCATGTAGCATGGCTGTTCGTACACATGCATCATACAGTCTGCCTTTTACTCTGAGCGAGAGGCCTTTAGTCACCAGCAGAGGTAAGAGCTCCCTAAACTTTGCCCAGGCTATTCTTACTCTAGCTGTTACACTTTCAGCACACCCACCCCCACTACTGACTTGGTCACCAAGATAATGGAAGCTATCAACTACTTCTTACCCCTGGAAAGTGACGGAAGTTGTTTTCTGCAGATTTTCAGAGGTTAATGCTCCCATGCATCTGCCACATACAAAAACTATCTTCCTAGTTAGCCTTCCTTTGACATTGCTGCACCTCTTATGTGTCCATAGCTTACACTTGGTGCATCTTATAGAGTTTCTACAGATTGAGCAGGGCCATCTACCTGAAGGTGTTTGTGATTTGTCTACCTTCCTACTTATTACGACTTTGGTTTTAGCTAGATTGACTCTAAGGCCCTTCGATTCTAAACCTTGCTTCCTGAAACTTCTCCTCCAGTTCTGATAGTGACTCAGCAATTAGAGCAAGGTCATCAGCATCCTGTCTTGAATTCCTCCGTAATTGCCTGGAGGACTATGATAAATAGGAGGGGGCTGAGGACTGAGCCTTGGTGGACCCCTACCTCTACCCGGAATTCTTCACTGTACTCGTTGCCAACCCTCACCTTACTAGCAGCGTCCCTGTACATGGCTCACACAGCTCTCACTAACCATTCATCTATCCCTAGTTTCCTCATTGACCACTCTCTCTCTAATTAGTTGGGTTATGACCCTCTCTGTAACCTTCATCACCTGATCCAACAGCTTGATACCTCTGTAATTATTTGTATCTAGGGCATCACCTTTACCTTTGTAGCAGTTGACTATTATGCTGCTACACCAGTCATTGGGTATGACTCCTTTGTGTATCACCTGATTAACTATACGGGTGACTAGGCTATAGCCGACACTACCAGATATTTTGAGCATCTCTGCAGTGATACCTGATGGGCCTGGGGCTTTCCCTGTCTTCATGCTTCTAATTACCTTAACTACCAAGGAACTATCAGCTCTGATAGCTGGTCCCTCTGTTGGGTCAACATTCGGCAGACTCTCTTTATCCCATTCATTTTCTTTATTCAGCAACCTTTCATAGTGGCGTCTCCAAGCCTCTCTTTGCATCCTCATTTAGCGCAAGTGAACCATCTTCCATGCAAACACACTTCTCTCTCACACACTGTCTTGCAACGTGAAACACCTCCAGTCTTTGGTCCTCACGGCGCAGAACATTGGCAAATATTTTCTCATCTGCTTCCCCTCTGGCTAGATAGACCTGTCTCCTAGCTTCCCTTTTAGCAGTCTGATACAATTCCCTGCTACCACCATTCTTCCAAGTCTGTCTCTTTTCTCTAATAGCCCTGTCTACAACACTGTTCCACCACCACGTTACCTTGGGACGAGAGGGGACTTTGCACCAGTCACAGATCTGGTCAGTGGCTCTCAGCAGGTTGTCCCTTAGAAACCTCCAGTTGCCCTCTACCCCATGTGATACTCTATCCCTTTCTACTTCGTCAAAGGCTTCAAGTAGCATGTCCCTAAATCTCTGTCCATTCGCAGGATCTTTAAGCTCCCAGATCCTTCTTCTTCATGTTGGTCATCTTCTGGTTGTCCTCCTAGTCCTGATCCTAAAGTCACTAACTACCAGTCTATGTTGTGGGGTACATTCTTTGCCTGGGAAGGTTTTAGCATTTATAAGTAGCCATCTCTCCCTTTGCCTGGCAAGGATGTAGTCAATTTGGCTGGTATGTTTCCTGAAGTTAGTGTTGCAAATCATAAGATTATTTGCATCGCAGAACTCCAGCAGCCTGGTTCCCTCCTTGTTGCGGGAACCATAGCCACAGCCTCCATGGAAGCACCCAGCATGTCGTCCAACGTGACCATTGAAGTCACCAGCCACAAAGAGAAGGTCTCTGTCGTTCGTCAACGAGGTAGTCTGCAGTAGAGTGTCATAGAATCGGTCTTTCTGTCCATCGGGTAACCCCGGCTGAGGAGCATAGGCTGATATAATGGTTGCTAATCCATGATGAAGCACTAATCTAATCTTAAGTATTCCCATTTCTCAGCGATAAGTATACCCACGCCACCAACCCCGTCAGTGTTTCCTCCCCAGAAAATCTTGTACCTGTGTTCCTTGCCTGTGAGGAACCTAGCAGAACCTCCTCTCCACCTTACTTCTTGCATGTAACATATATCCACACATCTCGACTATCTTGCCAGACCTACCTTTCAGTGTGCCAACGTTGAGGGTGCCAACCCTGAGGGTGTGGGAGGTATGGGCCCTAGAGACCCTGCGACGGTGGACAGTAGCTTCATGTACCTGAAAAGAAAACTCGCATTTGGCAGAATTCATGAGCAAGTAATACAGTAGCCTTCAATGCAACCTGCATAACACTACCCATTCATATTTTGCACTGTATGAACATTACCTTACATAGGTCGAAACTAGGGGTAGGGATGGTGAAAGAGCATTTGCAGTCTTCAAGGGAAGCAACCCAGGGATGACAAAGAATAGGAACTTCCGGCATGTGTGGAGGGGGTGGGTGGGTGAATGCCCCCAAACTAGGAAGAGGATTCTGTTAATCGTGAGAGCAAGAAAGTAGGTTTGAAAAATCTGAGAAAGTCAAATTTTAGGGGGAACGATAAGTGGCTATGAAACGGGAGCAACACGGAGACAAGACTAAACGAAAAACATTACATGAATGGCATGTTGAAAACTGAAAGAATAATATGATGAGAGGATACTGAAAAAATAATATGAGAGAAAAATTGAAGAATAACGAAAGAATAATGATGATACGTGCAAAGGGTAGGAGAAAGCGAGGTTGAAAGAAGAAATCTTAGCTTAACCGTTCACGAGATGTGCGTTCGTAGTGGAGTTGGAAGCGAGTGGGGTTCCCAATTTGCGTTCGCTAGTTTATATATGGCAATGGTGGTTATTGAAAGACGGGGGCATATAGAAACATAGGGAGAGGGACAGGGTTAGTTAGGGAGGGGGGAGAGAAGTGGTCAAGGAACACGTGGGCGGAAGCTGTGTGATGGGCTTTGACTAGCATAGTTGAAACGAGACGACAGTGTCGATAATATTTATTAAAAAATAAAAGGCCAAATTGAATACAATGTGATCTGAATGCAGATTGGAAAGAGGTAAACACCAAAACATTTGTTTCCTGTTCTAGTTATCTTGTAAATCCACAACACTAGTCACACTTAATTATGTAGGTGTAGTTGAGACTGCTTTACAAAAATAGTAGGGCAGCTTGAGCAATTATAGGGTCAGGTTGACTCAAGCTTTCTGAGTGAAATTGAGTAAAGAGAAAATGTGTAGGTCATTGGATAGATTGTAGCTGTAATTGAAAGGTTCAGCTTTGTCATACACTATATATCACTCTTGATTCCATCTGAGGATTACATTAAGCCTATGTAGAACACTGAGAGTTCAGTTGATTAATAATGCTTACTGACATCCCGTTATATGTACCATTCGTGTATACGAATTGGTTTAATCACTCTACCACCCCTTCTGTGACAATGAATGAAATCACAGCTGTATGTATTACATAAAAATACTGAAGACAAGTGGTGAGCTAGCAGAATCATTAGCACACCACACAAAATGCTTACCAGCATTTCATCCCAATTTACATTCTAAGTTCAACTTTGTCTTTCATCCTCAGATTGCTAAAACAAAGTACCAGTCAAGTATTGAGATAATATAATTGACTGTTTCATTCCTCACCAAATTTCTAGCCTTATGACTCGCTTAGAAATTATTAATCATCAATTAGTAGAGCCATTAAACCATAGAGAGAGAGAGTGTGTGTGTGTGTGCATATATATATATATATATATATATATATATATACACACACACACACACACACACACATACTCACAAAAAGCTACCATAGGGGAGGGGTTTCTCTTTAGATTTGTGAGTTATGTGGCAACTTCACTGGTTACCATGTAATCCACTGTCAGGTGCTTGGTATTAGAAGGGGCAGCTAGCAGTAGAAACCATGCAAACTAAGACACAAAAGGTAAATGTAAAATGATAATAGAAACTGTACTGATGCTTCTTGAGATATGTATGTCTGGCTGTCTCTCTATACACACACACACACACACACACAAATATTTATGTACAAATGTAAGTGAATGTTGTTTCATGTCTACGTAGTCACCGAAAGTACAACTGATTACATCTGTGGTAAAGAATAACCCTCATTGTTTGTCAGTTTCAGCATGTGAAAAAAGCTTTACTTGAGAAAAAGAGGGAAGAGTTTACAAATGGACAGGCATCTAGTCATAGAATACAGCCTTTATAAGTCTCATCCTATTCATACCAGCATGGAAAAAATAAATGGATGTATACATGTGTGTACAAGTAAAATACATGTGCACACATACACATCTATGGATGATGCATTTTTAAAAACAAGTCAGTTGAGAAGACACATGTAGATAGGAAGGATACCATAGTCTGATAAAATGGAAATTATTAGAACTTTTAATGCTCATTCCTTTTCAAAGCTGCTACTAAGAACTGATTGTAACATTTTGGGTTCAAGACAATGATCTGTTGACCCCAATACACGAATGGAGACGAGCCAATTCAAAAAATAAATTCGATTTCTATGTAGTGGGACTTAGCAGAAATAATGAACTTCAGGTGCAGGTATGGAAGTGTGGACTGCAAGACACTAAGTGAATAACACCTTGTGGGTGAAATTTGGTAGAGAAACTGTACAGGTGCCAGTTATGTATATGTATGTAATAAATGTATGAGGAAGGGGCACAACTCAACTAATCGGGGAGAGAGTTAACCTAGATGAGATGCTGTTTGGTTTTGTGTCACAAAGAGGCACTACTGATGCTATGTTCCTAGCAAGACAATGGCAGGAGAAGCATTCAGCAAAATAATTAGCCTCTGTACTTGGCTTTTGTCGACATGGAGAAAGCCTTTAACAAGGTTCACTGCTTCTGTATCTAGTGAGAGCTGTACAAGTCTTGTACAGGGGTGCTGTCAGTAAGGTGAAAGTTGGCAATGAATTTAGTGTACAAGTAGTTCACCAAGGGTCAGTCCCCTTGTGTATCATAGACGCCCAGACCATAACAGAGGAATTTAAGACAGATTGTCCTTGGGAGCTCCTCTACACTGATGACCTTATAGCTGAGTCCCTACAAAGAGAGAAGAAAATTCAAATGTGGAAGGTCTGGAATCAAAGGGCCTTAGAGTTAATTTAGCAAAGACAAAAGGCCTAATAAACAGGAAAGCAGACAAATTACTAATCCCTTCAGGCAGATAACCCAGCCTGATATTTAGAAATTCTAGATGGTGTGCCCAGTGTAAGCTATGGACACATAAGCAGTACAGTGGTATCATGGGAAGGTTAATAGAGAAAGTAATCTTTGTGTGTGGAAGGTGTGCAGGTACAATAAACACTAAGAATATATAGGAAATAAACTTCCTCAAATGTCTGTGGAGGATCCTTAGAAATAGTAGATAGCTTTTGTTACCTAAGTGACCAAGTTAGCAGTGGAGGAGAATGCTTTGAAAGCATAGTTGCTGGAATAAGAACAGGCTAGGCAAAGTTCAGAGAGCTACGTTTGTTCGTAAAAAAAAAAAAAAAAAGGTAAAAACATTAGAGTGAAAGGCAAATTGCATGATGCCTGTGTTTGGACAGCTATGCTACACAGCAGTGAAACATGGGCTATGACTACTGAAGACATGCAAAAGCTTGAAAGAAATGAAGCCAGCATGCTCTGTTGGATGTGTGCTCTGTTGTATGCATGTATGATAGAGCATGTTTTAAGAGAAAAATTAGTGCATTAGATGTAGCGTGCATGAGAGAACTTCACTAAAATGGTCATGTGATGCACATGGATGAGGACAGCTGCATAAGGAAGTGATCTTTAAATTGTGGAAGTAGATTCAGGAAGACTTGTGAAGTTGTGAGAAACAATCTTCAGATGTTGAGCTTCACAGGGGAAATGAGACTTATTTGCTGTGCTTGAAAACACATGTAAAGTTAAATAAAATAGTGGCAGACTATAACTCTTCTCTTACACACACAATCTGTCTTCTGTCAAAACTCCTCCCACCTCAGATCACTATCCACTGTAGGCCTCCCTCACCAGCCATTCCAATTTCTCTCACCATCATTTGTTATAGTCACCTCTTCTCCATCTCTAAATATCCCCTTCTGTACAACTTATACTTCCTCCTACTACATCTCAAAGACCTATTTCTCTCTCTTTTCCTACTGGGATAGCCAAGTATCCTTACAGTAAGACACCAATCTATCCCTCTATTATACTCTCTCTCACCTGGCACAAAGCCATTTCCCAGCTCCACTCTTTCGCCCAGTTGTTACTAGGCTACTCCGCTGGTGTGTGCCACATAAGCACCCAGTATTACACTCTGTAAAGTGGTTGGTGTTGGAGAACCCATGCTAAAGCAGATGGAACCTGATGCAGCTCTCTGGCTTGCCAGCTCATCAAGCTGTCTAACCCATGCCTGCATGGAAAACAGACGTTAAATGCTGCTGCTGCTGCATGTGTAACTTTGCACTGACACTGTTTTCAGCTACTGGTAACTAAATTTATACCTCACAGAACCAAAAGCGGCTGTTTGTGATGCTATTGAATAAAGTATCCAATTTGAAAAACAAAGGTTGGTGCCAGGAAAGTTATCCAGTTGAAGAATTCTGCCTCCACAAGTCTCATCTAATGCATGCCAACATGGAAACAGCAGATGTAAAAATGATGGTTACCTTGTAACTAGTGTTCAATGCCTACAGAAAGATGAAAGTCCAAATGTAAGCTGCCATAATATACCGAGATTTACTTCTACTTTTAACCAAATATTTTTTTTAGAGAAGGATATTGGGTAGAGTTGATTAAAGTACCTTGAACAAGGACTAAAAGACATGGGGGAAAATAATCAGCTTCTGCTCCAACTGTGAGGTGATTATAATTTTTAGTATTCTGACTGGTTGCTAGGAACCAAAGTGGACGTGTCAGTTTGTTTTGTATTTGATTAGTCTCTTGAAAGCTGAGCTGCAGCTGAATGATTGAGAATAATCAAACATATGTAAACATGTCACATCTCTTTTGGTTGGTACATGTTATGTTGATAAGGCAACTGGAGTCTGGGTGGCCAGGGGAGTTACCAAGTTCAGAGGGTCAACTTTTGGAGATGAAGAGAGACAAATGAGTTGGGAGCACCTGAGTGGATGCAGTGAGATCAGCCAGTTCAGTAGCAGAGGCCAATACAATGACCAGGTGGGACGGGGGACGAGCATACCTATGGCGCCAGAGACTGGAGTGTGTCTGAGAGTAAATGAGTTAATAATGTGAAAACGTGACAATGGTAATTAAAATAGTAATCTAGCAGAATGTGTGAGATTTCAGGGAGAGTGAAAGAGATGTTAATTGCCTGAATTGTCACTAATTAACAAAACTGATGAAGATAGTTCAACTGTGAACTATCTCGATGATAAAGCAGAATCAATATATGTAGCAGAATATCCCACAGCTGAAGCTATTTTTCACTTTTAAATTCAGTTATATTTCCTTGCCTGATTTCATTTTTCACTAATAAACTCCAGTGTTACACCAATGAATCTTTCATGAACATTCTATTGATTCAAAAATGAATGAGAAACAAAATAAATCTCCAGTTGTTTTCTTGCAGAGTTGTGAGCTGATGTGTCAGATAAATAAGTTACCGGCAATGTTATGAGAAAGAAGACCAGTGAGAAGAAAAATTGCACAAAAAGATAGAAAAGAAAGAAAAAAAAACAAATTTTTTTTTTTTACATAATTATTATAATGATCACTTTGATAACAAGCTTGGGAGAGCTTTCTTCTCTCTCCACCACCCCCAGCCAACTGCTGAGTGGGAGTTGGTTAGGGTGCTGGGAGTAAGACAAAACTATACAATCACAAGAAATAGACACTTTTAAGACAAAAAGGCAACATTAGTATGTACATGAACAATTCCAAAATATATTTTTTGAAGGATTTTTCAACATATAAATCGAGTCTTCTGAACATAGGGCTCAAGTTTAGTTTGTTGTGGGGAGGGGGCTGGAGGAGTTTTCCTTTTTTGTTTTTGAAAAAATTTTCTTTTAATATTCGAGAATTGCAGATAAAATTCCATAAAATGTGAATTCAGTATTTTTAATTTCTTTTTCTCCTTTTGTTGAAAAATCTTGATATTAGGAAACATGGTGAAATAAGATTAATAGAACATTTAAGAGAGAGGGAGAGAAGGAGAGAAAGAGATAGAGAGGTGTTTGTATGTGTATGTATGTGTGGGGGGAAGGAGACCTGATAAAAATTTAGTATAACTGTGCTAAATACTTTCTGTACAAATATATGTAGTCAAACTGCAGTTTATATATCTGT
The DNA here is from genome assembly GCF_006345805.1 of Octopus sinensis. NCBI lineage: Eukaryota > Metazoa > Mollusca > Cephalopoda > Octopoda > Octopodidae > Octopus > Octopus sinensis. The sequence goes on from NC_043020.1 coordinate 20,206,074, forward strand.
CTGTGTTTAACTTATGAACCAATTCTGTACATGGCATGTGTGTGTATGTCTGTGTGTGTGTGTTTGTATGTGAGCTGTCGTGTGTCTTGGCAATAAATATATTTCAGATAAAAGGGGAAGTTAGAGAGAGAGAGAGAGAGAGGGGAACCATCATTATGAGGGAGGCTTATCAATAAAATTCGTTGTTAAAGTCTTTTCCCATTGTTTAAAGAGACATTAAAAAAAATGAAGTAAAATAAAGGAAAATTAAACATAACAACAAAACGTGAATATTATTACCAGGGCAGCTGGAATCATAATTGTTGTTGTTACCCCCGCCCCACACATTTCCATTCATACACTGAGTGATGTTACACCATAGCAATCTGTACTCTAAAACACACACACACACACACACCACACACACACACACATATATATTACAACAAACACATTCACATCGCTGTATATTGTATACATGCTTACCTTGACAACTCGTTAATCTACTATATTTAATGAATGGCAGGTAGATGAACGTATCCTGTCAATAGTGCAAAACTGTATACTTGACAAAGTGACACTTAACTGACTGCTCATCAGTTCCATGTGGAGGCAAGTGCACTGCTAAGATGACTAACAGAAGCACTATGTAAAGTGTTCTGTTGGTCTGCAGTACTGAGCTCAGATCTTCCCATGGGTCAGTGGAGAAGGCAGCAAGGAAACCAGATGTTCCCTTACAATGTGCCTTAACAGGTTAAAGAATATTTACTAGTGAGTGTGAGTATAAATGAGTGTATATAACATAAATAAAACAGGTGTGTGTGTGTGTGTGTGTGTGTATATATATAAAAAACATATAACACACACATACACACAAATATACACACACACATGCACACAAAGATTTACTTACATACATGGAAATTTTATACAACAGATTAATAGAAATTTTGTTGTATATTCAGGCATGATCAGTGAAACAGATTTATTTTAACAATTAACTTTCATTATCAATGCAGTGTCACAGTTTTTGTTACTTTCTGTACATTTTACATCACTTAAAACATTGGGGTGGAGGGTAGAGGTCAAAAGAGAGAGGGAATGGGGGTTTAGAGAGTGAATGGGTTGGGGTGCATTAACAAACAAAAACTGATCTCTGCCAAACAAGTGTTGATGGCATTAAACCCGAGAGAAGCTGCAGAGTCCTCAGAATCTGTGTATGTATGTGTGTGTATATGTATGTGTGTGAATTTGTGTGTGTGAATGTATGTATCTATCTATATATATATGAGATAGATAGATAGATAGATAGACACACACCTATTTTTGTTTCCTTCTGGCAGTGCACACTTCCTCCCCCCACTATGGAATCTTCATTTGTCTGTCTTATTCATATATACATGTGTGTATGTGTGTGTACATGTATGAAGACCTTTGTTAGGTTTTTGTTCTCCAATGAGAAATTGTAACAGATTTATGGTTGAAGAAGAAGAAAGAGGAGTAGAGAAAGAGAGGGGCAGAGAGAAAACTGTCATGGTTACATATTCTCAAAATAATAAAAAGGTGAGGGCAGTGGCACTGAGTAGACTTGAGCTGCAGGCACTTTGCAATACAACAACCAACAAACCCCCTGTACACAGCCTCAATCGGTTTACTTACCCCCAGTTTTTTCTTTTTCATTCTTTCATATTTTATTTATATATTTTAAAAATTTTTATTTGAAATTGTGAAGTGATCATCCGACTTGGCGGTGTGTTTGAATTTTTTTTTCAATGTTTCAACAGAAAAAGGATAAACAATTTTTTTGTGTTTTATTTATATTATTATTATTATTAATATATTATTATAATTATTATTAATATTATTATCAATATTTCTTATTAATATTTATTTCTTCTGTCTTAAGCTTTCTCAAGTTGTCATTAGACTGAAGCAAGTCTATCAACTTGGCTGTGTTCAGGAAAGCTTTGCTGCTGTTGGCAGTGTCATTGGTCTCACCGTTCTGGTCGGCAAGTTAAGACAGGGCTAAACTTAACCCATCACATTCTTGAGTGAGTGGTTGCAGTGAGCTGGCTTTAACATCACTATTAGAGCAACTGACATCTGCGGAGAGCTGGTGTCAATAGATCTCTCTTCAGCCTGACAAACTCCCAGGGTTGTCCAGATAACAATCACTAGGCAGGAAATGCAAAGACTAGTTCATTAACAATCACTGGCCTCAATTTTTGGTCTTTTTCGGTATTTTTTTTGAATAATTTTTTCCTTTTAATATAAACATTTGATTTGTGTTAACATTTATCTGACAGTAACTGTTCCAGAAGACTTCCTCCTCCTCCTTTTGAATCTGCTTTTCTATCTTCACATGGCTGCAAGTAATAAGGAAACAAGGTAAGAAATAATTACACATGACAAAATATACAGAATCCCACTTATTCCATCTCTTAAACTACACTAGAAGCATTCGGTTTATATACGAAATGTAGACTATTTGCTTTATAGTACCTTAAATAGATACTATGGATGCAAAATTGAGTGGTTAAGAAGTTTACCTTGTAGCATGCTGGGTAAGTGCATTTATCACAGCTCTGTGAATAAATTAATATGGACAGAAACTATATAGAATCCTGTTGAAGGAACTCATAATTCTACAATGCAGCATTGTCACATTGATTGTACTGGAGACTAACTGAGGAATATTCAACCATTTTTCACACAAATTCAATAACTAGGTTGTCCAGTTGGTCAAACGACTGGATGCTGATACACCAAAATCAATAAGAGCCTGCCATTTATAATGCTCTGAATTCAAATCCTGCTAATATTGACTAATGTTCTAGAAAAATGAATGAACTCAATTAATTGTACCCCTACCTCCTTACAGCTAACCCCTCGTAACTACTATCACTACTGTATCATCACAGTCTATTATCTTTCGTTAGTAAATACATGCTGTACATTCTTAATATAAACATTGTACTCTGCTACTGAGATGGACGCTGTAGGAACACTTCCTCCCCCAGTATTGTCAGCTTGCATTCTATACCATCAAACACTACGAAATGGAATGTGCAATGTTTATTATACAGCAACACAAAGAAAAATACTAACTAAAGATACCTAACAGATTTATTTAAAAAAAATAACACTGGTGTCTAAATGAAAAACATTCTAATATTTACATTTTCATTATGTTTTCCTCTCTGATTATCAGGTGTTTTATTCCTGGATGTGTATATAGTACTTGATTCAATTTGAACTTTGAATCTATATTTCTAAATATAAGGATATTAACACTTGTCCATTAACACACATTTATTCATTGATACATTTTTATGTTATTTTACATTTATTTTCCAGTAAAAGCAGTCATATTTAGTTAGGCACCAGTGGTTTTTCAGCAATCTGTATCATTTTTATATATTTTTTATTATTTGTTTCTACTATTGGACTGTGGTCATGCTGTGACAGCACCTTGAAAGCTTTAGTTGATCAAATTAACCACAACACTTAATCCTCTAGTCTCTATTTGCTGTACAAGGACAAACACCAGTTGTCAAGTTGCAAGACAAAAGTATAAACACCCTCTCACCTACATGAAATTGGGTCTACTCAGTTTCCACCTACGAAATTCCCTTACAAGTCACTAATCAGTCTGGACCTATCGCAGAAGACACTGCTTAAAATACTGTGCAATGGATATTTCATTCCAAACTTAAGACATTTATCTATTAAAGCTCTATGTTCTATTTTGTGTTTAAAAGATAACCCAGTTTCTTCTTATATTATATCTGCTGTAATTGTGTATGATGTTATTGGTGCAGTTCTCGTTTTCTAGCCATTCTTTCATAGATTCAACTTAAAACAATGAATCTGTGCTATATTTTAATTTAGTTCAAATGTTATGTGTGCAGCAGGATATTCTTAGGCAACCTCAGTTGTTGTAATAACACAGTGTGGTCCTAGATAGTCACCCAGGTATAACTGACAATGATTGAACTATAATATAGATATAATATCAAAATAAGTTTTATTTCTAAAGATGCGGTAAATAGAAATTAAATATGCAAAAAGAAATTTAATATGTTACTAACAATAATGTTGAGAAATCTAGAAACACCCAACAGCTATTGATATGTGAAACTCTACTCACCCTATGTTCACCTTGTATAACATTGACAATATTACCACTCATATTTGGAGATTGGGGTAGAACACCTTTAACTGGAGACTGGCTGCCTCCTCGATTGTTATTAGTTCCACTCAACAACTGAGCTCGGAATAATGCATCAGCTTTACTACTGTCACCATTGGCTGAAATTGAAATGAAATTCAAGTGAAAGTCACATAAGGAAATAGAAATAACTGTAAAACTTCTTTGTGAGAGGACAATTCTAGCTGCTTTGAACATAAAACAGGTAAATAGAATATGTGGGCAACATCTAGCTGGTTTAAAATACTAGAAAGTTAAACACATATTTAACAAAATATCTCACCTTTAGTGACCTTCAGGTTACTGTATTAAATTATATTATTGTTGAGGTGTCTAAATGTCAAAGAATTATAATTTCAATATTTGCTCCACAAAACATTTTAATATCAATGTTAACACTGTTGACTAACATTCTAGAAAAATAAATGAACTCAATTAATTGTACTCCCACCTCTTTACAGTTAACCCCTCATCACAGGGAGAGAACCACTGAGTAATTAGGGGTTATTATCAATATATATAAAGCAGCGTGTGTGTGTGCATATGTTCCTTATCTATATATATATATAAAGCAGAGTTTGTGTGTGTATTGCTTATGTATTCGAGAACTTAGTTGCCGATTTTGACATATGGAGTATCAAGATTGGGTAATCTTTCAGCTACCAAATAAACTTTATTTTCATTTATATATTTGCATTACAAAACTAACATTATAATCTTTCTATAAGTCAACTATCATAAACATTTTATACCACAACGAAGTCACATTTTCTATGAGTGTGTTTGCATGTTTCTTATGTACTTTAGGCTGATGACTGAGAAGTATATGTGTTTGACAGTATGTGAGAGGGTGTGTGGCTCTCTGTGTCTGTTTTAGTATCTGTATGTGAGTGTATGTCAGACTATGTGTGATAATTTTTATATGTTAGAGTCTACATGAAACTACATGCAATCAAATGATACTTTCTCTCAGGGATCTTATGGATAAAGTATTTCCAAATTTATGCCAATTACACTGATGTAAACTGGCTATGGGAAAGAGCTGTACTGCTCCAACTAATGAAATGATTGATAAACTCTATCATGAACTTCTTCAAAAGTTAACAGATACATCAGAAATGACTTTTCCATCAATTCAAACAGTCGATCAAGAACAAGCTGTTCAATACCCTGTTGAATTTCTGAACACACTTAAACCCACTGGAATGCCACCGCATAACTTGACACAAAAACTGGGCGCTCATATTATGTTGCTTAGGAATCATGATCCATCTCACCTGTGTAATGGAATTGGCTTAATTGTTACTTCCATGAAGCCCCATGTCCTTACAGGCAACAATCATAACAGGTAGTAACAAAGAAGAAAATGTCTTTATTCCAAAAATTCCTCTCATACCTATAGATGTTCCATTTGAATTTAAGATGCTTCAGTTTCCAGTCAAACTAAGTTTGGGTATTTCAATTAACAAATTTCAGGGACAATCCCTCAAAGTAGTTGCACATAAGTTGGAAGCAGCAACAATTTATTCATTTGGACACCAACAAAAAATTACACAATATTATTTACCCTGAGGTGCTTCAACATTGATAGATTTTCAGTTTTAAATTTTATTACCATTACAATTCGGATATTTTAAAATAAAATATAGATATTTTGAAATAATTATGAGAATATATCTTTATATTAATTGTTTTGTAATCTGAATAAGATCAACAGTAACCTGGGCAACGCTGGGTCATTCAGCTAGTATAATATATAATGAAAACGAACATCTGATTTTACTATTTTAATTTGTTTACAGTAAAACATGATTAGTTTAGACAGGTTTTACATTTCTCACTTCTATCATTCAACAGAAGTCATATAATTTATACAAGATACTTTAATTCAAAACAAAATATAAACATAAGAGACAAAGGAAAAACAAAAGTAAAATTGAAAAGAGAAATATTAAAATATTAATAGGGATGTGGATGGGATTACAATCTTATCCAATTGTAATTAGTTGTCAATGTAAGCAAAGACAGCTACAGTTTATTTCCACTGTCAATAACACCCAACATAAACATCACAACCCTACCAAAACTATTTATAGATAACCCTGCTCCTTGTATAACTATTGCCATTAATAGATGTAGGAAACTGCTAAACTTTTCACTATTATTGTTGTTTCATTGGAAGAAAAAAAACTTATGATCAAAGGAATTTCAGTTAGTGACCATCCAACAGATCCTTCTTTTTCATTTTTTAGGACAGTAGGGTTTTACTAGCTGTTAACTCTAAGCAGCTAAATTGACCACATAGAAGTTCTCTTGTCCTTCCATTAATATTCCTACATCACTTGAATTTTACAGCCTTAACAACTTTAAAAAACAGAAACCTGGTAAACACTTGTGAAATCAGTATTGCATTTTCTTTTGTCCATCTTAAAACTTGTATAATAAAGCATTTTTTTTTTTTACAGTAAATTATATCTTTTATATTATTGATTATCTGAAGAAAATCTTCTCAGTGCATTCTGCATGCTAGAGAAACATTACTGAGGTAAGTGGAGAAATTAAATTATCTTGGGGCCATATTCATGAGTGATGGGAGGCAGACGGCTGAATTAGATGTTAGAATTGTAAGTGCTGGCATATAATGCACCTTTTAAAGCATTCAATCCTCAGAAAAGAAGAGGTTGGGAAAAAAATTTACAATCTTCAATTCAGTTTTTGTGCCTATCTTCACTTATGGTCATGAATGTTGAACAATGGTTGAAAGAGTATGATAGTATGTGGTCAAAATAAGACTCCTCCAAAGAATCTCTGGAATTAACGTTACCTGATAGGGTGAATAGCCTGGAAATCTCCCCAATTTGAGCTACTACTTCTCCGCATTGAGAGGTCACAGCTCCAGTATTATGGACATGTAATTAGAATGTCACTGAAAAGGATTGCAAGATGGATTCTTCAAGTTGAACCAAGGGAGATGTAGGGGTAGACCAAAAGGGAGATGGTTGGATAATAACCATAGTCTTATTTGATCATGTGTAAGAATCTAACCTGAAAGTGTAATGATGGTTACCTCTGATAGGACCCTATGAAGAGGGTGCCTGAGGACTCTACCCCATGATCTTCTATGAAATAGTGGGTGGAAAAGATGGATGGATATTACGACAATATTAAATTGTAGCAAATTATACTTTTAGAACAATTAACCAAAGTACTGAAGTTAGCAGAAGTTTTATGAGATTGTAGAAATGACTTCTCAATTCTTTAAGAGTAAACAAAGTTATTTCTATTGCAGGCTTGCTAAATGAATGTCTGGTTATAGTCAAAAGAAACTCACGTCCAACAGTTGCTCTAAACCGGGCACACAGCTGCCGTGCATCTTGGTTAACAATGCTTGATGGAGTAACTTCCTCTTTTATTGGTGTGTTATAGGATGGCTTTGAGGTTTGGGGAGCTGGTGATACATTAGTCTGGGGCATTTCACTGTTGATGACTGCAATAGGAGAAATCCATGAATATTAATTAGGAATGCAGAACAGTTATATAGTTAAGGCATCATAGAGAAGGAGAGAATATATATATATATATATATAAACAGGTAAATTAACAATGAAGGTTTAAAGTTGTAAATTTTATAATTACCACAGGTGGTGGTGGCACTAGTAGTGACAGCATTGCCAATAGGTTTACTGAATGCTACAGAATGAATCAGGACTTCCTCACAATACACTAAACAGCAATAAACAAACAAGTTACCAGAATGCATATCAACCAACATTAGATGTTAGCATCATACACCTATAACAACAGAATCTCTGAGGTGGTACAACACCCCAAATACTTTCATTTAATACAAAAAAAAAAAAAAATACTAAACACAATGCTCACTACATTTAGGCCCCTAAATACCCTGTGGTATTGTTTCCTTACATTCTGGATTTAAATCTTATGACAACTGAATCTGCTTTCTATTTCTTTGGAATTAGTTAAACACCAGAGGGATCAGTTCAATTAATTCTGAACCTTACTTATATGAATTTGTAGCCTTTTGATACGATAACAAAAACCGCAATGCATTTTCAAAATCAGACACCCACACATGTACTCACTATCATTATTGTTTTATGTCTGCTTTCTCCATACTGGCATTGTCTGGATAGGATTTATGGTTGAATGCCCTTCCTGATACTAATTATTTTATGTTGACTCAATGCCAGACATTTTGTTTATGAGAGAAAGAAATGTCACTCTAAAGTGGTGATATTTCTGTTGTTTACATGAAGAAACGTAAATACAAAAACACACACACAATTGGTCATTGGTTTTATGCGATCTTTCTCATGCTAGCATGGGTTATATGAACTTATATTATTGTGGTATTGTTTTACAGCCTTTCCTGTGGCTAATTCTTACCCATTTTTCATGGATGTTTTTTTTTTATTCCACATATCTTCAAAAGTGCAGAGCTAGATGATTTATTGACAGGGTGTGACAATTTACTTCACTATTTGCAGCTCAGTGCTTTTTCTCATGTGAAGCACAAAATGTACACTTTCTCAAGATGGGTTTTGTAGTTTCCACCAACCTATTTCACTCATATGGTGTCAGGCACCCTGGGACTATGGTAGAAGAAACCAGATAGTAGAAATGCAAACTTCTGCCTGCACATAGATGCAAAATATTTAAGTTTAAAGACCTTACACAGTTCAAGGATACTGAACCAAACAGTCTCTGCCAATTAAGTACACACACCAAAATAATTACAGCAGGTGCAGAATCTGTTCTGGGTTGTCAACCAGATTTTCTCTAAGACTGTTGTACACCAAGTCCATCTAGTTCAACTTGGCTACAGAAATCAGAAACTACTGCAATGAAAGAACATATGCTCATTACTGCCAACCAGAGCAGGGGAAAAGAGTGCAAGTTGGGTTCTCAGAACAGATGGAACGACAGCATATTGAAGGATTATTTTTTAGTGTTTGATATATTCGTGGTTTCAGGAAAACTAATTGAAGTCAGCAAAGCTCACCATACATTCACAAATACCTGTACTATATGCATGTTTTAGACACATACAAACCATACAAATAATCATCCTGAACCATCAATAAACAAACAACTTACTCTGTAACAGATCATTGAGATCGTTATCATGAGTGTGTTGGTCAGTGCTCATTGGCGCTTGAGATGGAATATCAGGCGCTCGTGAATGACGGGGAGTGGCAAGTGACAGATCAGGAGGTGGAGGTGGCGGCGGCTGTTGTTGCTGTTGTTGTTGCTGCTGCTGCTGTTGCTGCTGCAACTGTTGCTGTTGGGATTGTTTCTCTGATCTGGCATTACAAAAGTTGCGGATCTCTTGCTTCACATATTGGGACTTTGAAGAAGCACCAGGCATGGTGGTTCCTAAATCAGCACTTGTGGTGGCCTTCAAACTAAAATAATCAAAAGAAAAATTAGATTATAATTCTTTAAATAATGTAGAGAAAGATGCTTCTCTTTTTGAAGTTTTGATTTTTGGACATGGGTCGAATAAACAGTAGGCAGAAGTTATGATAGAAGTAGAATGAAGAGAGAAATATCCATGGAGGTAGAAGTGTTGTAGTATTTGCTCACCTGTCAGTAGTCGTCGGTAAGTTTGTATGTTCCAACAGTTGCATTTCAAAACTAGACAAACCATCTGTAGATATTGAGGTCGGTGTGGGAGTTGGCTGGGTGTATGCTGGTGGCGGCGGTGGTGCAGCTCCTGACAAACTCTGAGGTGAAGGGTAGTTGGAATTAAAAGTGGGGCTCACTTGACTGTTGGGGGTCTGTTGCGTTGGCCGTAACCCTGAATTGGGTGATAGGTGAGGGGATAATAACATAGAATCAGGGCTATTTCCAAAAGGGCTGTGGGGCATACGTGGTGATCCTCGACCTGAAAAACACAAGGAAAACATTACAGTGGAAAAACTATTCCAGTTAGGAACTAAGAGATTCAAATTCTACCCAATGATGATTTATCTTACCCCTATTGATTTTATAAAGAGAGGAGCTAAAGAATGAATTACTCCAACATCTATTTGTAGATTCCAGTATAAATTCAAAGAAAACTCGTGGTTCGCTAATGTATGCACAAAATCCAAAGCTATGATGGATACAAAGGCAAGGCAATTTTAATAGACCATTTATAATCAATTTAAATAACTTCCAAACAACAATAGCGAAATTAATTTTATCGACAAAACTCAGGCAACATTTGAGCATGGTCAGTCACTTGACAATATACTGTATGTGTTGTACTGCAAAATACAAAGGAAAGAATTGAAATTACACTGTACCTGGGGGAAGGCTCAGCTGCCGATGCATAATTCTGCTTTGAGCATATAGATGTTGATGCTGCTGCTGCTGTTGTTGCTGCTGCTGTTGTTGTTGTTGTTGTTGCTGTTGCTGTTGTTGTTGTTGTTGTGACTGTGGGCTGTAGACTGACAGCTGACCCTGTGAACCAGGAAACTGGGAATCAGGTGGGAAATGAAAGTGATTGCCAGCTTGAGGCATAGGACTTGCCAATGAATTGCCTGACATTGCCCTATGACGTTGAACTGCCGAGAACTGAGTGTTGCCCTGTAATGGTAAAACAAAGGAAGACAAATGAGTTTTGTTTCTGAACACAACAGTCCACTTTATTTTCCAATCATTTCCAGTTATTATATTTCTAGGAATGAACCTAGAACTCCAAAGGTATTTCTTTTTGTTTTGACGAAATTCATTTCTTTACTTTGCAATGGTTTTTTTTCTTTGATTGATTTCAGAAACACTTTGAGATAAATGTAGTAATGAAGTTCTATTTGTAAACCCTGTGATTTCAGGTTCTATTCCACTGCATAAAACCTAGAGCAAGTGAAACTGGTAGATGGAAATTTGTACAGAAGTCTATCATATAAGATGCAAATAAATTCTCGGTACACATGCATTATATATATAACTTCACTTAAACATATATTTGTCTCCTTGTCTTAGCAGTGTATGCTAGATGTAAATAAATATCAGTCAAACAAGTGAAGAGTCCAGAGAAATATTACCTTACTTAGATGGTTGGAGACAAGAAAGGCAACTAGCTAAAAAAATATGTTTCAGCAAATTTTGTTTGAGCCAGGTAAATCTGAAAAGTTAGTTTTATATATATATATCACTGTTTAACGTCGTCCTTCCATGCTGGTATGGGTTGGATGGTTTGACAGGAGCTGTACCATACTTTTGGTGTCTGTTTTGGTAGTTTTTATGGTTGGATGCTCTCCCTAACACCAACCACCCTGCAGATACACACTTGTGCATGTGTTAATTTTTATGCATCTTCACACTGACAGAATGCTACAGTGGTGTTATATTTATATCTCCTATAAACAATATGTTCAGTAGCTTAGCAGTTTTGTCAGTATTGTGAATACCAATGGAATATTACTTGAAAAATAGATAGGGGTTGGCAACAGGAAGAGCAACGACTCCTAGAATTCTGCCTCACTAAATTTTTTATCCAACCTATGCCTACTTGGGAAAATTGAACACGAAATGGTGATGTTGATATTCTCTTCAAATGACAGTACTTGATTCTTAACTAGCTATATTGAATTCTCTGCCATCTGTTCTCGTTAAGCTTATAAAGTTGTAAGAAAAGACCCAAATTAGAAGGAATAAAGGTTTTCACCTGATGCATTCCTCGGTCAAGTGATCCCTGGAGAGTTGCAGCGGTCTGTGATGTACGAGCATTCCACTGGTTTGGAGTGGACTGAGTATAGTGAGGGGACAGTTGTGAGGGAGAAGACACAGGACCAATCATAGGGCTCACGGACTGCTGTGGCCGTTGTATACTGCTATAGCGAGGTGACATCGGCTCTGGTAAGTTTTGGTTCCGCTGAAATAGGAAAACAAAATATTATTTCATCAGGACATCATCTAACACGCATACAATTGAGTAATGTAGAATACTGCCTATAGCCCAGATGTGTTGGTGATGGCAGCGGTAGACCTCATGTTATGATGGTTAACTGAAGTGAAGAACGGAATAATTAGTATGGGATTTAACAATGATTGGTTGAACATTTTACAACCAATCAACTTTATTACAAATATACGAAATTATCTAAAGTAATTTTTCAACTATATTATATATATGTTTATTCAAGTAGATTTTTCATATAATCATCCTTAAAATGCTGGCTACGTCAACAGCATTGCATTAGGGAATCTAAGACAAAAGGCTGGAATTTATAAACCTTTATACATACTTAACACCAGCATTTGGAAATAACCAGCCAACCAACTCACCAACCAACCAACCAACCAACCAAACAAAAAAGGAGCAAGACAATATATATCGGGTCATCTAGTAAATAATGCGATTTTTTCAATTGCATGAGCTAAAAGTTGGAGGGGACGGGGTAAACTACCTGCATCAACTTACTATAAAAGCAGGTAGTAATTTTACCTTGTACTTATTCTTATTGCAAATTCTGAAGAGTGCAGCTTGATTTTAACAATTATTTTCTCAAAGCTATAATGGAGCATACTCGGCGTATATTGCTTTATGAGTTCAATAAAGGAAACAATGCAACAGAAAGTTCGAGGAATATTAATGCAGTATATGGGGATCAGACAATAAGCATAAGCCAGTGTCAATTCTGAGCTGGAAACTACAGCCTGGAAGGTGAGCTCATCATGGAAGATCTGCAGAGCTCGATGAGGATGTCCTGCAAACCTTCATCATCATCATCATCATTTAGCGTCCGTTTTCCATGCTAGCATGGGTTGGCTTCATCAGGCCCAGTCAGATTTGGCAGTGTTTCTACGGCTGGATGCCCTTCCTAACGCCTTGGTGGAACAAAATCCAATCTTAACTATTGAGGAACTAGCAGAGAAGCTTGGATTTGGTCATTCAGCCATTCATCAACACCTGTGAGCCATTGGAAAAGTCATCAAATTAGGTCAATGGGTTCCTCACAAACTTTCCGAGTTTAATCACATGCAGAGAGTGAATGTGTGCTCTTCTTTGCTGTCACATCTCATGTGTGAATCATTTTTGGACCAAATAGTGACTGGTGACAAGAAACGGGTTCTCTATAAAAATGTCAAGCCCTCGAAGACAGTGGCTAGGGAAAGGAGAAACACCGGCACCCCAGGCTAAAGAAGGTCTTCACCCACGTAAGGTATTATGTGTTTGGTGGGACATGAAAGGTTTAGTCCACTTTGAACTTTTAAACCCAAACCAAACAATAACAAAGGAGATCTACTGTGACCAGCTTGAGTGGCTTAGGTCAGTACAAGAAGAGAAATGACTATCTTTGATTTCAAGACGAAAGGTGTTCTTTTATCAGGATAATGCTCGGCCACGTAGAGCCAGGATGACATTTCAAAGGCTGGAACAGTTTGAATGGGAAATGATGCCCGACCCACCATATTTGCCAGACATTGCCCCATCTTATTTATTCTGCAGTCTTCAAAATCATTTGGATAGAAAAAATATGAATTCTGTAGACGAGGAGTACTTTTCATCATGGGCAAGGGAATTTTGGAAGAGGGGCCTTGCAAGTCTACAAGATAGATGGAAGAGCATTGTAGAAAATGAAGGAAAGTAAATTTTAGATTAAAAGAGAATTTTGTTTATCTTAATTTTGAAATATAAAAGAAGTATAAAAAAAACCCATTATCTATGGGATGACAAACATACACATAAGTGAAAATTGATGCAAGCAGTAACAACGTGGGGCCTGAAAGGGCTCTTTGGTCTTCCTGACAAGGCAACCTATGCAGGGGTAGTACCATGAAATTATATATGCACCCTACTACACACTGTATAGTGGTTACTGTTAGAAAATGCATCCAGCTACGAGGTGGTATCTACTGCAGTACAGTCTCTTGTGAAAGGTAGAAGAGTCCAGTTTGCTGGACATTGTTGTAGAGCTGAAAACAAGGTAATTTCTCCTCTTCTCCTCTGGAAGCCATCTGCTCACGATACCAGGGGGCGCACACTCTCCTACCCTGATGTAATCTCCAGGGATACAGGCATCCAGTGACGGGACCTCTGTAATGCTATGATGGACCGTGAAGTCTGGCGTAACAGAGTAAATTCCATTGTCTCGACCACAGTCGAACAATAATGATGATGCAGTACAGTTGGTCCTAACAGAGCATTTATGTTTAAGTGGGGATAAGTATTACCTCTCGGTATTAATACTGCTTCTGTTGGTAATAAATATTTTTTAACAAGTTCATTGGAAAAATGTTCCCTATATCACGATTTCTGCTAGGTATCAAAAGGGCAACATAACTGCTGCTCAACACTCTGTAAAGGCTGTAAGAAATGACATGGGCAAGCCTCATGGATCATGAAAACTAAGTTCCCTCCAACTGTGCTGATCTTTGGGTGTGTCTCCAGTGAGGGTGATGTCATGCTGTTGTACATCTTAGAAGAGGGCCTTAGGCTCAATTCAGATGACTATGTGAAGCTGCTGGAGACTGATGGAGAGGGTTGCTTCTAGAAGGCCATATGTATGGCAGCAGGAGTTGGTTCCTTGCCATATCTCAGGAAAGTGTCAGAAGATTTGTCTGAGAATTTCTATGATTTCATCTGCTCCAATTTCTGGCCTCCCAATTCCCCTGATTGTAATCCTATGGATTACTTTGTGGGGGGCAGAATTGAGAAAGACATTAGTTGCTCTGCTTGTGCAAGGTCTTCCCAGGGACAGTGAGGAATGCATGTGTCAGGATCCAGAGCCATTTTGAGAGCATGGTGAAAGCTGTGGGCAGCTACTTTGAGTAAACTGTTATTTTCCAGTCATTACCTAGTTGATATTTTTTGATTTTTTAAAAATAGATTTATTTTTGGATGGGATATTGTTTTGTTTTCCTTTCATGCAAACTATTAAATTTAGCCTGTCCACCCTGTGTGTGTGTGTGTGTGTGTGTGCATGTACGAGTATGTGTGTGTGAATGTAATGAAATAAGAAGCTGAATTTTGGTTACCTGGGGCATGACAAGAATGTAAACTATAAACTGTACAGAAGTAGGGTTTAGCACAGGGAGAAAAGAACAGTGGTTATAGTGTTTGAACACACCATTAGCCATATCTTTAAATTTGATAAAAACAGAATATCATCTAAAATTGAATGTCAATAGCTGACAATGGCAATGGTGATAATGTATAAAAGGTATTGTGTTATTTCATTAAATACACTCACAATATCCACAGTGTCAATCAAAAGAATTTATGCAAGGTAATTAGTTTCACTATGTGTTTAGGACCCAATCATTGTGACACTAAAATAAAAAATAGATTTGACCACAAAAATGTCTATTATAAAATATCATTTCCAGTCACCACAATAAATGTCTATTATAAAATATTTCCAATCATCACAAAATAGCTTAATGAAGTACCTTTTCACTGAGGTATCCTAATAATTGGAAGATTGAACTGAATAGTTTATTGTTAAAGTTGCCATTGTGGTGGATTTTCATGCTTACCACATGGGTACATAAAACATATGGAAACTGAGTGGATGCTCATTGTGTGTATTTGTCTCTCTCCATATTGTCTCTACATTCTCATGGCTTAGCAGTCCAACAAAATAGAGACTGATGGAATAACTACCAGAGTTAAGAAAAATAAGTGCTAGTGTTGATTTAATTGATTAACCCTTCAAGGTCATGTCCCAGCTTGGTTGCAGTTCAATGAAAGAAACCAGTAAAAAAAAAAAATTACATATTTATAATATTAGTTATAATTATTCTCTACAAATTAAGTTTGGGGAATTGTAGTGGATACTATGTATAGCTCTAATAATAAATGTAATCACAATGATCTTATTTCACATACCTGAAACATTACTATTTGCAAAGATATATGCATATTAATAATAAGTGCATGTATGTGTATCTGAAAATAAAGGCTGAAGGTGGGTTGGAGTGAAAGTAAATAATATTATGTAAGATACACAATTATTGTAAAAGAAAGGACTGAAACTTGGAGGATTCCCAGTTAAAATTTATCATCACGAAAGAGACAACACACACACTGATAATGAAAGTGTATTGTGGGTTAAAACCAAGAAGAGGCTCACCTGCAGTGTGACATTAGGTGCGTTGCCACTTTTCATCAACTCGGCCAAGTTTTCAGGGAATGGTTGCACTGTGGTGGATTCCATTCTTGTCTGTAGGAAGGGAAAGTCAGGATATAGGGAAGAACTTTTACTTACACGGGCAGTGATGGATGTGTGAAATGTAGAGGACATTCAAGGTTTAGCAAGCAGATGGAGGAAAGACAGAGCAAGTACAACATGCAGTGGAAAGTAGAATAAGAGGACAGATAAAAATTATGGCAGTGCTCTAGCATGGCCTTAGCTGTAATGGGTAAAGAAAAGTAAGGAACTAATATATAAAT
>NC_043020.1:20235168-20348908 GCF_006345805.1 Octopus sinensis
TGCAACATGGCTTCTGTCCAGGGAGGAGCTGCCTCACTCAGTTGCTGCAGCACTTTGACTGGGTACTGGAGCAACAGCTAAACTAGTGAGTCGTAGATGTGATGTACCTCGACTTTGCCAAGGCTTTCAACAAGGTTGATCATATCATAAGCTGCAAAACCTTGGTATTACCGGGAAACTGGGAGAGTGGCTGCAGGATTTTCTGAAGGGTAGCAGTAGCCAGTGGTGCTCACTCTGAAGGGCAGGAGTCAGACAGTTGTAGCCAATTCTCAGCAGAGTCCCACAGGGAACTGTACTGGGGCCACTACTATTTGTGGTGGCCCTCTCAGACAATATGATCCCAGAGTCAGAATCGGTACATGACCTAGAGGTTCACATGAACAATGATGCAACATTCCATGTGCATATTACCAAGATGGCAACACTGTGCAGGCAAGTGGCTGGCTGGCTGGATTCTGAAGACATTCAGAACAAGGAAAAGGAAGGCCCTGCTACTCCTATGGAAGACTTTTGTTCTCAGCTGCTTGGACTACTTCTCCCAGTTGTAGTCCCCAGAGAGTGTGAAACAAATTGTGGTACTCAAAGCAATCCAGTGCCAATACACAAAGATTGACTCAATGTAAAAGATGGACTACAGGGAGAGGCTAAAAGAGCTAAGTCTCTATTCCCTGGAGAGAAGACGAGAGAGATATGTGGTGATATATATTTTGAAGATCTGGGAGTTTAGCTCCTAATTTTGGAATTGACAGCACTGCATCATACCAAAGATCCCGTCTACCCCTATCTAAGATAGAATTGACATCTTTTTTTGCCACAATGAAAAAGGTTTGATATGTTTAAATATCTAAAATTAACTGATATAATCAAACTAATGTCATTTACACAAAATCTGAGGGCACCACATATGTACCTACAGAAAGAGTCAATTACAAACACAGAAATACAGAAATAATTCATAAACCAATTCATATGTAATTAGTGGCTTGACAAATGAAAAAAAAGTATGGAAATTAAACTTACTTGTGGAAATCTTGGCCCAAACATCTGTGGAAAAGAAACTGGTGACTGTTGCTTTGTTAAAAAGTGTTGTTGTTCATCCTGCATCCGCTGTCTCTTTCTTATTCGGTTCATCTTCTGCTGTTGCTCTGTTATTGCCTGTCTACTAGCCACAGTGATGGCAGGAGCCATGGAGCGAGGACCTTGGGCCGAAAGATTCCCAGTTCGCAATTGCACTGCAGAACCAACAACACATGTCAATGTCTCAATTGTATAAATAAATCTGCATACACATATGTACACACCAAGAATCAGAATTACAAAAAAGTACTGTGTCAATGAGTTAAGATAAAAATATTAATGTTTTGTAATCATTGAGATACTTTTTAAAGCATAGTGCATGGTTTCAGAGTATTAAGTGGATGAAAAAATATTTAAAAACGAAGCTCTGGGTACAAGATAAGCTATGACCACAGGTCAAAATCTGAAACCTTGCTACTAGTTAATGTATTGTGCAATTAATGAGTGACAATACAAGCTATCAAGCAACCTTATACATGGCTACTAGACCTGCTCAAAATAGCAGCTAAATCTCTTTTGGAAAAAATGTAATGTCAATGGCAAAGTTTCAACTCATCAATTAGGAATGAAGATATTTGGTATTGATTTATTAAAAATCGTTAATACTGATATGTTGTTTGTTACACATGGCATGAAGCCTGAGATTTATGACATCAAGGCAGCCCTGATTAAGCAGGTGAAATGTCTGCATAGAGGCTTCCTCATTGGACTGATAAGTTAGAAGAAGAAAAAAAGGCATGACAGTCATGCCTTTTCAAAATTATTAACCAGTCAAATAAAAAAATTTCAAACAATTTAAGTATTATATATATATATTTTTAAAAATTACTTTTTGTGTACTTTCTATTTTCTTAATACACACACTGAAATAAGAGTGGAACCAGTTTTTTTGACAGTCAGGCAAACTGGACTAAATAGAATTGTGTACTTTACTGAGGGATACGACATAATGACTATGAAGACAGTTGAATTGGTTAGTTGTGGGTTCACTAGGGTAGTGTTTATCTGAACAGAACTTGTTTCTCTCTCTCACTGTCACAAAGTAATGGGAGCATTAAGTTAAATAATTTAGTGGTCGATAGTGCTAACAACAAGCAAGCTAAGACCAGCTTTTATAAGTGGGTAATGAATTATGTCTTGTTTATTACTGGTACTAACTGACTCTAGTAAGATTTGAAGAGGGATACAGACATACAGAAAAGGAGAGACAACTAGTGTAAAGCATTCACCACAATAATTTCTGGCCTAAGCAGTTACAAATCTGATGAAATCAACCCTGATACTTGACTGGGATTTGAACTTAGAACTTAACAAGTATTATAACAGTACTGTAAATTCAGCATTCATCACAATAATGATCATAAATCAACTCACCTTGAGATGGTGCCTGTGACAGTTGAGGTGATGCCTGTCCATAAGGAGAACCAGCCTGGCTAAAAGGAGGAGGTGGTGGAGGTGGTGGTGGTTGTTGTGGTGACTGCTGAGTTGCAGCTGCAGTAACAGCCAGGTTAATGTTAGGATGAGCTAAGTGCTGGTAATTACTTATATCCTGCATTGAAAGAGCTTGTTGTTGCTGTTGCTGAGGAGGAGGAGGAGGAGGAGGAAGAGGAGGAAGATTTACATCGGGACTGTATGAAGGTACAACACCAGCTACACTGGTTGTTAACTGGCCTTGGCCCATCACACCAACAGCTTTGTTTCCTACAACTGGTGTCTGACCGTCAGAATATCCTGGAAATAAAGAACAAAAAAGAAATCTTAGGTTTTCTTCCTTTAACTATATCAATAATTTTAATAAATAGAAAAATTATTATTTATAAATCTCTGAACAAGAAACATTCAGTAACAGTACTTTAGAGTAAAGATTATTTACCAACATAATGTGATTAGGACGAATGTTACTGTTATTTGGCACCAGGATGTTTCCTGGGGTTAAATAACAGTAACATTCATCTTAACATTATGCTGGCAAATAATGATTTCAATATTTTCCACTCGTATTTTCTATGTATTCTGCCTCTTAAGATGGTCAGGAGATCTGGTTTCTATTTCTAGCAGGTTCAATGATCCTGTAAATGCTCCTTCATTCACTTCATTTGCTGTTTAGCCAGGTCAGACCAGATCAAACATACCAATGATGAAAACATTCCAGCCACAATCATCCTGTTTTTTTTTTTCAGGATATTTATCCAAAACTATATTATCTAGAATGTTCTTCATTTTTAAAGCTGGTATCATAGTTGATGAAGGGCTCAGCTATTATTTCTAGCAGATAGAATGACCATATAGAGGCTCTCATTGACTTGTTGCATGTGGTGGTAGATAGATACTCTAAATTTAACTATTTTTACATTTATATTACACATGCACAATCTTCCCAGCAGACAACAGCTGATGCTTAAATGTCTTGTCCCTCTCTCAGCTTGCATTCTATTTAATTATTTTGGTTTTGTTCTGTCAGTGGTTTAAACTGTAATGTACATACATCTCTTGTGTGTGAAGCCTGGAAGATAATGTAAATATTTCAACAGATGGAAGTTTTTCTTATCATCAATCATTAAACTTTAGAGCAGCTCTGGTTTCTAAGTTTCCCACTCCTTTTCCAGCTACAACATTGTGTTAAATGTTCACTTATCATTTTCAAAGATTCATTAAACAAAAGCTGCTCAAATTATATATATATATATACACACATACACACACACACACAAGACCTAGCATGTCATGAATCAAGTGAATTTTTGTTTTTTGAGCTTGATTCAAAAAAACTATACCATTGTTAAATTTACTTCCATTAACATGGTTTAACTGCATCTTATATGGAAGGATGCAACTTTTAAACACTAACATCGAGATGTACCTAACTGCCCAGTCTTTGCTGTAAATCAAATGATAAACTGGCCAAAACACTTCTACCATGCTCTCTCACATACTACCATACTAAAAGGACTAGATATGTAAGGCATACAGAGTTACAAACATGTGTACACATCATACTCAACAACCAACATACCAGTTGATGTGTCAATACAACAAAAAAATACTTATTTAAATTCGTAGTTTCTTTCATCTAACCAAGATATAAACAAAGAAACCCTATATTGAACAGAACATGTCCAAGCTGTCACAAAATAACAATTGACTTGTGCATAGTGAAGAGAGCTTGTGACGGTGGTTGGAGATACAGGTCCAGCTATACTGAATTAATCCAGCCACATGAATTCTGTCAAAATTACAGAAGCTGTGTAGACGGGATACCATCAATCTATGTTGGTGACACTGTGTTGTAAACAGGGAAGTTGGTAGGTGGTGCAGGGGCCTCTGCTTCTGTTAACTATATCAGAGACTAACAACTGGGTGATGTTCTTGTACCAAAGCTGACTAAACTAAATTATAGGATCTATTGGTTCCAATATACTGCTGCTTTGTCTTGTAGAGGCTGCTGACAAAGAAATCCTGATAAGTGATCTAAAACCTGAGGTTCTGAGACTACATATTGATCTCCATACAGATGGATGACATAATAGAGAACACTGCTGTTGCTGAGCCCTGTGTCACCCTCATTAAGTAGATATATGATTAAATATTTACCTGTGACTGAGAATTATAAGATCAAAAATTTCCCAGAAGTCTTTAGCCTATTTTTCGATATCTACTTGTCTACCTGTCTCTAGGTAAGAGTGTTCGTGTGTGTGTGTGTGTGTGTATATATATATATATATCATAATCCAGTGTTTTAAATTTGGGTTTTGTCCCTGTTCACTGGGTGGCAGGATCTACCTCAATGCCATAGCAACTATCCTGTTTGGTTTTAGGCACCTTCCCTTCTCAAGCCAACCTTCCCAATCTCCTCCACCTGTCCCCTCCATGTTTTCCTTGGTCTACCTCACTTTTGTGGTCCATTTACTTTTTAACTCAAGCACCCTCCTCAGAACATGCTATAATATATTAAAAATGAACTTCAATCTTGCTTGCAACGTTACACAGCCAAACTGGCACATAATGGGAAACTACTATGAATTAAGGTTACCACTGAAATGTGAATACAAATGGAATGAAACAAGTTCTTGAGATATTAGGAGTTTGAGGGGTATAAATACCAAAAATGGTGCATAATGGAAAACACTCCAAAAATAACTCTGAAAGGGAAGAAACTAACCTTTTGATTAGACACATTAGTGACTGTAACTTGACAATGAAAAAATACGAGTTGTTTTTTAGAGTAAATGTTTCCATTTTCGCTTTTAATCATTTAGAAATATTTTTAAGGGAATATGATTTCAAGAATGTAAGCTGTTTGTACAGTAAGTATTTATATTTTAACCTTCTTTAAACAGACAATATTTTAATATCTTTTTTAAAAATTATTTTCACGTGAATACCATTACAAAAAATTTTTTTCTGGCATATTTGAAAAATATTTCATAAAAGACCTGTTTGTAACCTCAGTGTGAAATAACTTTTTTTCCATAGGTTTTTTTGAGTGTGTTCAACGTATCTCACCTCCAAAGGTTTGGATGCTATTTCTAGCATGCCCTGTTACTATGTAACAGCTATTTGCAATAAAGAACCTGATACAGCTATTATGTGGCAGCAGAGCAAGGAATAGCAGTCAAATCTTTCCTTTTCTGGGAAAAGGAGGCATTTATGAGTGATTTTGACGTCACATTTGTTGAAAGTATGCGAAATAATCTGGAAAAAGAGAAAAAAAATGCCCACGGAACAAAACTCCATTGGCAGGAAACTCTGAGGTCCCTACAACCCTTCCCCACCTTTTCTGGAAGAAAGTGGCTTGTGGTGGGTTTCGAGATGCACTTAAAAAAAAAAAACCTGTAGAAAAAATTATTTCACAATGAAATATGGGTCCTTTTCGAAATATTTACCCAAGATCAGCTTCTGGCGAAACAGAGGGAAAAAGACAGAAGCAGGATGGGTCAGGAATTGGACACTCAGAGAGCTGAGAGTCTGGCAAAACAGAAGGAAAGAGACAAAAGCAGGAGATGTCATGAATCAGATGCTCATGTGAATACAAATGGAATAAAAGAAGTTTTGCGTAAATTGGACCACAGGTTACCGAGATATGTGGCCTTTTTTGGGTACCTTCATAAATAGTCAAACTAGCTTATAATGGGGAAAATGCTTCGAAAGTAAGGCAACACCGAAATGTGAATACACATGGAATAACAGAAGTTTTGTGTAAATCGGACCATGGATTCCTAAGATACGTGGCTTTTTTGGGTACCTTGAACTTTTGGTGACTCAATGGGTCATGGGTAGTCTAGTATATATATATATTGGCTGGATGCCCTTCCTGTTGCCAGTCCCAATTTGTTTTTAAGTGAGGAAATAATTTCCTAGTCTAACAACAATCAGTCAGAATTTTACACAAAGAACTGGGAGCAAAACTGTATGAATGAGCTTTTTGTTTACAAAGATCACACAACATATCAAGAAGCTCAGACAGGTTTTTGTAGAGGACTGCAAGTAAATGATACTGTCAGCAAGGTGAATGTTTGCAACCGATGAACACAAATGAAGGCATGGGAAATACAAACTCACCATCTCATACATGACGTGTATTCCAGAAGGTTTGAGACTCTCAGAAGCAGCTATAACAGTTCTAGACTATTGTAATTTCAGTATATAGTTACTATACATCTACTAAGCTGACTAGCCACTTTTTAAATTTTTTCATTATTATTATTCCAGATTGAAAGATCTTTGGACACACTCTACTAAACACTGCTTGTCAAAGTTGACTAGTTTGCAGAATGCAGTCACAATGTGAAGATAATCTAGAAGCTTGCTATGCAATAAAGCTTTGTGTTAAACTGAGTTAAAACACAACAGAAACTTATGAAATGCTCCAGACTGGTTAAGAATTAACTTGTATGAGCTGAGCATCTGCTTTCTTGCTAGCACAAGAGGAAGTGAGAGATGACATGAATCACATCAATAAGAGGTAGAAGTACATTAGAACATAGAGCTGGTTGAGAAAATTTGCTACTTTCTGAATGAAGACTGTCTATCTATAAAGACAATAAGAATACAGTCTTGGGTAGGTGCAGTAACTGTACACAGAATTATTTGTGAAGATCTAAACATGTGCAAAATTTGTTCCCAGGGTACTCAGTGACCAACAAAAGGAAAGCTGTGTTAGTTGAAGTAGGAAGATCTTTAAGCTTATTTCTGTTGATCCAAAAGTTCTTGGGTCTCTGGTGACCTGTGATAAAAACTGGATCTATGGTTACGATCCCGAGTGCCCAATGGATGCATCCTGGTTCCTCCAGACTCATGAAGGCCAGGCAAAGCCAGTCCACTGGGAAGTTCATAGTGATCTCCTTTTCTGACATCAAGAGTATCATCTACATCCACTGGGTTCCCTCTGGCTAATCAAGAAAGAGTACTTTGTGGATGGGCATCAAAACTGTCCTGCACTCTCCCTACAGTCCAAACCTTGTTACTCGATTGTTCTCCAAGCTGAAGAAGAACCTCAAGGACAGTCGTTTTGAAGACACTGAGAAAATGCAGGAGGCTATGACAAGGGTCCTGGACACTTTCACTCTGGATTTCCTTGGGCGACTTCATAAAGTGGTTGGAGCTCTGCAACAAGTGCATTGATGTCAGAAGATCCTATGTTGAAGCAGATTAGAGTTTTTTTACTTCTCTGAAATTAATAAATGTCTCTCCTCCTGAAAAAAAGTTTAAAAACTCCTAGAATGCACCTTGTATGTATACACACACAAGTGTACATATCACATGATGGGCTTCTTTCAGTTTCTGCCTACCATAATCCACTCATAAGGCTTTGGTCAACTTGGGGCTGTAGTAGAAGACATTTACCCAAGATGAAATGCAGTGGGACTTAACTGAAACCACATGGTTGGGAAGCAAACTTTTTAATCACATAATTATGTCTGCACTAACCCATCATCATCGCTTTAACAGCAACTTTTTCATGCTTGTACGAGTCAGATGAAGCTTATTGAGGCAGATTTTCTATAGACAGATGCTCTTCCTCTTACCAACCCTCACCTGTTTCCAAGCATGGTAATATTCCCACATAGTCAGACATGTTTTTGCAGATACTGGAAATGAATAACATTGATTTACAACAATCAAAACAAGGAGACACAAACAAACACATTATTCCAGAGGGGAGGTACAAGTTAAAAAAGAAACTATGCCTAGCCTTATATATACACACACACACACACACTAGTTGACCTGTAGCTATATTAGAAGACACTTGGCCAAAGTGACATGCAATGGGACTGAGCCTGAAAACAAGTGGTTGGGAAGCAAACTTCTTAACTACACAACCATGCTTGATATAGTGTATCATTATAAGTCTGTGTATATAACTAAATATATATATAATATACATTACTTGAAAAACAGTTAAAGATTAGCAACAGGGAGGGCATCTACTTGTAAAAATGATGCCTCAATCCATGCTAACACAGGAAAATGGATGTAAAACAATATATGTAGGACTATGTTATAGAAGATCATCATCATTTAATGTCCGTTTTCCAAACTGGCATGGGTTGGACAGTTTGACAGGAGCTGGCAAACTATAGAACTTCAGGTTCTAGTTGTCTGTTTAGGCATGGTTTCTATGGAAGGATGCCCTTCCTAATGTCAACCACTCTACAGAATGCTTTGGATGCTTTTTATCTGGCACCAGCAGGGTTGCCAAGTAACTTGCAAGACAAAGACCACTTAGTTGACAGAGGGTGTGGAACCAAGGGAAATGGCTGTGCCAAGCAAGAGGATAGAGAGAGAGAAATAGTTGTCTTTGGCTATTTTTTAAAGATGGTAAGCTGTGATGCGAAATTTGACTTATTTCTAACAGATTAACTGACAGTATAGAGGTGATTTCATTTGCTTTTGGGTATATGCAAATCCAGTATGTGGATGGGGATTGGAATGTGGCTGTCATATTACAACAAAAACAATAATACACTTACCTGCTATTGGATCTAGCATCATCAGTTCTTTCTGTATTGCTTTTATTGCTTTCTTTTCAAGAATATCATTGCTGCTAATAGGTTGGCTGGAGGAATTAAACAAGGAATTTTCTATTTCAGATATTGAAAGGCTGTTATCTGAAAAGACTTGCTCAAGCTGAGATAAAATAGCATCGTCTTGATTTAGATCACTTGATGCAGTCCGTACAGGTTGAGCTACCGAACTCACCACTGCACCACCTGCCATGCCTGACATTACACTGCCAGTGGCATGCATTTGAGCTTCATGGAGATCTTGTTGAAGATCAACAGATTGCTGCAAAATTTGTGCTAAAAGAACATCTTTGGAGTCCTTCTTTAAAGTATCCTCAGCTGGCTTACTCCCATTTGAAGCTGGTGGTAATGGTCGAGCCAACTGCAGTTGATTTGGGCTAGCACTGAACCGATCTGAAGAACTTGATGCTGATGTAACATTATAGTTTGATGCTATGGATGTGAAAACCTGCTTATTAGTGTAGAGGTTATTCTCTGTGGAAACAACTTTACTAGAGTCTACTACTGAATTTTGGAAGTTTGAGTCAGTCAGTGACCTGGGACTATCATAAAGGTTCACACTACTGTCCTTGTCTCCCTCAGTTGATGACACATCACTGCTAGTTTTCTTCTCTAATGTTTTCATTTGAAGAACCTTTTCACTTTTAGGCATCCGTGGTACAGGTACTGCTGTTGGGTTGGCAGTGATCTGTGTATTGACAACAATCTCTCGATTGGTTTTTCTCGATAGAAGTTGAGCAAGGAGTACATTACGCTGGAGCACTTTACTTGGCATGTCGGCCGATGTAGTCGGTTCTGTGTCCAACATGTCAGAATCACTGTCGAATGATGCTTTCCGTTTAACAGCTTTTAAACGAGTTTCTGTTTTCATTTTTTCATGATCTTTATCCAGGAAATTTATTAGACAGTTTAACGGTCTGAAAGTATCAACATTGGCTTGCGATTTAATCATGTCGGACGGTTTGAGCACAGAATCATCAAAACTTGTCCGGTGAGGGACACCTGAAGTGGATTCTGGCAGACCTGTGTGAGTGGTAGTAGGAAATTGTGGCCCAGATACATGACGGTGACGAGTAGAAATATCCTGGTCTTGACTAGTGCTTTGCTGAAATGACAAAACGTTTGAGAGAGAAGAATATAAAATAGTTAAATAAATGAATGGAATTATCTAGTAAAATGCTATAGTAACAGTTGCCTTAGCAATATGGTCATAGATACATATGTAGAGAGCAGTAAACATACTGCTGTCCATTCTCTATAGCCACACTGTCCTTGTAGGAACACTCACACACACTCTATGGCATTAGCCAGGACCTGAATTGGTAATACATACAACACATCTTTCAAGAATATCTAGCAGTTGCAAAGATCTGATTATCCATATATATTAAGATATGGCTATGGCATTTGGGATACAGAGATTATACAACAGAAATGACCTTTTAGTTTTGGATTAGCAGATTCAACTAAAACACTTTCATATAGCAACGAAGATACACACAGTTTACAAAATTACAAAAGAAAAAGAAAATATCTCAAAGAAGTTTCAATTGGTTTAAATAATGCTGAACGAAAATGAAATAGCATTTAATATATTTACAATTTATAAAACATATTGAATGCAAGCCTTAAAAGTTACCAAAATGTGTTACTAGATCAGAAAGTCATTATTCTGTGAAAAGGTGAACATTAAGATTACAAAACAAACAATATTAGTACAATAAGGGAAGGGGCAGATCAATATACCTATAGTATAAATTTCGAAGTAATTTAAATGGTATATTTGATCAGATTTACATAAAAGGCCATTAATGAATGTGTTGAAAAACAAGTACACCATAGGGGCCAAGAGTTTGGTCAGCCAAAGATGAAAGTGACCCAATGCAGGCAGGCCAAGCCTTGTGTAAAAGTGGTGTGCCAACGAAGAAACGTGTAGATAGAGAATACATACTGCGGGGGCAGTCCCCTTCAGCTCTTCCTCCTCCTCCTCCTGCAACAGCTTCTGAAGTAGATCTTTGTTGGCATTCTTCTCTGCTTTACCAGCCTCTGATGTTGCGTGGTGGTCATCACTTAGTAGTTGCTGACAACATGAACAAATTAACATGAATACCTGCACACTCAAAAATAGCAATACACATGCAACTGAAAGCTGCAATTACTTGACTGAAACAGGAGGTACATGAACATTACAAACAGTGAAATATTACTGTCTGTATTTGCCAAAAGTCTGCTGTTAGTTGAGAGGTTTTTTCCTCCATAATACATGTACACCTTTTTAATGTTCATGGTAGCATTGAAGAATGTTTGTTTAAATGATGTGATACCAAGTAAAATATTTATCTAACAAAACACTTTGGACACAAGATCAAATGAGTTTTGATGGTTTTAGCTTTTACTACAGAAACACTGACTGGTTCCTAATGTCACAGAGTCAAGTGTAAAAACAAAGATATTCCTTTAGTGATATTTCATCATATTTATGAGAAGTTGTGAAAGGAAGTATAGAAAAAGTTCATAGGAGCAACTTTTATATTTGAATTTCATTTGTGAAGCCAAATTTTTAAACACTTCTAAGTTTCACTCAGTACACTGGTTTATTACTAATACCATGCTCCAGATTGTAGCAAATTATTTCTTTCTACAATGACAAGACTTGTCATTATTTACTAGTAATGAACTATGTCATAAACCATTACAGCTATGAGGTTAATTATAATAATTTAAAAGTGTAAATTGACTTTTTTCATACTTCTCTAATGACTGATTTTACAGTAGAGCAAATTGTTTATATATTGCATTCCACACTCAACACAGTTTGATGTACATGGTACTGCCATTATTATAGATAGACCGATAATGTCATTATAACCAAGAAACATTCATTACAGGCAGATGCTGAATCACCATTTCCATGGGAATCATCAAACCATAGAAACTACATTTTGGAAATCAGTTGTGAAGCAACTTAGTAGAACATCACATAGTACTCTGTATGTGTGTGTGTGTATGCACACAGATGCATTTCATATTATTCTCTCTCACGCAGACACATTCATGAACATTGTTTTATTGGGACCTGACAATCAGTTACAAACAACAGTTAAAACTTTGGATACTTCATATCATTTTGTTTATGCCTGATCAATGTTATAATAAATGCTATTTTGCTGAGTTCCTTAACTCTGCTAATTAACAAGAACAATATGACACTGATTTTATAGTTATTAGTTGAATAACCACACACTACTGAAGATTATTTGCTATTGTCAATACTCCTCATTCATTGTTGAGGTAAAAATTCTAATTCATGTTATATTTAAAGTATTTGACATCTAATTTGTCTTTAGTACTGCATACTCTTTCACTGGTTCCACAAAGTTGGTTATGGCCTTACTGGGCACCAGTTATTTATGCAATGACTAACATGCTTTTGAGAATAAATTTTGTACTTAAGCTACTTAAGATTATTTTACACAGATTATTCAAACAAAAGAAATAAGGTAAAACAGTATTCTAATTAGTAATTAGGAGAAAGTTAATTAACTTGGTAATGTTAAATTAATAATATAATTATGCTGGAGCCAAAATCTGTTAATGAAAACTCAGAGATGTTGATACGATTTTCTGTTTGTTCAGGCATTTCCCAGTAAAAGTCACTCCAGTTATAAGACATTACCTTATGGCAAACCATACAATCCAGTTGGATATCAGATAACTGACATAGCTATTGAAAGCTATAAATACTGGTTTCTTTTAGCTTCACCACAAGGTTATAGAAGATGGGAAATAGATTTTGTGATGTTTGTGCCTCACATAAGACACTAACAACATAAGTGAAATGGTTTCAACTTGAAATTCAAAACGGTTCTTAACTCAGTACTGAAGGAGCTCAAACTCATCAAGAATTGTCAGAATTAACACTGGATGTAAAGTCCATTATGTTCTGAGAAATGGCTAACTTGGATCACATATTAAACTTACTGAATCTAAGTCAGATGTGAAACAGAGTTCAATATAATTAAGTTAAGCTGTGCAGGAGGTTCAGCTCAATTGTATTTGTGTGGTAGAAATTACAATAATTGGTATTTTGGAATTAGCACTTAAGCATTTAAACTTGCCAGATCTAGCCTTTCATACCTACTCTATAATGTCATTCTAAAATATGCAGTCACGTCATCAATATCTTGGAGCTATAAGATAATACACGATTAATTCTAAACAATGTGAATAAATAAGCATTCTATTCAACAGCGTAAACAAAATATGAAAGTAAATTATGAAAATAAAGATACAAATTGTTTAAAATTTTGTTGCCCATAAAATGATTTAATGATCATGAATTTTTTTCCCTTGTTACATTGCTTTTAAGGATATATAAATATTCACACACTAATCAAATAGGGTTACATAAATTATTATGTCTTTGTATATATCTTAGAAGAGGAGAATATGTTGTTTATTAAGAAATTGTTATTGCTACAGTGTATGACAAAGTGGTTTACTCCTCAATAAAAGATTAGATGTTTTATTGATGCAATAAAGGCCATGATGGTTTCAACCAGGGATTAAAACTGAACTGAACTTTTAACTTCTAAAAGTTTATCAGCTCTTCTGTCTTTCCACCTATACATGTCTAATACATATGTGTATGTGTGTGGCTACACACTTGCACACAAACACATTAGTAATGTTCAAATTATATCCATGTATATTTTTTCAATCTAAGTACTGACTTAAAGACAGCACACAAGAAAGATAAAACCAAGTACCAGGTGGGATCTCTCTCCTTGTGAAAACACTATCTCTTAACCCTTTTGTTACTGTATTTATTTTGAGATGCTTTGTGTTTCTTTCACTTAATTTTAAATATAACAAAGAATTTAATAAAATAACTTAGTTATCATTAAGTTTGTGTTAGGAACATAATTTGTGACTAAGGTTTGGTGGAAGATTTTCATTCAGAACATATGAAAACACGACATTTGTACTAAAGAACCAGAGGCGGTTTTAGCTGGGTTGGTATCGAAAGGGTTAAATATAGAACTGTACCAGTGTATTTGTCTATTTTTCTGTTGTGCACCTTGCTATTGACCCCTTAAAAGCAATATTATAAATTCATAATCTTCACAAGACACCTTTTTTTCTTTTGCTAGCACAATTCTCCACCCTTTGGCATGGCATTTATCATATATGTGTTCAAGTTCAAACCAGGCGCAGTCACTGTGTGCATGCATGTATGGAAAGAAGTAAAATTACAAATAATGGAAGTTAATTCAGCCAAAAACATAAAATAATTCCTACCTTAAGAAGTTCATCATTATTCACAGATTTTTTTGGCTCAGCTTCATTTTTGTCTACTTCCATTGCACAGTTATCATTCGGTGAATGAATACCATCCGAGTCATGCCGCTTTGAACAAGAATCCTCTTCTCCCATACTGAGTAACTTTTTGAGGATAAGGTCAGACCGTTTGATATCAGCTGGTGTTGCAGCATTCACCCCTCCACTACCTAGGTGGTCCATTTCATCATTTCCAGATGTGCTCTGGGGTTTTTCCTGAGGAGACTGACCAGGCCCTGGTTGAGGAGACTGGTCCACACTGCTGCCGGGAGATTTAAGACAAGACTTGGAATTTTCGCCAAGACCTGATTCATCTCGTGACAATTCCGACTTCACAATACTTTGATCAGGAGAAGTATTCTGTGTTAGCAGCTGGCAGAGTTTGGCAGGACGTTGGTTTGTTTTCTTATCCCCAATACTTTGAGCATCAGTTTTTATGTTTATTAAATTTGGGTCACTACACAAACGGTTTGAGGCCTGACTGTTGAAAGTGTTTGTCTGTGAACTACATAGGGGTGCTGAGGTTGTCAAAGATGAATATTCTGCAGGATGATTCCAAGCAGATTGTTGACTTGTCATTACACCTAGGATGGAGAAGAGAGAAATATCTTAAGAGGATTCAATTTATAACAAGAAACAATTCATAAAAATAGTTGCTTTTTTATTTTTATAGGTTTAAGCAAAACTTTATTGGGAGAAAATATATATACCATTTCTTTTTGATCATTGAGTAGGAGTAGGAAAAGAGTTGAAACATTAGTATAAAACTGCTTGCTGTATTACATTTAAAAGTTAAGTACTTCAAAATTCATGTGATACATGTCAGCATGAGGGAAAATTAAATATAAAAATGTCAGTGATTACAATTTAAACAATCTACAGACATTTCATAGATTTCAAGTCTCTGACACTAAAGATGTTACTAATGAATAAAACTGTCAACTTTCATATTTTAACAATGATTTGTTACAAGGTAAATCAGCTGATCTTTGAATACAATTCATTCATTAAAAAACCCTAATAACTTTAAATGAAATCAATTGTCTGCATATTCGATAAACATCTACAATCACAGCAAAGTGACTGTTTGACTAATAACCAATTATCATTTAATTAAATGAACAGGATAGTTAAAGACTGAAAATTTGCTTAATCCAATTAGCCTAACTAGACACTATAAGAAGCCAACTGCAGTTTCTTAAATGGAACCAACAGAGGTATCAATTGTAAGACACAAAAAGCAGAAGAAACTGAATTTCTTTGAGGGAGGGAGACTTATTGAGGGATGTAGTTATCCTACTAATATGTAATACTTAATTCGAGTTGCTAAATCTCAATGTATAACTTAGTAATATCATTGCAAACTACTACAAGATAAGAGACTCACCAGTAAGGTTTCCAAATAATGAATCTAGTTACGAGTTACAAAGGAAGTTAATTAAGAATAAGGTTAGTTTGGATAAGATGCAATCTGGTTTTCAACAAAATGTAACATCAGAAAGCATAATTTTAGAAAGACAATTACAAGAGAACTTAACTAAAAACAATATCTAAATTCATCAACTGAGAGGTTTTATGATTCAGTAAAATGGTCAAGAGTCAAAAATACTTAGAACTCAACATGGAAAAGACTAAAAGTGAACTTTAAAAGCAGGGTGAATGAATTTCGAGGGTTTTTGCATATGTAGGAGTCATACCTAATGAGTGATGTAGCAGCACCATAGTCAACTGCTGCAAAGGTAAAGGTATTGCTTTAGATAGAAATAAAGAGAGTATCAAATTGTTGGATCACATGATGAAAGTCAGAGAGAGTCAAAGCTCAATTGATTAGAGAGAGAGTTAGTCTAGATGAGATGCAGTTTGGTTTCATGCCAGGCTGAAGCATCACTGATGCTATATTTCTGGTAAGGTAGCTGCAGAAGAGCTTAGCCAAAGATAAACATCTGTACTTGCCTTTTGTTGACATGGAGAAAGCCTTCGATAGGGACCCCTAATCCTGTATGTGGAGGTCAATGTGGAAATTAGGAATAGACAAGTGGTTTGTAAGAGCTGTACAAGCCATGTACAGGGATGCAGTCAGTAAGGTGGGGGTTGGAAACGAGTATAGGGATAGATTCAAGGTAGAAGTGGGGTTCATCAAGGATCAGTCCTCAGCCCCCTCTTGTTCATCATAGTCCTCCAGGCAATAACAGAAGAAATTAAGACGGACTGCCCCTAGGAGCTCCTCAATGCTGATAACCTTGTTCTTATAGTTAAATCATTACCAGAACTAGAAAAGAAATTTCAGATGTGGAAGCAAGGTCTAGAATCAAATGGCTTTAGATTTAACCTTGCAAAAACCAAAGTCTTGGCAAGTAGGAAAGCAAATGCCTTCAGATAGATTGCCCTGCTTGATCTGTAGGAAAGGCATAGGTAGAAACTCCATATGATGATGTACCCAGTGTAAGATATGGACATGAGGTGCAACAATATCAGAGAAAGGTTAACTGAGTAAACAGTTTTAGTGTGGAAGCTAAAATGAACAGAAAATAAACTCCATCAACTGCCAGGTGGGTAAGTTAGAGGTAGTTGATAGCTTCCGTTATCTAGATGACCAAGTCAGTAGCGGAGGGGGATGCTCTGGGAGCATAGCTATGAGAATAAGAATAGGTTGAGCAAAGTTCAGAGAGCCCCTACTTTTGTTGGCAACAAAGGGCCTCTCCCTCAGAGTGAAAGGCAGATTGTGTGATGCCTATGTGCGAACAGCTATGTTACATGGCACTGAAACATTGGCTGTGACTGCAAGGACATGTACAGGCTTGAAAGAAATGAAGCTGGTATGCTTCACTGGATGTGCAGTGTCAGGATGCATGTACAACAGAGTGTGTCTTGAGAGAAAAGTTGGGCATAAGAGGCATCAGATGTGGTGTGCAAGAGAGATCACTGCGCTGGTATGGTCATGTGATGCATATGAACAAGAGCAGTTGTGTAAAGTGCTGATCTCTAACTGTGGAGAGAACCTGTGGAAGAGGTAGACCCAGGAAGATATGGGATGAGGAGGTGAAGCATGAACTTTGAATGTTGGGTCTCATGGAGGCAATGACTTTGGTGATATGCTGTGCTTAAGAAGATCCATCAAACCAAGTGATGCTGATGTCATGTAAAAAGCACCTGTCAAGCATTAGGCCTCACGGAGGCAATGTAGCCAATGATGGTGTCACATAACTAGCACCCGTGCTGGTGGTACATAAAAAGCACATTTTGAGCACTGGGCCTCACAGAGGCAATGACAAATGACTGAAACCTTCAGCAATATGCCATGCTTAAGAAAACCCATCAAACCAAGTGAAATCATAGTCACGGAAGATACTGGTGTCACGCAACTGGCACCCATTACACTCTTGGAGTTGTTGGCATTAGAAAGGGCATCCAGCTGTAGAAACCATGCCAAATCAGACTGGAGTCTGGTGCAGCCCTGGTCAAACCGTTGAACTCATACCAGTATGGTCAATGGACATTAAATGATGATGATGTAAGTACTTAGTAATGTGTAGTCAATACAAATAATAGCTGCAATAGAATCTGCTTGGTTAACAAGAAATCAAGACTTGAATTTTAGTTAATATATATAACCCATGCTAGCATGGAAAGCGGACGTTAAATGATGATGATGATGATGAAGATTAGTTAGTAACAACCACATTCATAAATTGAACTGCTCAGATGGTTTGTTAGATGATAGTTACTGTGTACTCATGTAATTAGTGCAAGTGGTTGTTGTGGTGAAACTATGTCTAGAATGAAAAGTCAAGAGTTCTTACATGTGACAACATAGGCTCACTCTGTCTATGTATAGGTCAAATCAAAGTGTATTCATGCCAGTGAATAATAGGGGTTTTACATGTAGAAGATTTACCCAAGTTTGAGAAATGTATTATGATCCACTGGATGAAAGAATTAACTTTCATGTAAAATGGAACACAAAAGTGTTGAGAAAACAGCTGGGTACTAAATGTATGTATGACTAAAGAGATTGTCGCATTATTAAAGACATGTTATATGAATGCATATGGTCTGTAGAGTGAAGAGGTGCAGACATAGACTACTTTAATGAAATCAAATCTTAGAATGTTGGATATCATTGATGCGATTGCAAGGAATGGCAATACATTCTACTCATCAATGCCAACATAAAAAAGATAGACAAAACAATGATGAATATGGTCAATACTGGATTAGATGATAACCACATCTAGTTTGCTATTTAAATTTCAAGTGCTTCAAGATTGACTGCTCATGATTCCATTTCATTGACAGATATGGAAAACTGTAGAGAGTAATCTTTGAGTACTACAATAAATAAGTACACTCTTTGGACTGATTTGTTTTTTCAATTTGCTTGTAAACTCAAGTGATATGTAATTGTACCAACTTCAGATCCTTTATAGAGAAGCTCAACTTATTCTTACTCCTCAAAAACTTTGAGTTGCTGTTGAGTTAAAAGAAATCAATATTTAATGAGGCAGTGTAATCTGTAGGTTAATATTCTGTGTTACTAGCCTCAGCATATTGCAAAATAAATTACAATGTAAAGACACTGAGAGAGACCAACTATTTATACAGGGATTAACAATATTTAAGCAGTTGACTCATGGAATGCTGGACAAGATGGGTTATGGCATTCAAAAATCAATGTTATATTTTGTAGTGAAACACCAGAGACATTGACTTGGTTGTTTCATTCCTCCAAGATCAATAAGTACCAGTACTGATACTGCTTTGTAAACTAAGTAAATGGAGTACTGCCAACCTTTGATATTTATTAAGACAAGTGAGAAATCACTTGAAATGTAATACAATTTGTAGTTAGCATTTACTGAATAGCTAAATATAGAAAGCATCACAAAAATTTATTTAGTGATAGTGGGAACATTTTGGAATTAGAGTTTGAATGGCATTTATAGTGAGTTGACTTTCCAGTTCCAGCCCACTGCTTTCTGTCTTGAGTATGTGTTCTACTACAACCTTTGGCTGATAAATGCTCTGGGAGACAGGAAAACTACAAGTCTGATCCAACCCATGTTAGCAATGGAGAAACTAGACATAAAAGTGATTATTTTTATGTAGACATTTCCAATTTTATAAAATCATTTTTTACAAGTCTTTCAATGCACATTCATGACTTACTCATTAAACTCTTATCTAAGAAAAATATGATGAATTGGACTATATTCATATTTTAACTGACTGCCACAATGCAAATGACTTAGCTTCAATATATAATTTCATATTAAATCTCTTGCAGATGAAATCAGTGTTAAAATATTTAATATAACACATTAAAAGTCAAGTTATAAATAATTACATGGTGAGGAAAAGACAACATTAGCACAATGATGATAATTATTATTTTAATCAGTTCAGCAATAATGGGATGAGAAACAAATCTGGACATAATTCCGCATTATTAAACCTCAACAGCAAAGTATAGACTTCACTGTACTTGCTAAAGTAGTGACCAGAGAATCACCAAATAGATATCCAATATAATGCATGAAAGCAATTTTAAGTATTACTTTTTTTAACAGTCATTTTTTATGCTTCTGTGAGTTACATGGTTTTTAAAATTTAGATGTTTACAGAGTTTGGGAGAAACTGAATATATCTATTACAAAATAATATACACAAATTGATTATTTTCATAGGCACCCAAACTTTGTTATCAAGGAGAATCCTACTTGAAATGTCATCACTAATAAACTGCTGACTCAACTGTTAATAGTCTCACATCAAATTGTTGAGAAATGTCAAGATTTAATACAACTCCAAATTTTATAAGAAACAGACAATGCTATCACAATTATATTTAGAATTATCAGCAAAACAAATTAAGGGACCAACCTACATAGAAGAGTTATAAAAACTTAGAAAAAAAGAGTCCTACTGACAGATAAAAAGGGAGAGAGAAATGTTAAAAATAACTGATAGAACCATGTATATGTACATACAGAAAATAGTTTATGTATATCTTTAACATTTTAAGAAAAAGTGTTGCTGAAACACTGGTAGGATTTGAACATGCAACTTCGTGCTCCTACATCCCTTACACAGTCACAGTTCATGTTTATTGTCTAAGGAATAAGGAAATAACTCCTACTGTCTGCAGTAGTTGTCATGAAAAGAATTCTTCCATTGAGAAATAGGTGCAACACTAATCCAACATAACTTTTAAATCAATTGTTCCCATAACTTTGGATCAAGTTGTCTTAGCTTTAGGATTTGATCTGGTACTGCAAGCTAACAAAATAAATGTCAGTTACAATTCTGATAGTTAACAATAGTCAGTTATACTTCTTGATATTGTGTATTCTAAATTATGTTGAATGAGCCAACATGTCTTATCCAATGATTTAGGAGTAGCAACTTATAATGTCTAGCAAGGTACTATACTCTCCATCTCCCAGTAGAGTATATCACTTCATATAACATTACGAGTTTGAATGTAGCAGTATAAGATAACCCAATAAAAAGAAACATATACATAAAAACAAAGAGTTAAGTAATAAGTTATGTGTAATCTGTCTCAGGTGTATGAAATTTTTGGATATTAGTTAAATATTCATATTATGAAGAAAAAGAAAATCTTACCAGAGGATACAGCAGGTAAATTATTTTTCCTCTGAAACTGATAAAGTATAGGGTTTCTTTGGGCTGGGTATCCAGTTGAATTAAGAGAGCGTTGCCCACCTATATGAGAAGGGTTAATATTTCGATGCCGATTTCCACCGATACTAGGTCCACGAGCAGCAAAATTAGACATTCTCACACCATCAAATGTGGTTTGTTGCTGCTGCTGCTGCTGTTGCTGGAAGTTTCCTGAAGATGATAAATGTTTATTCATTGAACTAGCCGGTTCACCTCCCACGAGGCTGGCTAAAATCATGTTCTGCATTTGAGAATTGTGAGCAGTGCGAGAAGTAGACACATTGGTCCAGGAATTATTCGATGCCGTGCTAGCAATATTGAAGCCCCCCATAGCCATCACGGCAACAGATGGGGTACCGTATGACATATTGGACATGCTGTTGTCTATAGACTGTTGATGTGAATTGAAAATATCCCAGCCTAGTCGACTGTTTGAGTTGCTTCCAACATGTACATCCATGCCATCCGGGTTCATGTTCACAGTGGACCCAGTTTCCCCTGGATAAGGGGAAGGTGCTGGTGGCATCATGCCACTACCACTTTGATCCTGTTGCTGTAAATGTTGGTATGAGGGGTTGCTGTTGATGATGGTTTTCAAGGCATTTCCTAGGTGTCTTAAATCTGTCTCTTTATCACTTTCTCTGTAGAAGACAAAAT
The DNA here is from genome assembly GCF_006345805.1 of Octopus sinensis. Lineage (NCBI taxonomy): Eukaryota > Metazoa > Mollusca > Cephalopoda > Octopoda > Octopodidae > Octopus > Octopus sinensis. The sequence continues at coordinate 20,256,954 of NC_043020.1, forward strand.
AAGACACATAAAGATCACTTAAAATATGCAAACACAAACACACACAATATAACATTATAGCTTTGTAAATGATTTGAGAACAAAATACAACAATCCCATTAACCTATGGGTGACAAAGTACACTGAATTTATATTTATTCTATTTGAAATTAGTTTTCAACTGTTTTCTCTAAACCATTAATGATGGCCAAATGATAGCTACAGGGTTTCAATGAAATCAGTGTCTACCAAATACTTTTGTTTGTATTGGAAAAAATCTTAGTTGCTCCTTTATAAAAACCATGTCTGAGACTTAAAAATTTGATCAATGATGGTTATTTCTGTCTTGAACAGAAACATAAGTTTTAATTACAAAGACATTTTTAAAAGTGTCTATAAGAAACCGGTGGTTTCTAATAGCAAATTGAGCTCCACCTATAGATAAATTCCGTTGAGGTCCTGCTGTTGTCAAGAGTTACAATTTACTTGCAAATATCTATCAGAATTACCTGACTGGTTTTATTTTTTTTTTAAGACTCAATATGAACTGAGGAACAGATGTAAATTCTGCATAGAAATCCCATTCAACAAGGTTATTACAATATTCAAAGGTTGGATTAATTATTTGAACTGAAAGCTACAATGAACTTGCCAACATCAAATGTATTGAAGAATAGGTGTAAGCACCTTCGTTCATAATACACTCTGTTCTGACATTATAAGAGCACAAAATACTTGGATATTCTTTTATTTGTTTCAGTCATTTGACTGTGGTCATGCTGGAGCACTGCCTTTAGTCGAGCAAATTGACCCCAGGACTTATTCTTTGTAAGCCTAGTACTTATTCTATCGGTCTCTCTTGCCGAACCGTTAAGTGATGGGGATGTAAACACACCAGCATTGTTTGTCAAGCGAAGTTGAGGGGGGGGGTGACAAACAGACACAAACATATACATATGTTTTTTTCTTTATGTCCTGTACCCATATATGCATGGATACATATATATGTAGGTATGTATGTAAGATATATTAAAATAATACTATATTTTGATATGCTTTGATGAATTTTGCTTAAGGCAGGAAAAACAGGAACAGCTGGTGGCAAATAACTTGGTGTTATTATAAAAGAAAATTTATGACCCATGATATTTGAGGACTAGAGACAAATGATGCTGTTATGGCGATAATAAGGTTAAGGCATGCATCTTTAGACCTAATGAGATAAATAGACAAAGATTTTATGTTTTAACAGTGTCTGAAAGGCTATGACTATGTCATCTATGTGTTTGTGGATGATTGAGAATATGGGTGCAAGAGTTTTGTTGGTTAAAGCAGAATGGTTTATATTTACTTTTATGAGAAATGTTTTTAATTTCAATATCAGAAATAGCTAACAAATTCAAGTTTTAGAAATCACCTCAGTACATTATGATTGTGAGTACCTTGTAAATAGAATGGTAATATTGACCGAACATAAATTTTTATGACAGAAAGTCAATCACAGGACTACTTATTTTATCAACCACACCCACTTCATGAGAGAAATCAACTAAATAACTGAACTCTAGGAGGGAAGGCAGTAAGTTTGGAAATTGGAACACATAAAAGTAATCTAAAGGCTTCACATAAAACATTTTTTCGAGCAATGAGAGAAACACAACCCTAAATAAGTTCTTATTGGAGCTGGAAGTGAAAAAAACTGAACTGCTAGCGGACACACAGAAACTCTGTTTGGAAATGTTAGAAAATAACCAATCTTAGGAATTACTCAGCACTCATTCTGTAAACAATAAACAAATATTCACAATTCTGCTTGAAACAAGACATTTCAAAGTAGTAATGGTAAGTGATCCTAGCTGTCCAAACTGAAGAGGAGCATACGATTAGATAGTTTATCTGTTTTAGTGTCTCACTGTTCTAAGCTCAAATCCTGCAAGAATGAACATACCTCCTTTGTAGGATAACCTAAGCCGGAATAAGGCAGTGAGCCAATTATATAATTGTGTACTCTGAGTAACAAGCTTCAATATTACTAACTACAAGGTCAGGAATTCAAACATATATATATATTTCTTATTTCACAACTTATTGTTTAACACTTTCGTAACCCTCCCTATTTCTAACTAAATATATTGTCCATGTGTTGCATTTTATTTTGAAAATAATCAAGTTTTTGGAAAATTTGGTAAAATAACTTATTATTCTGCTGGCATTTGGGGCATGACTTAATGAAAAGTCTTTATGATAGGTTTGAAATTGAAATATGAACACATTATTTTGCTGCAAATCAAATACTGATACAGATTTATAAATAAATATATAAAAGGAATAGTTAATTTATATAAACAGTCAGAGGAATAAAGCTACCACAAGTAGGTGAGTTTCAAATTTTGGCACAAGGCCCTTATTTGGGGGAGGGGGTAAGTTGATTACATTGACCCCAGTGCTCAAATGGTACTTATTTTATCGACCCCAAAAGGGATGAAAGACCAAGTTGGCTTCAGCAGAATTTGAATTCAGAATGAAAAGACGAATGAAATGCCACAAAGCATTTTGCCCGGTATGCTAACAATTCTGCCAGCTCGCCACCTTATGTAGATCTATTTATTAATGTCAGAAAATACAGTGAACCTGTTTTTATTATACAAAATATTGGCTTTGTATGTAAAATTGTGATTAACATTCAACAGTGCTTGGTAAGTAAACAGCAGCAAATAGAGAATAAAAGTTACAAAAGTACTGGTGGCTGCTTGACTACAGGGTCTCCCCAACTCAGGTTACATCTCTAAAAATGTTACTCCAGCACTCTGTTTAACAATGTCTTCTACAAGTATATAGACCAGTTATTCATTGATAGGACAACTCAATTAGTTACAATCAATCTTCACATCGCTGATAACATCTCAGAAAAATGTTGCTTTTATATCAAATTCTATCCAGTCTATAGAAATGGTACTTCAGAGCAATGTTACTTATGGAGGTGGGTCTGTGAGGAATAAAAAGGTACAAATTGCCATGTTTAATGAAATTAAAATTTTAGCTTGTCCAACACCATAGTGAAAAAATAAAAACTCTATTTTGTCTCAGAGAGATTTTCACAAATATTAGAAGCTGATATTTATTAGTTAGAGGATCCCTGCTGCAAAGTACTTTTTTTAACTAGCAATATTTGCTGGTCTGTTAATGACCATTGCAAGACAACACCAGTGAGAAAGACAAAAGCAGAAAGGGAATTCCAGAGGGATGACATTCTGGGAAAGATGGACCAGGCATTTGGACACAACAAGAATGACAAGTGGGTCGTCAGGAATGCCAAAGTGGATGCAGCATGAACCCAAACAGCTATGAGGAGCAGAGGCCATTATAGTACTGGTAGAGAAAAAAACAAAGAGAAGTCAGTGCACCTGTGAAAGAGGCCACAGTGTTCCATGAATAACTATATTAGACAGGTGAGATTTTTGTGGATGCAGTCTTGGAGGTCTGTACAAGCAACACTTTTTTTAGGTGGTCTCAGTCACAAAGAATTTATTAAAACATTGCCAAAATCTTTATTATTTTTGAAATTTCACAAAAAACAATGGAAGCATTGTTGTACTGTGGTGAATAAAGGGTTGCAAAATCTTCTAACTGCTATACCTGTCACATGCTGACCAAATCTTTTTTATTCTGAAGTAATTACATAACACCATTCAACCATTTAGCATTTTGTTCATTATATCAGTAGATAAAGAACAGAGTGATAGCAATGTTTATACTGTGATATATCAGTGGAATCTCTACAACAGCTGAATAAATATAATGGACACATTTTTCCATATTTCCAGAGTATAAGAACACTGTAAATATTCTTAGTAAAGTATTGGAGGTTGTATTAACATCAACAGTATTAAATGAAGAAGATTCAGTATTCATCAGAAGTGACAGAACCAAACTAATATGGAACCATTCATCTATAATCCAAGGAATTAGGTCACATCTCTAAGATGTATAAACATTATTTAAAAAATATTAAAACTGATTGATTAGTTGACTAATTCTATTAGAGTATACGGTTATTTTGAAAACACCTGATGGAGTGATGACTGTGCCCTGCATAGCACCTGTTCAACCATCCTGCTAGCGATATGGCAAAGTCATGGGACTGCAGCATGGTGGAGTGGAGGAATCAAGTCAGGATCACCAAGCTCTATTAAAAGAGTAACTGCAACGCATCCACAGGGGTGGTGTCCATGTTTGTGTAATCAGCTAATGAAAGAGTCACTAGGACTCAAACTACCAATTCAAATTTATAATAATGGAATTGGATGATAGCAGAGTCATGGGAAGCTGTGAAGGCAACGAAAAAAACTAATTCTGTAATCTCTATAGGTAATAACAATAATAGTATAGGGAAGATATGTTTATAGCTATCTCTAGTAATCTGTAAAAAGGATTTGATAACAACACTGTACAAGGCATTCATTGATCATAATGGTTTCTAATTTAGCCACAAGCCAGTAATACTTGACTGGAACTTTATTATATTGACCCTGAAAGAATTAAAGGCAAAACTGATCTTGGATTTAAGCTCAGAACAAAAAGAGTGGAACAAATACTGCAAATTTTTAAGTCTAATCTCTACAGGTTTTCTATAGAGTTCATAGTCAGCACTGAAAGTTATGATACTTCATATACGAATACACCTATGTAAACAAAACAATCAAAGACAGAAAAATAAGTAATGGATGTTTACATAAATATATTCATACACAAAATGTCATAAGTTTCAGTGCTGGCCCTGAACTCCATAGAAAATCTGTAGAGCTAAACTAAGGCATGAAAACACACTGCTAACACAAAAGTAAGGCACAGTATCGATTTATAAATCTTTAACATACTTCATAGTATATATTGAAGTTGCAAAACAAAATACTGTGGCTTTGCCAGCAATTAACAAATACTGCAAAGCATTTTTTCTGACACTCAAAAATTCTGCAACTTGCCACTTAGTCAACAATTGTACAATAGTAATTGAACTGTACCGCTCCTTGGTATCTAAACACAAATCCAACCCATGCCAGCATGGAAAACATATTAAAAGATGATGAAGATGATAATGGAGTTAGGCAGCAAGATTTGAATGTTCTTTTGCACTTGGTATACTAAGAGCTAATCAACTCAGCCAGCTAGATCTCTCTGGCAAGGTTTATGAAGAGTCAAGATATCCAAAACCCATGGTGAAAATTTTCTCCACCAATTCACACAATCCAATCATCTATGATCTACAAGAGAAAATTAATAGGATTATCAATAACAAAGACTACCATTACCATCATTATTTAACAGTCATGTTCCATATTGGCATGGTTTCTATGAATGGATGCTCTTTTTATGCCAACCACTTTACAGCATGTACTGGGTGCTATATTTGTACCACCAGCACCCTTTATATGTACTCTAATGTATTGCACTACTCTCCTCCAGTTATCTTTGACATAACACAACTTATTACAAATAACCTTAACTATTATTTCTTGTTACTTCATAAAACTATGGCCCAGTCTCTCAACTTACAAGCTTAAGTAGGTTTTATTGTCTTTATAAAGGATTACTCAAATGAGAAGTATAAACAGGCTTATTAAAAATATCTAAATGTTCAACTCTTGCCAGTGTCATGTAAATGGCACCAATGAAATCATAATCATGGCTGTTGCTGGTGTTATGTAAATAGAACCCGTATCAGTGGAATGTAAAATGTATGCACCTCACTCTCGAAGTTGGCATTAGGAAGGGTATCCAACCACAGAAGCCATGCCAAGTCAGACTGGAGCCTGGCACAGCCCTCTGGCTTGCCATTTCCAGTCAAACCATCTGAGCCAGCATGGAAAGTGGGAGTTTAAATGATGAGGATGACGAATAAAAATAAAAAAAAAATTTACGTAATATGATAGGAAATTTGAAACTTACCTAAGAATAACATGTGTTGAGGTTATGCATTCAGCCTCATTACTAATGGGGTTTGTAAACAAACGGCTTGTAGTTTGAGTATTGACAAAATGATTATCTTGTAATTTGAACCTGAAAACATTGCTTTTGAGCTGTCCATTTTGTAAGACTGTAAATGAAAAATAAACAAAATGTACTTGGAAATTATTTTGTAACATCAAAACCAAGCTGATAATATAGTCAATGGGACAGGAATAACATTTGCAATAAATAAATAAACCCTGACAGACTAGAGAGTGCTGATAGAATTAGCCAGCTGAATACAGTATCAAAGCTTGAACACAAACCCTCTCATTGCAATCTATTAATACTTTAACTGGTGGTACATGTGATCTCCATCACCTTAGCTTGGACCTTTATGAAATAAGATGGCCAACACTCACTTAATGGAGCTGTCTGCATCCCTATTAATAAAAAAAAAAGTTAAAACCCATTCACATGGTAGAGGACTGTAATGTTATCAACTTCAGAAATTAAAAACTTTTCAGAAATTCTAGCTTCAAACCTATATTCCAACTTCTGCACTTAACTCCTTGTGATAATAATACATCTATTACTGCTTTCATGTCCAATTTATTATCTTAAACACACTTCCTATTTCTAACAGACTATACTCAATTCTTTTCTTTCCAACCACAAGCAGTTCATATGCATTAAATGTTCCATATTTTTTAGCCTCATGCTGCATGTAATCTGGAGAAAAATTGTTTAACAACAGCAGTTGTTTGAACACTGTCCATCTTCTTTAGATCCTGACCTTTATGTTACTTATTATACAAAGGTGGAAAGCTGGTAGAATCATAAGAACATTGGAAAAATGTCTTGCCGTATTTGTTCCAGTAAACATTGAATTGAAATCCTTTCAGGTCTGATAAAATAAAGTATCAGTCATGTGTCAAATGCTTAAATTAGAAACACTTATAAACATTAATACAGACAACCATCTTCTAATATACACCATCAGTTGCGAGTCAGATAAAATATCTTTCCTAAATGTTGACTGTTTGTCTAACATCGTCTAAGTTGATGCATGTCTATAATCTTGACTTACAACAGATATCAAAGAAATTGGATCTTTTCCTTTTGAACGGCACATGTCAACACAATTTCTAGTTAACTAAACACTTTAAAACTTCATATACTGGTAGAATGAATTTATAAAACATCATTATTTCTTGGCTTTATTGAGAAAATTCTATAGTTTGTATGATATTTCGAGCATTTCGGCAATTTTAACCAATCGCTGACCTCCATTTGGGGTGAAAACATTCTGTGCTGTATGAATATGTCCCTCGTTTAAGAAACAGATTGGGTTTATTTACATTTGTGAAGAAAAAAGATACCCTTCCCCTAACTCTAACCCTAAATCTAAAATAGATTGAAATGCAATAGATCGATACTAGGGTTATAATTATGGGCGACGTTTTCATTTGACACCGCTAGAAAAAAATCCCATTTTCCGTAGCGGTGTCGTATGAAATTGTCACCCATAATTATAACCCTAGTATCGATCTATTGCATTTCAATCTATTTTAGATTTAGGGTTAGAGTTAGGGGAAGGGTATCTTTTTTCTTCGCAAATGTAAATAAACCCAATCTGTTTCTTAAACGAGGGACATATTCATACAGCATGGAATGTTTTCACCCTAAATGGAGGTCAGCGATTGGTTAAAATTGCCGAAATGCTTGAAATTAAAGTGGAAATATGTTACAACATATAGAATTTTCTCAATAAAGATAAGAAAAAATGATGTTTTATAAACACATTCTACCAGTATACGAAGTTTAAAAGTGTTAACATGTGCCGTTCAAAAGGAAAAGATTCAAGAAATTCATTACTACCTTAAAATTAATCCCATTCAATACCGATAAACATGGAACAACCACACTAAAAAGCTGAAACTATTCAACGTTTTGAAACTACTTTAATAAATGCAGAAGAATCAAATTGTTCAGTGTTGACCAGCAATAGAAAATCTCCTTTAATAAAAACAGACTCTCACAATAAGGGAGACAAAACTAGCTAACATAAAATCAGTGACAGATTACTTGGACATATGCAAATTAAACTGGGGCAATTCCAGCTAAGTTTGGTTTACAAATTCTTTGTGTTCATTACCTCCCTTCGTAAACAACTATTGCTCTCTGGGACATGTCTTCATAAATGAGAACAGATTTGTGTCCACATCACTAGAAGAATGGATCCCGGAGATTCTTTCTGAACAGCAATAAATGGACACCCAAAATACATACAGTGGGCACTACAATAAATAGAGTTTTGTAAATAAAATGTACCAGTTATTTTGCGTGAACACACATCTCGAACATGGATGCGAAATAAATGAATTACATGGAATCTTCAGAAGGGGAACGTTCACAGATTTTCTTTTGCACGTGCCATACCATACTATGAACCAAAACTTCCGGTTTGTAATAGCATACAAGGGGCGGAGAGAGCCTTCCCATAGGGTTATCTAAAGGGATAAGAGAAATTCTGCAAGATGAAAGCTGACTATGGAACTTTGTAAATTCGAACATTATCGAAAAGATAGTTCAAGAAGAATACGCATATATATTACACACATACACGCGCGCGCAGGCTTGTAATTATTTTATGAGAAGCTGGAGCTTCCTGAATCGTTGCTGAGTTTCACGTTTCCTTGATGACTCAAAATTCAAAACATTCATTTGAATAATCCCAAACGTGAAACCAGACTAACGATTCAAGAAGCTCCATCTTTTCATAAAATTTTACACGTACTTTACTTTTATCGTTTGTAAACATAAACGTTCATCTATCCTCTATAAATATAATAGCCATTAATTGTAGTAGTAGTAGTAGTAGTAGCAGCAGCAGCAGTTATGGATTGCAGAAATGACAGTAGTCGAGATAGCAGCAGCAGGCCAGTTTGTGTATTGAACATCCATCTAACGGGCACGTTGCAATAAAAACATATCCAACATGGCAACGTCTACAGATAACCAACACTACACACAAGATTTCCGCAGTTTCATATCGATCAGCGGGTTGTAGTAAATTAACAAAAAAAAAAAAAAGGTTATTGATATGTCTTATTGCATAACACGTGGCTGGAATAGGTGAGGAAGAATGTATGTATATTATATACGTCTATACGCGCGAGCGTGTGTGTGTATATATATGTGCGTGTGTATATATATATATATATATATATATATATACACACACACACATCAAGTGGAGAAAAATGGAATTAAAAGATGGTAGAGCTGAAAGACTGAGAAGCCTCCAGTTTTAAACCATCACAGTGGTGTATGTTGTATGTAGGTAGAGGGCAGAGAAGGACGCCCATCAAGAAGACGAGAGAGAGAGGGGGGGGGGGAGAGAAACTGTTGTTTCAAACATCAAACTAATGCTGGACTGCTATCACAATTTCTGTTTAATTCATGGCCAGCACACACACACACACACACACACATCCCTAGATCATTTTGGGGTGGGAGTACAATAGAAATGGAAGATTTAACATATGCACTATGATTTATAAGCAGAAAATATAATCGAACGAATAATAATACTACAGTTGAGGAAAAACGGCTTGTAATGACGTTTATGCTTCTTCCAAGGGCGTTATCAATGAGGTTTGTTGGTGTTGTTTAACCATAGGTCAATCCCCGATCGAGCATACCAATGATCAAAGACATTCTCGCTAACATCACGTTTTTCTTAGGGATACGCAAGACTACATTATCCAATATGTCCTTTTCTTATTTAAGGCAGTAGGGTACGATTTTACGGCTATTTTTAGCATGCCGAACGACCACATAGACATTCTCTTGTTGAGGTTTAAGCGGAGGAGCACCTCAACCATGTAATAATACAAATATTGATTATCAGTATTATTATTGTGTTCATCATCATCACCACCATATTTAAAAATGCTCGTCCAAAGAACAATTGTGTTTTTAAAAATATCATTTCAGTAACGGTTGAAGTAAGGATAGTGAGTTTAATAATAATCATCTTCCTGGTGATGGTAGGTAGCAGTTGTAATAATAGGCGAGCAATAAAATACAATCAGCAAAAAGAGGAAGGGTATGGGTGACGTGATGGCGGCGATGGATGTAATAATGGTGATGATAAACATTTCTTTTATAACAAATACTCTGTATATGTGTATTTATTTATATATATATATATATATATATGAGTTCCACCACAGTGTCAAATAGGTACAGTTACTGTATAAACAGATCTATTTATCCACAAAAAATCTCTATCGAAAATATATTAAATTCTAAAAGAAAAACAAAAAAAAAAGATTAAAAAAAACTCCATGACGCTGGTGATGACGACTTTGGTGTGTTACAAGAAAAATGATAGAGTTGAAAGAGAGAGGAGGAAGGTGTAATGTCTATGTTAAAGGAGGGGGTGGAAATAAATGTCGAACAAGTGTCATAAACGAATGTGTCGAGAAACGGGACTTCATGGGGACGAGCAGGGTACTAAAAACACACACACGCACCCCTAACTAATACTGCCAAAGCTGTTATACCATCAACAAATACAGCTACTACAAATCGTACCATAAACAGCACCACTAGCAGTACCAGAAGGTATAGTATATGTGTGTGTGTGTGTATATGATGATGTATACATACACATACATACGCACTACTACTACCAGAGCAAAAATGTAGTACGAGGCATGAAAATATAAGCTGATTGATAGCCATCAATAAACTGTTAGCCATTGATGGTGTTGCTATCAATTTCAGCTCAAAGGAAGAAATGACAATGGGTGTATGAAAAACACACACTTGTTATGGGTGTATGTGATGATGATAATTCGTTCTTTATTATTGCCAGAAAAGAGGTAGGGAGACATTACATGGACAGGTTATGATAAGTGTGTGGGGGTTCATACAGCAATCGAAGGAAACAAAAAATAACATACAAACCTAATGTGTGTTTAGACACACACCAGGGTTTTTTTTTTAATGTGTATGTGTACACACACACACACACACGCGCAAAAAGAAAAATATAGAGCCAGATAAAAAGCTAACGAAAAGCTTGTATTGCTAACCTGATGGCCGTAAGTGGATCGTTTGAAGTCAGTTGTAGCAGGCCATTGGTGTTATAGATAGTAGGTCTCCTGGTAAGTAGCAAACAGCAGCAGCAGTAGTAGTATCAGAGTGGGTGGTAGTACTAGCAGTATTATTATTATTATTATTATTATTACTACTACTACTAGTTGTATTAACAGAATTAAATGTATGAAAACATGTGCTTATACACCCCAGTAGTAAAAGCAAAGAGAAGTATCAATGTTGTGAGCTATACAAGACAGACGTATATAAAACATATACGTCTATCTAGCAGAGTGTCATTCTACACACACTCATACGTGTATGTATATATATATATATATACACATGTAATCTGCCACACGCATACATCTATGTATGTACATACACAATATTATTACATAGCTCCCTACATAGACACATCTATAGTAGTGTCGCTGTTGACACTACTACTACTACTACTACATCCACTACTGTTATAAGAGGAAGAGGAGGAGGTGGTGGTAGCAGACGTAGTGGCAATTGCGAAAGGTGAGGTGTTACAGGAGTTAGAAATAGTGAGGAGGTGGAAGGACAGTGTCGAGGTGGGAGGAGACGAACAGCGGAATCTAACAACGCATGCGTACTTGGATTCCGACGCATGGTTGGTCGATAAGAGTCACGTGCAAACAACAACCTAGTTCATCCGGTGCCGTTTGTTGCAACATGAAAATATGTTGGCTACTACATAACACACTTTCATAATACATATACACAGCAAGGGTTGTGTACGTGTATGTGTGTATTTATCTAGCTGTCTATATGTATGTGTGTGTGTGTGTGTATATATATATATATATATATATATATATATAGTAAGGCTTCAGCGACATGAAAAACCATGGTGAAAATGTTGAGTTCATTAAACTGTGGGATATGCGTGTGTGTGCATTTATTAGCAGAGGTGGGCGGAAGCAACGAGAATGAGTCCTTAGACATTCTGCACACTAATAATACAAAACGGTGTTCGCGTATGTACACACCTATACACAGGCAAAGTGGGGCAAACTTCAAAACTGAACAGTAGTGGATGTAATAAAAGTATAAACATTACATCATGTCATTTTTGATATGCTTTTGTTAGACTTCATAGCTTTCCTATCTTAAAGCAAAATATCTTACTAAATGTGGTCTGTGTATGTAGTTGCACACACTTGAGTACATACATATTCATATGCACTTATGCGTACACATGTATATGCACATATGCGCGCGTGTGAACTATTGGTTAATTGCCCATTAATCAGAATAAAGGCAACTCTATTTTACTGGAAGAAGGGGCAGTACCCATGGTCTTTCCCGACCCTCTGATAGGATAATATTCCTTTTGAATAAGCCAAAAATTGTGGGAAAGATATGAGCAAGAAGGGAATTCCAGGGGTTTTCAGTTTGGAAAGGAAGGACTGGGAGTGGTGATTAACGTGCCTGGACGCAAGTGTGTTGGGAGCAGAAGAGATGAGTCGGATGGAAGTGCCAGAGTGAAGGCAACAGAAGCCCAAGAAATAAAGGCTATTTTGTATTAGTAGAAAAGGAAGAAAGAGGAGGCAAGATGCTTCTGACTCAGAAGCTGGACACACACACATTCATTTTAACGTCTATTTTCTGTGTTGTCACGAATTGGACGAGTTGTAATAGTGTGAAACAATTCTGAGAGTTTTCACCACCTGGTTTCTGAGGCTGGACGCCTTTCCTAATACCAACGATGTAGTACAGAATATATCTATAGATTTCTTTAGCCAACATTGTATGTCTAGTAAGATCTAAAGGTCTTTACAATATCTTTGTGGAAAGAAGAAGAAAAAAAAAAGGGGGGGGGGTCTAATTTCAATCAGGTTAAAATTTCTTCAATGGCCTCTTTAACTGTTCTCAAAGACAGCATTTGACCTACTATCATTAAAAACTTGAAGTAAACCCAACTGTGTCTGACCAGTCCACAAAAGAAATCCCAACAGGAGATTGAAATTTGTTCACTGGTTCGCTCTTTTACATTCTTTTACTGTCTACAGAGTACTGGTTGAAAAATCCGAGTAGCACGGAAACAAAATATTAACACACCAGCAACAAATGTGTGTGCGTGAGTGTCACCTTCCCGAACGTCAAACTAATATTTCTGCTTGTTATTTATACATCTGTCTTCGTCCTATGTTTTTCTGTGTATTTCAACTCTCTCCCTCTCTCTTATATATATATATGCAGTTGACCCTTCATAGCATACTTGCCTCTTTTTGGAAGACTTCAGCTATAGTCACACCTAGAATAGATAGGATCCACCAAGAGTAATAACGCTCAAGACAGCAAATAGCATATGACAAGATGGCACCCCCAATACCTCATCCCAACCTGAGGGCCCAAAGTAAGACAAGGCATGTGTGTTTGTGTGTGTGTATATATACACACATGCACACACACATAGACACAAGGAGGATCCGTTAATTATGATTTTATTCAACTTATTCTCATCTCAGCTTCATACACTTACTACAGTGGTTCTTCAATTAAGCCCTGTAAAAGAACTTGGAAGGTTGGTCTCCAACCAGGCTTTTTGCAACACTTTTAAAGCCAGGAACTTTTCAGGACTCCTTTGTGTATATGCATGTATGTTCTATCAGATAACTAGAAACTATTAGAGTGATAACCACATAGGCTACTACATGTAAGTGGCAAAGCTGGCAATCCAACAAAACCTACCTAGTGAGGCAGATGAATTTTAGGTACCCTGTGAGATGAAAAATAAACTAGCTACGAGTGTATGAATTCAAAAGAATTCACAGTCATCCAACAGAATAGGCCTCTTTCTTAGAGTGAAAGGCAGATTTTTGATGCTTGTGTATGAACAACAATGTTAACTGGTAGTGAAATTTGGGATGTGAATCCAGAGGGCAAGCAAAAGCCAGGAAGAAATGAAAGATAGCATGTTCCACTGAATGTGAAATATCAGCATATATCTATGACAAAGTGCAAATGTGTTGAAAGAAAAATTGGGCATAAGGAGCATCAGATGTAGTGTGCTAGAGAAAAGACTGCAATGCTATAGTAATGTGATGCATATCGATGAGGATAGCTGCATAAAGTGCCTACCACTAAATGTGAATAGAACCTGTGGAAGATGAAGATGCGAGATGAACTGAGGTAATTGGTGAGTTGCAGTGCTCAAGAAAACCCATTCTTCTAAGCAAAAATAAAGAAGTCTTAAAAGCATATAATTTATATCAATGCCTCTGCACCCAATCTGTCCCTGATGAGTTTTATTTTTCACAACATTTTCCCAACACCCACCCTTCACACAACTTGTCTTCCTAACACCCACTCCATTCCCCTCTATCCATCTGCCACTCTCCTTTCACATTCTGGCAAATCTACCTACTCACTCACCTAGTCCAATCCTCTGCACCACTTATATTCACCGTCCAGTAAGATGAGGGTCACTCTTGACATCTTTTTGCCACCATCTTTACTCTTTCCCATCAGGAGTAGCCATCTATCTCCTTCTTCTACAACAGAATACCTGTTACCTCATCTCTTCACTTGGCATAATGTCACTTCCCTTAGGGGTCTTGTCTTGTGAATTACTAGGTTACCTTAATGATGCTGATACCATGTAAAAAGCACCCAGTGCACTTTGTAAAGTGGTTGGTGTTAGGAAAGGCATCCAGCAGTAGAAACCATGTCAAAGCAGACATTGAAGCTTGGCAGTCCTCTGGTTTGCCAGCTCCTGATGAACCATCTACCCCAGACCAACATGGAAAATGGACATCATGGGGATAATAATATATGTGTGTGTGTGTGTTATTGCACATGGGAGAAGAATACTCTCACTTAAAAGTTGCAGTTTTTGTAGCCTCTGGATTTCTCATATCTTATTTGGCTTGTTGCCACATTATTGATTTTAAACTTTTACAGGGTGCAATTTGTCGCAATAAAACTTGTCTATGTAAATTTTGTACCCTTCTCTCTTTTTCTATGTACAAATCAAGACAGACTTCATGAAAGAAACAGATGGTGGGCTTTTAGCTGTAGCAGTTGGGGTATCATGCATGTCTGAGAATGAAATAGCACCACTTCTCTAATTTCCTCACTCACGGACACCAGGTGATGTGTAGCGTAATGTAGTTGTGATCCTTTGGTTGACTATGCAAGTGTCCTTCATTGCATTGCCATAGGTATCTTGGTTTGATCACAATGTTGTATAGCTATGTTACTGTGGAAGCTCATTACAAGAAGGTACTACATTTATGATTTTAACACGAAAAGTTATTATACTTGACAGCGAGTCAACAGCCAACATGAAAAACTTCTCAATCACATAGTCACACCTGTGCTTTTAGAGTGTCTGTGAGCATGAGTATGGTTTATTATGCTGTGTTTGTTATATTTCAAAAGATCGATATGTGAGGAACAAATGCATTATTTCGTGTTTCTTTCTGTAAATCCATTCCAAATCATCAGAGGTTGAATGACAAATGCAAATAACCTTTGAGATAAATAACAGATACCATAAAGTGTAATGGTTTCAAGAAACATAACTAGCCCCACCTTCATGGCCAGTTCAGTTCATCAAACCATTATAAAAATACATACTCGCAATCATACACCATATTCAGTTTTTTCTTTTCCAAGCTGGCATGGGGTTATACAAATATATGCACATACGATGTGCTTCATCCAGTTTTTTTCAATCAAATCCACTCACTATAGTAGAATAGACTTGCCCAATGTAACATGAAGAGGGATTGAAGCTCAAACCATATCGCTATGAGGTGAACTTCTTAACCAAAGGTCCATGCCTGTGCCTATATATGTGTACTGTCAGGTCACTCATAGCTGCTATTGCTATTGTAACCCTGTACACCCATTGCATTGTTAGGAAGGTGAATTTTAGACACCTTGAAAGATGAAGAAGACCTGTCAAAAGGTAGATAAACAAAGGAATGACAACAGCCATCTAATGTGTGTGTATGTATATATATATATGCATGTATATGTTTATTTACATGAGTGCATAAATGCACATGTATATAAATATATATATGAAAGAAGGATACTCTTACTTGAAACCTGTAGTGTTTGTAGCCCTTGACCTCTTGATTTTATCTTTTTGTTTATTCGTTGCTAGTTTAACAGCTATATGTATAAACATACAAATGTGTGTATGAATATAAATTTATTTAGATATATGTATATGCATATATGTATGTGTGTGTAAGTATATATACAATTATCAGTGTGCTGATACCAGATAATTTCAGCTCAGTAAAAAGTTCCACTCAACACCAATATTCCATGTGGTTTGAAAGTGAACTGTCAGATCATGCAATAGGATAGAGTGTGGAGTTTGAGCCATGTTATACAGTAATAAGAAACACAGAAAACACAACTGGTGTTTTTTAGCTTTAATAGTTCTTTCTACTATAGGTCTGAAATGTTGAGAGTGAGGCCTGGTCAATTACATCAACTCTAGTGCTCAATGGGTATTTATTTTATCACCCTTGAAAGGATAAAAGTCAAAAGTCAGTCTTGGTAGAACTTGACTTTGGCTGTAAAGATGGATGAAATGCCACTAAGCATTTTATCCAGTATACTAAAAATTCTGCCAACTCAACACCTTTTTTTAAGATTTAATAATACACTTCTATAAGCCAGCAGCACACACCTTCAGTATTTCAGCAAAAAACATACAACCTAATCCTGCATATTATGTATAAGCAAATTGGCATACCTGACTAGAAGGTGAAAGAATGTTAAAGAAAGATGAAAGAAGAGAGAAGAGGACAAGCAGAGAGATACACACATTTATGCATATCAATACACAAACACAGAATAAAGTGGGGCAAGTGAAGTAGAAAAGCCTAGGGTCATAATAGTAGTAACCATAGTCTGTAGAGTATTTGATGTACAAAAATAAGAGCATGTTTATCTTTCTTGACATTTTCATGATGTTAAGATCCAGTGAGACTCAGTCTCGCAAACATACTATGCCTCCATGCAGTTGCATGTTTGATGCAACAGTCAGGTATTGTCATTATATGTTTATACATCAATCTCATTCTTAGGGTTACCAGCAGCAGGTATATCTACATATACATATCTATCTATGATGTATATTCTTTTATTTGTTTGCCCTTTTGACTACAATCATACTGGGGCACCACCTTTAGTCAAGCAAATTGACCCCAGGACTTATTCTTTGTAAGCTGAGTACTTATTCTATCAGTCTCTTTTGCCAAACTGCTAAGTTACGAGGATATAACCACATTAGCATGAGTTGTCAAGTGATGTTGGGGGACAAACACAGACACGCAAACATATATGACGGGCTTCTTTCAGTTTCCGCCTACCCAATCCACTCACAAGGCTTTGGCCGGCCTGAGTAAGAAGACACTTGCCCAAAGTGGCATGCAATGGGACTGAACCCAGAACCATGTGGTTGGTAAGCAAGCTACTTACTACACAGCCACTCCTGCACCTACATATGTTTTAGATATATATATACTTACATGTGTATGTGTGTGTATACACACACACACACATATATCCATACAGAAACCTGTAGACACAAGAGATGCAGTGACAACACCAGCCAGGATGCACATGATGCTTAGTTCCTAAAGGAACTGCCCTATTTCCAACATTAACATGTGCCTACATACATACGTAGTATAACAGATATGGTACTCAAAATGCAACAACTATTATTTCGGTAGCATGGTCTGATCACTCTGTGTCTTAATGAAGCAACACCTCACTATCAATGCATCTTCCTTTTGCAAACACTTAACCAAATGTTGCAACACTATCAAAGAGATAGATGCCTCCATACTAGACTAAGAGAAGAACACAAGAAATCTGATCAACTGCCTCAACCTGAAAATCAATAGTTGATTAAAGATGGGCAAGTGGCTCCTATCAATACATCACAGCAACTAAGACCAACAATATAGCATACCCCACTAACACCATCTTCCATCACCACTATGTGAAAATATGTTACAACAATCACAGGTAACAACTTAGAGTGCCACTGCTGCTGCTAACCGAAACAGTTTAAAAGAAATAATGAAATTGAGGTAAATACACATTTCTTAGACTGCTTCCTTCTGAAGCATCTAAAATATAGTTTTGTTTGTCAAACTTTTAGCACTGTTACAAAATTTCTTTATTTCCCTTTTCATTTTGTATGTATGTACATACATACATATATATAATGTGTCCTATCATTAAGTATAAATGTATATATATACAGATGTGTGCAATCATTTTAATGTTCACTTTGAATATATCTGAGCCATGTTTGCATGCTTTCTACAGCTGGAAGCCCTTCTTGTTTCCAAGTAAGGAAATATTTCCTCATGGCTAGACATGTTTTTATGTAAACAAAGGATACTACTTGGATGATGTTTACAACAATTGTACGATGTCAAGAGAAGAAGACAAACACACACAGGTGTGGCAAGAAGCTAACTTCCCAACCACATGGTGCCAAGTTCAGTCCCACTGCATGGCACCTTGAGCAAGTATCTTCTACTATAGCCTAGAGACGACCAAAACTTTGTGAGTGGATTTGGTAGCTAGAAACTGAAAGAAGCCCGTCGTATATATATATATATATATATATATATTTATGTGTGTGTTTGTCGCTCCAGCTATCACTTGACAATTGATACTAGTGTGTTTATGTCCCCTGGCAAAAGAGATTGATAAAAAAAAAAGTACTAGGCTTACAAAGAATAAGCCCTGCAGATGATTCCTTTGACTATAACCCTTTAAGGTAGTGCTCCAGTAATGGCCACTGTCAAATGATAGAAACAAGTAAAAGACTAAAAGAATATATATATATATATATATATATATATATATATAATATATATATATATATAAAATAGAAGCGTAGCTGTACTGCCCCAGGCCAAGCAAAGCTTTGTGGGTGAATTTGGTAGACATAAACTGAAAGACGCATGTTATATATGTATGTGTGTACTTGGGCCCAATTGTTTACATGTGCAATCAACAAAAATCAGTAGCTGGAAGTAGTGTTAGTGTCACTTCTCCTGCCAATAAACTGTCTGTTCAGTTCATGTGAAATAAGGAGTTCCTTATTTAAAAAACAGGTAAAGGTTAGCGACAGGAAGGGGATTCAGTTCTAAATCAATGACTCAATGATATATTCATCTAACTCTTGCTAACAAGGAAAAATGGATATAAAACAAATGAGTGAAATATTTATATGTTTGTGATGACATACACATCATTTTTACATTTGCTTTTTTCCATGTGGTTTGGTTTGAGCAAGTCTCAAGTTGCTGAGCTACAAGATATATTGAGTACAGAAGATGTAAACACACCACTGTCACTTAAATGGAGTCAAATGTGAAAACACATGGAAATATTTATGCACACACACAGATATATATACAGCTCCTAAATAGTTTCTCTCTACCAATTTTATTCACAAGCTATTGGTCAGCTACAGGCTATAGTACAAAACATCTTGCTGTAGGTGCCATGCAATAGGATGGAAACTGAAATCAGGTAATTATGAAGTGAATTTCAGATCAATATATGTGTGTATGTATATATATATATATATATTATATATATATATAAAGATGAGAATGTGTGTGAATCCCTAAAACTCATGAACTGCACAACTGATTTCATTCAATTACCAGTTAATAATTATCGCAGCGGTTGCAAGATGTTTACAGTTACATATTAACCCTTAAATTAACATTTAATACATGTGCTTAATATATATATTAAGAAATTTATCTAAAATAATTATTGTGGCATTTACCATTAAATTAGCAGTTCATATATGTGCTTCTATTTGGTTAATTTATACTGCATACAAAAATAAAAAACATACTGCATACATACATACAGCTGCTTACAAAAATAGGGAATAATGTATAATTTCTTTTTATGTTTACAATATTGAAAAAAATATGCCATCAAAGAAAAGACGTAATCCCTCCAGAAACAAGCATAAAGCAAAGACGATTGTAAAAAACCTAAGGCAAGAGTCTGAAGAGAGAAGCGAGATGAAATTTTCTCAAGATCAGCAAAGGCATGCTGCAGCATGTCATACGGAGTCTCAAGAGAGAAGGGAGATGAGACTTTCCCAAAGATCAGCAAATGCATGCTGCAGCACTTAATGCTAGATCATTAAATCAATGTTTTAATGATTAGACAGAGGTCCAATAGAATAGCTATCAGAAACAGACTATGTACAAATTTGTTCTTCACTACCCTGAAGGTGTTTTCAGATATGATTCATCCCATTCTTATAAAAATGATAACTTCGTCCAAATTGGAGTGTTAAACACAAATTGTCGTTTCTGTAGAGGTTTAAAAATTTCAAATGAAACAAATGGTTTGTGCTGCTCAGGCTGTCAGGTAACATTGCCAGTACTACCAGCTCCTCCTCAATACGGATCTTCTAGAAGGCACTTCCATCCAGTCAAAGGATTTTCTGAACAATATCAGACAATACAACTCTGCATTTCAAATGACATCGTTTACTGCATCTAAGATTATTAAACATGGATTTATGCCGACGTCAAGGTTCAAGGGCAAGTGTATCACCTCATTGGTTCCCTGTTACCTACAAATAAAAAACCACAGTTCCTCCAAATTGACTTTATGAGTGATGTAGGACAACAAACCTGAAGGAGGTGTCAAAATTTAAGATGATGGGTCGTGTTAGACACAGTGCCAACTGCTGTAAAAGAGAGTATATCCACTGACAGCTTTTTGATGCATTCAAAAATCACATAACCCCACCCCCAATTTTCCATGACAGGTTAGGGCTTGAAATACTCCAAAAAGAGGCATAGCATGTTGCTTAGTCAAATTAACACATCCACAAATGTTTTGTTGTCAATACTGCACTTTCCCATATCACCTGTTTTAACATAACTGTAATATATTATATACAAACTATGCCATTTTAATTCCGAGCAATGCTGGGTGTCTCTGCTAGTATACATATGGAAGTGTGTGTGTTATGTTTTGATCTGCCAACAAGAACTCCACTTCTCTGTCTCATCCATTTGGAAGTATAAGAGCTCAGGACCATGAATGTTGTACTTTAACTTGAAGTATTGGATCCCTTCTCATAAACCAGCTAATGAGGGAACTGTTGGTTTCACCAGCTAAAACACCACACATCATGCCTCAACAAGAAATCCAAAATAATTTCTGTCATCCTTCACAGCTGGCTCAGTTCCAACCAAATAACCTGGAAAAAAATTCCCAAGTGTATTGAAGAGTTAGTTCCCTTACTTACCAAAGTTAATGTCAGAGTTAAGTCACCCACACCCACTAACACTTTACAGTGATCTATGTAAGTCAGCCTTCAATCACATGACCTGGCATATCCAATGAAAGCTCAGCTTACCAGCAACTGACAAGAAATCAACTTTCAAACAATACTCCTCTTTCTGGGGGTGCCCATACATTTAAGCATGTATTTGTGAGTCTATGAAACTGAGTAATAATTGGTGGGAGGGGGAATTAACTGCATTAAGCTACAAATATATATTCTATGTGATATAGTAATTTTTTCTTTGTACACCTGTTCGCTTTAATATTCACTCCAGGTTTTTGTTAAGTCTTAGCAAGCACTTAATAGAAAAACTGCCCTTCCCAAATTCCTTGAAGCATATACAGATAATCTCCATGAAACTTTGACATAACACTGATATAATTAACTAGATGTACAAAAAATCTAGTTCTTTAAGAACTAGATTACTGGTACACCTACTTCTAAATACAGATTCAAAGCATAAATGTGTCCCTTACCATGATGAAAGACCTTTGGATTTTCAATTTGCCTCATCAATATGATAACTGGACCTTATTAAAAGTAAGATTTCAGCCTTGTAATAATCCCTTGCTAAAAGTTCTGAACAACTACATCTCGAAAGTATGCTTCTTCACAGATAAAACAAAGAACATATTGAAACTAGACACTGTAATGCACAATGGACTTCTAATAAACAACAGCATCAAAATATACAAGAAAACCAGCCCTGCAATATATACTGTACACTAGAGTGTCAGAATTAACTGTTTTGTTAGAAATAGAAGATTGGTAGATTGCTTTACCATTCAACCCCTGATATAATCTTGAATGATCACAAACCCATTTCCCACTTGAATGTAGGTTAATAAATCCTCCCAAAAATGAATGAATATAAACAGTAAGTACATTCTCACTGACATCAGTCTAAAGAGCAAAAGTGCCACAAGGTTAGATCAGTGGAACTGCAGTATTGCCATAATCAATAGGTTTCAAAGTACTGAAGACAAGGCCACCTGCAAATTTATTCAACCTGATATTGTGCATTGCTATATTGCGACCATGCCACCTGGGTCAAAAAATCTCCATGGGGAGTGATCATAGATTCTGATAGAAATGTAATACAGTAGACCTTATGAGATTATCCTTGACATCCCCAAAGATATGAAATTCCTCTCACATCCCAGGTTTGTAGAGAGATGATGGATTGGCAGTCTCAAGCAACATAGGTGGCCATGCTATTGGTAGATTTAGAAATGTTCTAATAGGCATTTTTCAAGGAGTTTGGCTTGAAGATAATTATCATCATCATTGAACAATAGCTATTTTTGTAGAGATATACTAAAGCTTAGGATAAGTAAATACCACTCCTATAAGAAGCCAAATGGAGATGGTATACATATACGAGCATTCAGACCCTCCACCTTAGCTATAATTAGGAATCTAATAGCCGACATAAGCAGGAGAACCTTATATCTATTTTCTGTTAGGGAAATATTCATCAGGGCTATATCTACTATAAATACAATTTAACCAAAAATGGCTTCAGTGAGAAGTTAGCTCCTGTTGAAAAACACCCAACCATTCTATATTCAAGAAGAACCAGAAATAGAAAGTCAGCTGGTTGAATTTACCTCATAGCTTAGATATAACTACCCATATTTCAAGGAAATTTGAAAAACTTATAAACTGCCATTTCCCAACTACACATAACTCAAATTTTTCAACACATATATTGTTTAGATGAGTTATTTCTATCTGAACATCACTTCCCAACATTGTATGTTACAAACAATGGTAACTATAGCTAAAATATTAATATCTCAATTGTAAATGTAGAAACCCCAAATGCCAAGATACCAATACAGTTTATCAATGTACTATATTCACAAATAATTTATTACACATATATATAACTTCCACTCTAATCAACTTACTCTATTACCACAGCCATACATTCAGAAACCTTAATGGAAAAATATGAAACTTCACTCGCAATTTTATTTGGGAGTTGAAGGAAGAAAGTATTAACTACATACTTAAATCCAGTATAATCTCTAAAGCTACTTCTTACGCTGGTGATAAGAGACCATGTAATTCATGCACCACAGAAAGTTTAGCTATCCTATTTACTAAGTGCAACAGGTACAACACATGCCTGGATGAAATGGCATCATTCTAGCTGTAGTCATTCTGATTTAAAACAGGCAGTAGTAGTTTCTGGAGAGCTTCTTGGAAATTTGGTTCCTGCAGTCAGTAACATGTCAAATGAGTATATAAAAGCTCTCTTACTGGTTCAAATGATAATGTTGTGCAACTAACTGACAACCAATTGTGACTCCTCCCACAGAAAAAAAAAAAAAGAAAAATCCTAGCAATGTTTTAAAAAACTCTTCTGCAACTGCAAAACTATGTAACATTTTTATAAATGAAAAGCACACAAGAAGTGAAATAAATGTTTCAAGTTTTCTTGAATGTAGAAAGGAATCCCAGTGTGAAGTCAAATTATAACTGTAAAACTGATTTTATCAAAATTCTATAAATAATCAACTTACAGCTAAAGCTCTCTTACTGTGTGTGCACATACATCATCATCATCATCATGGCTTGGCTTCGTGAACAAAGATTAGGAAGGTTGTCCATGTCATCTGCAGGCACACTCATGACTGACAAGTCCGATGCAGGAAAGGCAGGTCCATGAGCAGTGTCTGCAGATGATGATAACATCTGGTGTGGTGTCAGAGGTGGCTCAGGCCTTCCTCCTGCGTCTCTCTTCTGTGTTCTTCCAACTCGCTGACTGTGTTGAAGATTGTGTGGCACCAGTCATCAAGGTCCACAGCCAGGTCTGTCCAGCATTGGTGGTCAACATGACATGATGAGAGACTTTTTGAGGCAGTCTTTGTAACATTTCCTTGGGGTTCCTCTCTCGCGGTGGCCTGAGAGTTCGCCAAACAGGACAATCTTAGGAAGGCAATGGTTCTCCATTCTGGAGACATGCCCTGCCCATTGGAGGTGGTACTTCAATAGCATGGCTTCAATGCTGGGGATCTTGGCTTGCTCCAAAACATCAATATTTGTGATGAAGTCACTCCAGTGAATGTTGAGGATGGTGCGGAGACATTGCTGGTGGAAGCGCTCGAGTAAAGAGTCTATTGTCTTTTTCTTGTATGCACATACATATCACGTGACTGACCACATTATCAGATGTTGTTACACATTACTGGTCACAATGCACAATGCATTGTTTTAGCCTTCAAATGATGCCATCCTGCTGGCTAGGCAAGCAGGCCGACATTCTCCTCATTGAAAGTTGAAGCAATGTGAACTGAAATGTTTTGCTCTAGAACACAGCACACTGCCCAGTCAGGGAACTGAATTCACAATCTAGTGACCATCAGCGTAAAAACCTAACCATTAGGCTATGCACCTAGAGTGTGTGTATGTGTATATATATATACACATATATGTATATATACATACATACATACATACACACACACACACACACACACAATTTTCAGCATTAAGACATGCTTGTTCTTTTCTCTCTCCTTATCTATTCTTTCTATAGGAAGGTGTATACTTGAAACATTAAAAACTTCTGATTTTTACCAAGCTTAAACTTAATAAACTTTGTATTTGTACTTTTTTATTTTTGTACTGTATATATGTATATAGTTGACATCATTGCCACAGTTCATGTAGTAGATATGGTAGCAGGTATATAAGGCATATAACTGCAATGTAAAAGTGAATCTAATCTATTACCTAATCTATTTTATTTTCAGTTTAACCCATTTCATCACTACACTGAGAGGAGTATAAGAATTATACATTCTCATTTTATCTTTCCTTGCTAATCATCATTTCCATTACTTGCTCATCTATTAAAGTCCAAACGACCTCTGCTTATACATAGCTAAGTAATATACATATGCAATGAAGATCTGAGTGTACATTTGGTTGTGTGGTTAAGAGGTTTGTTTCATAATTACATGATTCCAGGTTCAACTCCACAAAACAGGTAAATATTTCAGGTTGATCAATGGATTAGAAGTGAGATTTCGGAAACAGAAATTAAGCAAAAGCCCACCATGTATAGGCACAGGTATGACTGTGTGTTTATCTAACAAGTGGCATTATTGTTCACCAAATGAAATAAAAATAAAAGTGTATTGCTTTGAGCTTAAACTACAAATGTTATACTTGTAATGGATCTAGCTTTCCTCTTCACATCTGGTGTCCTTATATGCAAGATTTTGAAACATGTAATTGGAGGAGCAGTGACTACAGAGTCCATAATCATAGATCCCCTTCTGCATTGAGCTGCGAGACTTCAGTCAGTGTACATTACAAAAAAAAAATTAAAAAGCCATAGGTTGATAAACATTTTTTCTGATATTTCTCTACATTACCATGAATGCTGTAGCTGAGGTTACAGACTTGTTTAAGTGAGAGATAATACATTCATGTCCATGTCATAATATTATATGTAGCACTGTGAAACCTAATAAAAGCACTGCTTTCTTCAAAATTTACACTGCCTCTATAAACAGAGATCTTGTAAATAAGTTTCAATGAGCACATGGACATTTTATCTCTTTCAAAAGTACAGTAACACTATTACTTTTCATATCAAAGAAATAGTCAAATTCCCTCTTTAATCATGAACAATTCTCAATTAAAACAAAGTCGTTACAAATGTTAGATTTCACAATCTTGGGAGATCTTTTTTGGCAACCTCAGAATAACATAGCTTCTCTTTAGGGCCAGAAAATACTTGGTCAATTTCTGACCCTCAATAATCCCCTACTAAGATCTGCAATAATAAAGTTACTGTTCACATACCTGTTGTTGTTACACAGAGATCTTGGGTTACATCCAAAACAAGGTCACCTGACTAACTGACAATGGATTCAATCATCAATAGAACAACCTCTGGCCCATAGGCATACCACTTCCTTTCTATGGTTATTCTATCCTTATCATAACTGCCTCTATTCTTCTGAACTAACTAGTTACATACCACCACTACCCAGGTCTGTCGCAATGCATTACATGTGATTCATCGGTACAACTGAGTGTGGAGACATGGTATAACAAGACCAACAAAAAGGCAGATCATGCCTAGTCATTTGGCTGATTTGCATGCCCTGGAACTGCTCAAGCAGAGCTGATCTGAGGTTACACAACAACCCAGGCCTACTCATCTCACCCCTCTCATCACTCCTGCTATGTTAAATGGCTCATGTTCAATACTAACCGCTGTATCTAATCCTGTTAATTAGCCCCTCCCTTAACTACACATTACAGTGTAGAATACATTGTGAGTACAGAAGAATTAGTATATGAGTCATACTACAATTTCATATGTTGTAGTGAGTTATCACTATAACCTTTGAAATACAAAATATGATGTGCTTATTGATTGTGTCGGTTATAATGTGATCTCTATATTATATTACATGATAATGGAGTGGATCTTTGCAGAAATATTTTAATAAAGAATTCTGACACATGCCAAATGTACAGTCTGATTTCTTATGTTGTTTAATCCCAAAGTAACCTTGATTCTTTGGTGAGATTAATGTGATTATTTGCAAGATGATGATTGCAGAAAAACCATGAGCATAGAGGGAACTTCAGAGAACTGACATTCTGAGAAGAAAGCACTCAATAGTGGGTAGTATAAGGTTGAATGAATCGAAACAATATGGGTGTCAAGGGGAAGGTAAATGAATGTGTGAGTGGAAATTGGTTCAGTTCCACATTTAAAAGTTTCTTAAAGAAAGAGAAGACTAAAAAGAAAAAAAAAAATACTTATCAATGGTTTCAATGGTGTTTAAAACTTTCATCCTAGAACTAGAAAACTGATAGCAATAGTGAAATTTTAAAGAAAGAATTAATATACATCAGAAAAACTTAAAGAACATCTAGAATGCATTGCATTGTAGAAATTTGTAAGCATATATAGATTGTGTGCAAGCTGGAGAGAAAAAATGCCTGTAGACATACCATAACTACCTATGTATGTCAACTAACCCATCCGATGGAGATGTCTCAAGAAAGTGAGTAAAACAACCTCATACCAATATGTTTGAGAATTATAGGGAAGTTTTAAAATGGCACAATGAAGGACATAAAAAGATACAAATGAAATGAACAAGAGAGTGAGTGTGATATATGACTGAGAGGTGTGGAAAAGATCTGAACTGAAAATATACAAAGATCAACAGTTTGCATTGAAACTACTCTATATCAACTGTTGAGAAGAAACTTTGATTTCATCTTTGATTAATTATTGGTGTAGATTGTTATAATTGCTGACCCTGAAACATCTTTATATAATACCGCAACAGAAAAAATATAAAATATCCAAGAGAGCTAGTACAGCTGAATGGTTACTTTGGAATACATTATTTACATTAGATGGAAATTTGTCCTCATCTTGTTTGTTGTTAACACAACATTTCAGCTGACATACCCCCCCAGCCTTCATCAGGTGTCTTGGGGAAATTTTGAACTTGGGTTCTCATTCATAAGGTTTTTTTTAAATATTATTATTATTAAGGTTATTGCCTGGAATTGAACTCAGAATCTTGAGGTTAGTAGCCCGCATCTTGTTTGTTGTTAACACAACATTTCAGCTGACATACCCCCCATAACCACTACGCCATATGCCCACGGAATGAGAATCCAAGTTCAAAATTTCCCCAAGACACCTGATGAAGGCTGGAGGTTATATCAGCCGAAACGTTGTGTTAACAACAAACAAGGTGAGGACAATATCAGTCAAATATAAATAATGTACATAATTCCTCATCTCTTAAATATAGAACTGTACTTTGGAATAGTTTAAAAGATTTAAGCACAAACACGACCATAAAATAAAAGGCTTTCGTGTTGAATTTAAAACTAGAAAGTGTTATTACTTACCATCCTGCAAATGTTGCTTTATATTCGGCACATCACTACTGTGACATAGATCTTGCAGTCGACGTCCAACAAGGTCTGAGAATTTATTATGGTTTCCTGAGATTTGACTAAAAAAAGTGAAAAATAATGAATCAAGGAATTTTGTTTTTTACTATATCTAAATTGTTACATAACTTCTATCTATATTTATTTTCTAAATGAAATTTTTAAAAATTATCTAGATATAAAATAGTTACACTTCTCAATCTAGATATATTACACATTTATATGTAGATATATAGGAAAACAGTATTAATAAACTTCTCTATCTAAATACACTACAAAACCAACTCATTGCTAGATCTAGACATTCCAGTTTACAGGACTCATGAACTAACCAACAGCTCCAAATATGTTCCACCTAATGCTAGCAAAAATTCATCTATGGAAATATAGCAGTAAGTGTTGAAAACAAGGTTTCTGACTGTAAGAAGCACTCTTGCAGATAAAGCTTCTGTGTTTGCTGCTATTCTTTATTCCAACAGCACACTACATACATCTGCAACAAATCAAACTCTCCTTTTGTTGCTCTGCAGTCTCACTAGCTACTACACACATATGTCAGTCTTAGTTGTGGTGCACATGCAGAAGGACTGTCTATGACAAGCCTAAGTTTAATTATGTTACTGGACACTGAGTACTTCAATTACTCTATTCATTTGTCTGCTAGCAACACAATTCCTGTACACACTCTGTTGTTGTTACCCTCCCGGAAGAATTTGTACCTTTCCCCCACTACATTATAGGAGCATGACAATAATACATTGCTCTCTTAAGTTGACATTTCCTGGAAGAACTGGACTTAGTATTGAAAACTTATGAAACAATCATTAATTTTATAGTGCTACTGCTTACAATGATAAGATATACCATCAACTGGCACTTACAGTGAGATGAGAATTACATATGGTGACCATTAACACACTGCAGTGATGCTGATAGACTACAAACTATTCAGACTGACATTCTGTTAACATGGTTTTCTCTATTTCAGTAGTAAAAATAATGAGAACAATTCTAATAGGTGATGTACCTTCTCCAATAACAGATTTATATATAAAAAGGAAAAAATTTTTCCATACCTTGCATCACAGGCAATAATTTTTCCATTTAAATCCTGTTTTGTAGTAAATTTTTTCATGGTTGCACTCATCTTATCATGCGTTTTATCCCGCCTAGCTATACAAAGTAAGCAAGACTGCCGCTCTATAAAAAAAAAGAACACTTTTAAAATGTGAATAAACAAAGGAATTGAAGAATGAACACACTGAAAAACAACACCATGAAAATGATTACATTTTAAATCCAGTCTCTTATCTATGCTGTGCTTGTGTTCTTTGACAAGAAACAAGAACTGTTCCAGTTTCAATTCTTGATTACTATTCTGGGAAAGACCAGTTTACTCGTAGAGTACTGACTATACTGTAGTTCATTTAGTAACTTACTATGGTCTTGTCCAAAGGCAGAACTAGACAAACATTAGTGGTTGTTCTTCTCAACTACACAAATTAGACTCACATAAAACATCTGGTAATGGTTATGTAGTCATTGTTTGTGTAATATCTCATCCATGCTGAGATTGTCCATTTAATGGAGAGTTCTACTCAATGCTGAGTGACAAGCAATATGAAAAGAGTCATCACAGCCACTTTTAAAACAACTGTCAAAGAGATGTTCAACAATGTCAATCTTTAGTTTCTTGAGGTTGAAGCAAATAAAGCCTCAAGTAAATAGTTGTCCCTTTTTGCATTAAGTTAGACTGCCATTAGTAAAAGAAGCTTAGAGAACAGGAAACTTTTGGCTATTACATATTTCGTATAATTTTGTAAATTACATATCACATATGAAGCTTACCTGAATCCTCTTGAGAATCTGAAAACTTTTCCCCAATGCAGGGTTGAACTGCAGTGGATATCTGCATATGTTCCACTTGGGCATCATCACTACTGTCTTCACCTGTAACAATAAATCCCAATCAAGTCTAATTAACAGCTTATGATAATGATTTCTTTTATTTTATTAACAGCAGGCTGATGAAAATTGCCATAATCCTGACTGGATTTGATTACTGTAAGATGATAAAACTAAATACTGTTTGGCTCTTCTAACCCAGCTATCATTTCTGCCAAACCACCACATGTAACACTAAAATGATTTTATATAGGTATAAGGAAATAAATTTGTAGAGATAAATAAAATTGAAAGAAGTATCCTAGTATATGCCTGGTACTATTTTAGTAACTCAAAAGCAAAGAATGGTAATGCTTTTATTGGATTGGAACTTACTATATCATTTTTGTAATTTCACTACCCAAAACACCATTTCTGTTATTCCACCGTTCAACAACAAATCTAGTAAGTCTAACTTTACAGTTATTAGTTTTAATTATGAAGTGGTTAGAAGTGGTTTGTTTAACTCTTAAACTAACTTTCTGAAATGTAAATGAATAGCTCAATGTATATAATAGCAAGTTTTTCTATTTCTGAAAACTGATGGAGAAATGAGGGTTTGTTAGAAGTCCTTCTGATGCTGATGCAACACTAAATGCACTCCAATTGACCTTTACTATTAGGAAGGGCTTCAAGCAATAAAACCTCATGTCCTCTATACAATATCTGACGGGAATATGAGGTAGGTGGTATGGTTCCTATGGAGATAAATGAAATTAGAGATGCAAACATGGAAAAATATTAAATGAATAGTTGAATGATAGCAATAAATCATTAAACAAAACGAAATGAAATATTTTTTTTGTGCATTCACATAGAAAACTAACACACATTGTTTCAAGATGGTACTTTATGATGCACACGAGAGAGAGAGAGAGAGAGGGGGGGGGAGAGAAAGAGAGAGAGAGGTACTAGTCTTACCTGAAGGCTTGATCAGCATCCGACAGAAAAAAGTCTTCCCTTTCGCAGCAGAGTTGTCTGATGGCCAAGCACTGGAGCCTGTAACAACAATTGCAAAGGGACACTTCACAATAATGGTGATGCTGAGACTCATTCAGTTTCAATAAATGAAATGACTCAGCAGAAGAGCAAAAGAAACAAAATGAATACTGAATATCATTTCACTTAGTGTACAGGTGGTATATAACTGGTTAAATTATCTTATTATTATTTATATTATTAAAATAGAATAGAGCAGAATGGATAAGATACTAAACTAGAACTTCACAGGTAATGAGTTTTAAAAAATCATTAAAGGCTTTTGTGGTGCTCAGCTATCTGAAAAAGATGCCAGACTTGTAGAGGAAGAAGATCCAAGGAAATTGGAGACGGAGCTTTCTGGCAAGAAAGGATGCTCTCTAAATTGTCAGTATTTGCTTTCCCTTGTGGTACATGAATTTATATAATACAAATTTCATTTTCAAGAAAAAAACTTAAATGTGATTATTATTTGTCCTTGACTGTGAATACCGATTAGCTATTTATTAGACTAGAGCATAGAATACATTTCATCCTAGACTATTCTTATAAAACTGGTACTATTTTATGAAAGCTCATCAACACAGAAATTAAAAACCAGTCCCAGTAATATTAGAACTTTAAAAAAAAAACCCCACAAGATGTTAAACTTCACATGATTTATCACAACTTTTCCTCACTTCTATGATCTGCAAAAGGAATGTAATGGAAATAATAACAATAATAATAACCCTTGCCACATCTGAGTATATCCACAGGCATGATTGCGTTGGCAGCTACATCCACAGGGCAATGAGAACATATAAGTGATACAAGAAGGTACTGAACACATTAATAACAACCTGGGAAATACCCATCCAAATTGACAAAGAGATCAAGGCAAACTGTCCAGATATAATAATAAAAAGACCAAAAAGCAAACACATGCACGCTGGTAGACATCACAACCCCTTCTGATGAAAATGTTCCCCAGAAAGAGATTGAGAACCTGTAAAAATACAAGGATCTTGAAATTAAAATATTCAAGATGGTGAATAGGAGGATGAAAATGGTACTACTAGCAATTAGAGCATTAGGTATAATTAGAAATATAGAAAAGGAAACATAGAAACCAAACCAGGGTTCACAACACTACACACTGCCTAAAAAATAGCTTTGCTAGGAACAGCCCACATCTTGTACAAGACAATATTGATTCAATAGAATAGCTGAAATAGAACAATGTTCACAAACAATACACACCCTATACAACAAGACAACTCACACTACATAGATGAGGATGTGCTGAAAAATTCATAGGCTGACAATGAGGAAGTGATGCTAGAGCTGTGATATCTTGATGCATTAATTTCAACTCTTCTTTTTCTTATCAATTGTATTGTTTCTTTCCAGGTAAACTGATAGGTCCCTGTTCAAAAGTAACTAGAGTAGCAACTTCTCTTGAAAATGGACAAAAATAGGCATTGCAGTGTAATCAAACACTTTCAGAAAGTGTTTATCCCCCAAAGACATTCATGCTTACATAGTTGCTACATTAGGGGATGACTCCAACTTTATCAACAGTGCAAACGTGGGCAGCTGAATTTAGGAGTCCTGAAGACGACCCAAGCTCCGGATGTCTTGCAACAGCCACCATCAAGGAAACATTGATCATGTTCAGCACATGCTGATGGATGACAGGCGATTGACTATAAATCAAATAGCCAATGCTATCAGCATATCTCATGAGAGTTGAGAATATTCTGCACAATGAATTTGGTATGATGAAGGTTTCTGCTTGGTGGGTGCCATGTCTTCTGATATTTGATCAAAAACACATCAGGCTGATTACATCATGGGAAAATCTGACCTTCTTTGAGACAGATCCAGCTGATTTCCTTGAATGTCTCCTAAACCAGAATGAGTGTTGGCTTCGTAACTTTGAGCCAGAGACAAAGAGAAATTTCATGCAATGGAAACACCCCTCCTCACTTGCTCTAGAGAAGGCCAAGGTTGTTTCCTCTGTAGAGAAGGTGATGGCCTCAGTTTTTTGGGATGCAAAAGGCATTGTGTTTACTGACTACCTTCAAAAGAGATACACCATCAATGGAGAGTACTATGCTAACTTGCTGAGGCAGTTACAGAAAGCTATCAAGACCAAATGACCAGGAAAACGGATGAAAGGAGTCTTCATCAGGAGAATGCTTCAGCACACAAGTCATTGTATGGGCATGACTGGATTTGAAATGGTTGATCCTCATTCCTTTTCTTCAGATTTGGCCTCCTTGAACTGTCAGCTGTTCCCCAACAGGAAAAAAACACTTGGCTGGGAACCAGTATCACCATGTTGATGATATTATGTCTGCTGCCAATGACGTTTTTGACCAACAGGATGAACACTTCTTCACCAATGAGATCCAAGTACTGCAACACTGGGGGAAGATGCATGTGGACTGCAAGAGGGACTATGTTGAAAAGTAAGCCTTATTTGGTCACATTCCACAAGTATTTTGGTCAGCTTTTGAACTTTTCAGCCAACCCTTGTACAAGATTAATGTCCAATAAAATAATACATCTCACATTACACACACTAATATAACAAGGAACTAAATCCCATAACAAAAACTAGTGCGGTACACCTACAGTAGGAGTCTATACTCCCCCCACCCCTACAAAAATAAGAACACAACACTGCACACCCTCAAAAACACAAAGGTACTCCTGAAGTGAGTGCAGTAAAAACTCACATGAGACTATCAAAGGAAAACTTATCATCATCATCATAATAATAATAATTCTTTTGAACATGGGCACAAGGCCTGAAATTTTGGTAGAGAAGTTAGTGAATGAAATCAACGACAGCACTTTACACAAGAACCACTGTGAAGTTAGGTTGCTGGATTACCAACAATAAACTGATCAATTCAAATAGTGCTATGATATTCAATTTATCATGTCCCGGAAGGTACAAAATAGTCAAGGTGCTGGACCCTCATTGACTACAAGCAGCATCAGTTCAAATTTCTCTACAGTCACTGTTTAGTGCTTTTTAGGCAAGGTAGATTATTGTCTGCTTCAGTCTGCTTACTTAATAATGTCAATCCCATTTCACAGCTATCAACACTGAAAATGTAATAATCAGTGAACTCCAACTGAACTTTGCTAGCAATGAGAAAAAAAAAGGATGTAAAAGTACACTACATTTTAAACAAATTACATTATTAAATCACTAAAAGCAACAGTTATGAGCAGTGATAGACAATTTTACTGGTTTACAGTCTTACATTAAACAACAAAGGCACCTGAAATATTTTAACATCAACATTAGCTAAGCCAGGAGATTCAGTGTTTCTATAAACTATTCAAAATCTAATTACACCATTGTAGACTAAAGAGAATAACCTTTGGATCATAATCACCAGTTAATATTTTAAGTGTTATTGTTATATCTCCTCACCAACTTTCTACTGCTGTTCTAAGTCTTCTACTGCAGTTAGGATGTCAAAAATGCTACAGGAATGGTTGGTGCAAGGAAGAATATGTCACAATAAATCACAAGAATATGTTTCCACATGAGGCTCTTAAAACAAATATTTAATAGACGACAAGTAAATCTTCTCAATGGGTATGAAGCCTGTCTGTTGCAGACAGTATTTTTCCACAAGTAATAATGCAGTAATAAATAAAATGCAGAACCAAGTTGTACTCATGAATTATGAACTGATCATTAAATATTTTACCTCTGTTCAGGGCAACAGAGCAGAGGGAGTAAAATTATCAACTTGTGTGTGTTATAGATAGATAAAGATGGGGGAAATATTGATAGATAGATAGATATACACAGACAGACAGATAGATATGAGAGAAGTACAAACTATAAAAATCACTTCAACTAAAGAAATAAAATGAAGAGAGGAACAAGAGATAGATGAGGTATATGACTTCAAGTATATGTCTGATAGAAAGGAGAAGAGCAAATAATTAGACAGTGAAGAGAGAAGTATCAAACACCTATATTTTATTTCACATTTTGTGAGTAATAAGCATTGCTGGTTATAAACTTCTAACTGGACAATCACTGGTTCACTACCTTTATAATGGCTGAGTGTGACAACAGACTATTTGTGCAAATCAAAGGAAACAAACAATGGTAAGGGATTCCATTCAGAAGTACTGATTTAATGGCTTCTATGTTGATGCTCATTGCTGAAAGACATGCACATACACACATACATGAGCTTTTGAACAGTTCCCATCTACCAGATTCCACATGCAAGGTATTGGCCAACCTGAAGTCATGTTAGAAAACTTTTGTCCCAAATACTATACAGTGAGATCAAACTCAGAACTACATAGTTGCAAAGCAAACTTCTAAACCGAAGTGCCTTATCTTACAAGAACCCATTTTGACCTTTATACCCAATATTATTGCAAAATAGGTCTCTAGAACATATCTTCTAGCAAGGTAGTAAGGTAAGGAGATTAAAAAACCCCCAAAAAACTGAATTCCCTGAACAAAAGGTTTCTCTATGTTAAAGCACATTCTATTAGAATCAAGGACAAAAAGAAATCATAACACAAAGCAGCATATTACATTGATGAATTCTCTATATGGCAGAAATATTGAAAAGTTTTGTGTGTGCGTGCGCGTGTGTGAGAGAGAGGGGAGAGGAGGGAGAGGAGAGGGGGGAGGGAGAGAGAGAGAGAGAGAGAGAGAGAGAGAGAGAGAGAGAGAGAGAGAGAGAGAGAGAGAGAGAGAGAGAGAGAGAGAGAGAGAGAGAGCTCAAACCAATATCCTTAATGAGGTCAATTTCTTGAGAATGTTTAAATCCTGATGCAGAAAATCAGCTTAAAGATTGAAAAAGTTGCTCTGCTTCAACTAATTACTCAACTGACTAACAACCAGGAATCTAGTTTTTGGATAGAAATGCAATTTCCAGGAAACAAATTCCATTTATGGGATTCCAACGCTATTATGACTAGAACTTGTGGATTATAAATGACACAGCAAAATTAAATAGTGAAGTACAAAATGTTTGTAGAAGAGGGATGGAGAGAATAAGTGGAATATATATTTCTGTAAAAGAAAATGTGTTCACATCAAATGATAGGTTGAAAAAAAAAAAGGTTTTTAACATTATCTTACCGCCATAGGACATAGGAAGTAGTTTGCCGCTAAATTGGGCATGGTCACCAACGTGGATAATGTTGTAGATACTTTTCCCAATCAGTTCCTCCTAGAAAAGAAAGATGCAACAATAAATAATAAATAAATAAAATGCCATGTTACACATGCAACAAACTAATTGGTGGTGTTATGTCTTCAGTGGTTATTAAATATTTTGTTCACCACAGAACACTGTAGAAATTCACATCCTATATTTTCTATTGGCATCACCAGAGTTTGTGTCATTAGTCATTAAAATATCGATTTAGGTACAGAAAGAGTGGTTTACAAAGCATTCTTTCATACCAATAAATATATAAACGTTTCATTTGGTAAAATTTCTAATTTGTTTAATTGGCCTTTTTTTGAAAAAATAATTCTGTGAAGCATTCTAAGTCAAATACAATTCATATAAAACACGATGCACCAGGAAGCAAATAAGGATATATGGATATATACACATTTGATAAATGTATTTGTGTATATAGTTTGGAATAGGTGTAACAGTTTAAATTTTACAAATTATAAGAATAAGGTTTCTAATCTTTCATTATCATCTGCTTTCTATATTAGCATGGGTTTTGACAGGATTCAATAGGTCAGAGGACCACATCTTGTTTGATGAAAACTTCTTCACCAATGGGATTCAAGTACTGCAACATTGATGGATCACATAGGGGACTATATCGGAAAATAAACCTCATTTGGTCACATTCCATGAGAATATTTTGGTCAGCCTAAGAACCTTTTAGCTGACCCTTGTACTTTACTCCTGTAAATTTCATCCACTGCCTTTAAAATCCCTGAAATCTTCCAACCATCATTAGCTATTAAATTATCTCACTTTCTACATTGAAAACATCTGTCTCACACCACCATTCTTTCTATAGTAATTAGATACTAAGGAATTTCAAAATACACATCCCTCCTACATTGACAATCAAATTATATGCCATGATCAACTATCTGTATTAGTTGGTATCTCCAAATACCTACATCCCTGACTGATACAAACAATAAATACCCTTGATCTCTTCCTCATGGCTGATCACTGTGTAATAGATGTAACACACTGCATATTGAATCCTCTGTTCAAATTAGCTAACTACTTAAAGCTTTAGGTATATGTTTATCTACTGGCTGTAAATGTGTTTCATCCCTGATTTATTTGTTAATAGTTAAGCTGGTGACAAATATGAGTCCAAGGTATGACCCTTCAAATTCCTCACACAATGAAGCTCATATTCTCAAAATCCTCAACTAGTTTACACACAGCTGTTACAGCAGTATGAGCAAAAGAACCCACTAATGCAATTCCTGGATAACCAACATAATACACCATTGTAATACCTACATGATTACTATTAAAAATAATAACATAGCAAAGGATGCCTTTTTATAATGCAAAACTAGCAAACATTTCAACTTCCAAAATTGTAATAAAGCTTTGTGATCCCTTGCTAAAAGGATCTCTATCAAATCTTCAAAATTTCTACTTGTCATTCCTTAAACAGAACAGCTGAGTCAATAATATACTCACTGAAATAATCTACATTTGTTACTTGCTTTGTCCAACTCTACACTGAAAGTGCACATACACACATAAATAAAATGAAATCCAGCTCTCAACTCTCCTTCTCCACACTTCCAGGGCTACCAAGTTTGAAAACTTCTATGATCACACCAAACACAACCTATCCCACTAATGTATCTTTCAGAACTTGTTCTTATTATTACCAAAGTCCTCAATCACCAGCTCTCTCTCTCTCTCTCTGGTTTATCCCAAGCTTTGTAAGCACCCTAGTGTCCTGCCTCTCAAAAAGCAACA
The DNA here is from genome assembly GCF_006345805.1 of Octopus sinensis. Lineage (NCBI taxonomy): Eukaryota > Metazoa > Mollusca > Cephalopoda > Octopoda > Octopodidae > Octopus > Octopus sinensis. The sequence goes on from NC_043020.1 coordinate 20,295,204, forward strand.
ACTCTTACCAACATCTAGCACATGTTTCCAGTATCTCAGAGATAAAAGAAATCCCTGTCAATGGTGACCCCATTCATCATGCTCAGTGACCACTGGTACAGCCTCCAGATCCACCAGAGACTTGATCCTCTCTGTTACTCACCACTGAAAATTTTAGAAGACAAAACTGTTGATTGTCTTTGGCATAAGAAAATCTTAAGTAGCCTGTCTCTTAGAAATTAAGTTTCCAGACAGACTGTCCTATTGTAGCACTTGATGAGAGGACTCCTTTTGAATTATACTCTATATGCTCTGATGAACTCTAAGGTTATGTCTCCCTTACAATAATATCCTACTACACAATCCCATGCAGATGATATATTTTACTCTTTAACCTTCTACAAATAGAAACCTTGAGAATAGGCTCCAATAGATACATGAGATCATGTATCTACTGTTCTTGTTCAACAGGACAAACACTCAATCACAACATAAAAAGGAAACAGTCTTCACATTTCCTAGTTAGAAATAAAGTAAAACTGTTGGATTCAATAATGACTATTCAATAATTGTTCAATCAACTAAAATACCTGTTCATTGAATTAGTAAGTGGCTGAGAATTCCACAGACACACTCAATGTAATCCTGAAGCAGAATCAATGTAATACAGTGTGAAACAAGGCTGTACCATTGAATTACAGGAACCATCATTCTATTGGCTCACCTCTCTGCCCATCCATTCATCCATCCATCAGGCTTCCACACCCAATTTCACTCATAAACCTTGGATCAATCCACGGCTAGGTTGAAAGACACCCAAATTTTGGGATTGGATCCAGGACTTTGAGATTGCAAATTAAACACCTCAACTAAAACTATCAATGTCACTACATATATCTAGTTTTATAATCTCTGCTAAATTATTATTAAGACATACAAGCATCAGAGACAAAATCTGAAAGAAAACCATTTGAAAGATTGGTAATGACCTACTCTCTCTAACACACTATAAACACAACTCTGAGACTGCTACTTTTATCACCAGTACAACAAAATCTTCTGCATGTGTGTTTATCTTTTATCTTTTACATGTTTCAGTCGTTAGACTGTGGCCATGCTGGAGCACTGCCTTAAAGAATTTTTACTTGAATGAATTGATCCCAAAACTTATTCTTTTCTTTAAGCCTGGTACCTATTCTATCATTCTCTTTTGCCGAACTGCTAATTTATAGGGATGCAAACATACCAACAGAAGTTGTCAAGTGGTGGTTTAGGACAAAACAGACACACACACACATTATAGTGGTGGGACCTATTCTTTGTCATAGGAATCACATAAGCATGTGCACATGCGCGTACACAGACATGTATGCATCAGACATGTATCTGATGCAGAAGATTTTAAAGGCTGTTTTCTCCTACATGCAGATCAACACTATCTAATGTATCCATTATTTTTAAGACAGTAGGAAACAATTTCAGTGCAATTTGACTGCTATTTCTCTTGTCTTGTGTGAATGGATGCAAACATAGCAAAACATATGATCAAAAGTGTAAATGTCTTCATGAATATAATGTGTAATAATAAAGTTAATATTGAGAAAAATTGTGGAACTGATGTATATTCAATGATTAGTTATACACACTGGTTATATATAAAATTCCAGTATGTTTGCAATCAGCAGTATCTGCCTTGTTCTATCAATTACAGCCTCTCTCCTTTTATAATACCATCTCAGCCAACACAGCCTCTTACATCCCACACAAACACTTGTATTTTTGTCTCATCAATGACTTTCTTTTCCCTTCTGTTATTGCCATTTAGAGCAGATTAATGGAACAATGGCTTGCAAATTGAAAAGTTATCAATTTATAGATTTCTGGGAGACTAGATTTCCTAAGAACTTATCTATTTGGGGATTGTCAATTTTAATTCAAGCCCCACCCACACATGCACGCTCCTATACAAATAACACCAGTAGTGTAGCTGTGACAGTTATAAGAATATATAGAATAGACGAGGATACTGTTGCCATAAATTATCAAAAACTTTAAAACATTTAAGTATTGTTATTATGAAGACAAAAATAGTTATTCTTCATGCATAACTCACACATTTGCACTGTCTTTTAGACATTTCTTTGTTACCAGAACAGAGCTGAATGTAGACAAAGATAGCATCAAACATGTTAATGTCTATATCAAGGATGTCAAACATACAGCTTGCAGGACAGATCCAGCTCATGTTTAGTCTAGTCCACTGGCAGAATTTTACAAAAAAATATTCATGTACATCTTAATTTTGAAATATTCTGTAAAATACAGGGTGTTTTGGCTAAATCTGATAATTTTTTGAATGTTTCCTTTTGCCAAGAACAGCTTGATGTGTTGATGAACAGTCAACAGCATTGGAGAGCATAAGATTAAAGTTGGAGTCAAGAAAGTCAGTTGACATGGAGGATGGGAAGCCATCTGAATATTGGAAAAGAGTTAGTTGTATCATGATGATTCACGTCAGGTATCAAAATACCAACATCATGACTGCTGCTCGATGTTCTGTGAATACTGTAAAAGCTGTAAGATGTAACATGGACAGTCGCGACAGAAACTATGAAGCCAATAGGAAGGGACAGAACAGGTGTTCTGGCTGCATCCACAGGCTGGAATTCATCCAACAGCTGCAGGACAAGGTGATGGAAGATCCGAGCAAGGGAATCTGGGCTCTGGTGAGAAAGATGGGTGTTGGAGTCAACACCATGAAGCTGACCCTGAATGAGGACTTTCGCTACCACCTGTACAAAAGACATAGGGAAAAAATTCTGATAGCCAAAGCAGATGCATCCTGTTGAACTGAGGATGATCTGGTTCTTCTCAGATGAAAAGAACTTCTGCCAGGACCAGTTGCATGAGACACACAACGTTAGGTGGTTTGCCTACAATCCATGTGATGTCCCACATATGAAAACCAAGTTCCTCCAAAGTGTTTTTGGGTGTGTCTCCATTGAGGGAGATGTTTCGCGGCCCCACATCTTTAAACAATTCAGAAGGATATGTGAAGCTGATGGAGACTGTGGTCAAACCCTGGCTGGAGAGGGTTGCTGTTGGAAGGTCATGTGTGTATGACAATGGGATTTGGGTCCTTGCCATACCTCCAGAAAGAGTTAGAAGTGGCTTTCACAGAATTTCTACGACTTCACCAGTCCAAATTTCTGGCCATCTAATTCCCCCAATTGTAATCCCATGGATTACTTTGTGTGGGGCATGGTTGAGGAAGACACCAACTGCTCTGCCTGCAACATCAAGGCTGAGCTGGGGCTAAGATCAAGTAGGTGTTTGAAGATCTCAGGGGCACAGTGAGAAATGCATGCACCAAGTTCTGAAGTCATCTTGAGGCTATGGCAGAATATGAAAGCAGCTACTTTGAGAAAATTATCTCCCAACCATAATTTGTTTGATATTTTTTTATGTTTTAAAAATACTTTTATTTTTGGATGGGATATTGTGTTTCCTTTTCCTTTTATGCAAACTGTCAAATTTTGGCCCAAACACTCTGTATAACACCTCCAGCATACTCTCAGATTCAGAGCCTGAATGGATTCTAATGATGTAAATGATTGGGAAAAATTTGGCAGCTGAAACAATGTAAGCTTTTTATAAAGCATAGGGGTGTCCTCAACAGCTGTATGCATTCATTTGGACAATTTCTATTTCTGTTCTTACCCTAAGAATCCTTACTTAATAGGACTGCATGCGGATAAGTTTTCATCACATGCTCTACATATGAACACTTCATGTTCTTTCTTTTCTTAATTATAAACGAAGTTGTTATATATATTGAGCCCCTTTAATCATTACTTTGGCTTTTAAGACTTTTAAGGAGTGATTGTCCCTATCCAGCCTGTGAAATCTAATGTATGCCTCAATTGAGCTCACAAAGCTTTACTCCATCTGGTGTGCATTATAAAAATCTGAGAAATGATGTGAGTAAAGTCTCAAACTCAACCTCCAAATGTTTGAATTTGCAAGTATTTTACTATTAAATTTCATATAGCTCAGTTCTCTTCGCTGTGCGAAATAACAGAACTTCTGGGAATGTCATCTGCAATGCACAATCTTCTGATACTGTGAAAACGTTAATCACACATCAACCAAGTACTAGCTTTAAGAAAAATACATTCTGAGATGGTGAGTGTGACTAAAACAATTTCTAAGCAAAAATAAATAAATAAAGCAAAATTATAGAAATACATACCTGCGTGTATTTGAGGTAAAGAGAGACCTTTTCTGAGACATGTTCTACAATGCCTTGGCAGTTGACAAAGAAGACAAAACCATCAAGAGCCTGAAAATTGAAAAAAAGGATTTTTAAAGAAAAATGCTGATCAAAAAAATTGCCATTTTACTATTCTAAATTTGCAAGTATATCTCACTTCTTTTACTACAAATACAGAATATTGTTCAGCCTTCAAGCATACATATATCATGTAGTAAGTTGCTACCTTGTTCAATAATACAACAATGAAATATTCCATCTCCGTGCTTTGAAAAAATATAGCTAAGTAACCACCCAACAAAATACTACAATGTGTGTGTGTGTGTGTGTGTGTGTGTGTGTGTGTCAGCGTACGCATGTATGCACATGCATGCATTGTTACAGCTTGCAAATGAAAATGGAAGATAGTCAATATATTGTGTAGTTTGTTCATATACTAATTTAAATTGGGGATTTTATCATTATTCAAGTTTTGTACTCTGCAAACTTCCAAGCACCTAATTCAGATATAGAACCAGTTACTTTCTTTAAAATGTCAGTCATTCTCATTGGTTACTCCATTTGTAGTGGTCAATTCTTTCTGGTGGTTGGTTGTGACCTGTCGAGTATCTGTTTGGCATTTACAATCTTTATGCTACTTTACCACTACTACATCATTTTCAGATGTTAATTGTGTGCACAATTCCAACCAATTTTTCATATCTCATGAGTATGCATACATTTTTGTGATGATTCTGCATTTTCTGCAATGTACAGAAGGTTTATCCAAGAGTCATTTAAGGGGTACTACTATCTTTTATTGTTCAGCTTATATTTATATCTTGCTCCTCTTAAGGTTCACATATGCAGTTGTGGAATGAATGCACGTTATATGTATATCTAATTTTAAATGTTCTGCTTGGTACCCAGATGTAGTTTTTAATCAGTATCGCTTTCTTATAAATTATACTATAGGTTTCTTATGAATTAATTTCTTTCTTTTTTTTTTTTAAGAATTATCAACTTAATAGTTATATTCTTGATCTGTATTAGTTGTGTCCATTTTCAGCTGAAGGTTGTGGATTGCTAGCTATTTAGTTATCTCTCAGATGGTATGTTTTGGTTTCATGTATAGGCAATAGCTAACTTTTATATTATTTCTTTAAAACAGCCTATAGTCAGATGGGGAATGTTCAATGATTAGCTCTAGAAACATTTTTATTAGAATTGATGTTAAATTTAAGCTGAATGTTGAGTTGAACTAGATCTTTCCTTTCTTAGCTCCACTGGGTTTGTTTCTCTATTTACATTAGGGATATAATGTTTCTTTCCTTTTTGAGGCTTCCTTATGGAATAGTCCAGGTTGATTGAATACTGTTTGACTTGAGGAAATTGTGGAGATCTTTCTGCTTTAGTTACTGTGTAAAATTATTATTACTATTGAAGACGTGTAGTTGGAATAACTTTATATATATATATATATATATATATATATATATACACACAGTGGTTACTTGATAGATTTTATATAGTGATTGTTACTTTTTATAATTTAACTGGTTTATTTCTAAGTTGAATTCTTTAAAATTCTGAACTTAGCTGTACGAAGAACTAAAAGTACGCCCCCCAGAATATCAGTAATAAGAAACAACTATCAACTCACAACCTTTACCTGAAAGTGAATGCAACTGAAACAAATCAAGAACACACTCATTGAGTAGTAATTGTTTAATAAGAAGGAATGTAACATTGTTGCAGCATATTTAGAACTTAAGAAAATAAATTCCACCATAATAAAAGCAGGGTAATTGTTATATCCTTATTGATAAATAAATACGCTGCAATAGTGTAATAACCATATAACTGAAACAAATGCCAGTAACCACATGTAATGTAACAACAATCTTTTAGGAACTAACAATCCAAACACGCTAGCTTTGAACTGTAAACTAGCACAATACTACTTTACTTACTCAGACCGCTACTATTTATATGTAGTGGTCCAGTCCATTCTTGCCAGGGGGCGTTGTACTCTCACACAACATCTCTTCTTTTGAGATTTCGTGTTCCAAAGGAATAAAGAAATTTTATATATATATATATATATATATTTTTTTTAGTATCTCATTCACCTGGGCATTATCTCAAGGTGTTTGGTCTGCTTTCTTTCAGTTTCGTAATATACTCATCACCTACAGCTTTCATTCTTATATCCTGTGCCTTCACTGGTAGTTCTTGGATAACGTTTGTCATAACACTTAATTTCACTTTCTGCCTGCAGTGCAGCTATAACAGTCTCTTCTAGTGGTTCCATATTTTTTGGAATTAATCACGAAAGGCAGGCCGCATGACCATTATTTTTCAGTGAAATGTATTGCATTTTGACCCCAACATAGCAGGCAGTTTGCAGTATGAGTTGTTAACCCTTTCTCAGATCCATAAATCAACAGTAAAGGTTTATGGTCTGTTTGCAATTAAAAATTTTGCCATGCAGAAACCTGTGAAATTTTTTAACTGCAAAAATAATTGTTAGGGCCTCCTTTTCAATTTGACTATATCTCTTCTCTGCCGTGAAACATGAACCACTCGTTTTGTACTTCTGTCTTCATATTTTTGAAGTAGAACTGCACCTAATCTGTGCTTGGAAGCATTAGATGCTACAATGATGTCCATTTCAGGATCATAATGTGCTAACGACAAATCTGAGATTAGAATTTTTTTTATTTCTTCAAAGTGTTCTGGCATTTAGTGGACCATTTCCACTTTACTCCTTTTTTTTTAATAAGTTGTTCAATGGAGTTCTTAACTTGTGCATATTAGGAATGCAGCGTTGGTAGTAGTTTGCCAGCCCAAGAAATGCTTGTAAAGTTGGAATATTTGTCGGCGCAGGCATATTCCTTATTTCATTTGCTCTCAACGGGTCAAGATGTCTTGCACTTTTATCAATTATTTGCCCAATTTGGAGTCAAAAGAATCCACATTTTTCTTCACTCATATGTGAAGCCGAAAACTTTAATTTTCTTAAATGCAGCTTTTATGTGTTCCACATGCTGTTCACTAGAATTACTCTTAATCAAAATATCGTCCATTGCAAATTTACAATCAGATAACATAGCATCCATGATTTGCTGGAATATACTGGTGCTACTTTTAATCCAAAAGGTAATCATGTGTATCTGTCTATTTATTGTCAAATGCTTTGAGCATTTTTCATCTGTAAATAGGCTTCAGACAGATCTAATTTTGAAAAATTTTTTCCACCATTTAACTTCGAAAAAATGTCCTCTGCAGTTGGGAGTGAATGGTGGTATGTTTTTATGCAGTCATTCAATCCTGTAGAGAAATCGGCACACAGCCTAAGCTTATTATTATTTTTTTTTTAATACATATGGTGGGTGTCACTCACTTTGAGTAATCCACCTTTTTGATGACTCCACCCTTTTCGTGTCTTTCCAACACTTCATTTATGGTTTCAGTTGCCACGAATGGTGCTTTTCTGTCTGCTTTAAATACAGGTACGTTCTCACTTACCTGGAAATAGGCTTCCGTCTTTCTACATAGACCTAAATTGTCTGATAACACTTGTGGGAGCATTTTTTCCTAATTTTTTTTTCAGTTCTTCTGAAGACTTGTTTTTAATGGGACAACCATTTATGTTATTGCAGTAAAAATGTATGGGTAGGTGCTATAAATCAAATACTTCTAACTAATCTGTGCCAAACAGATTCATTATATTACCCACAACAAATGATTTTGCTTTATCTGTCTCTCTTTGAAATGTGACGTCGATATATGATTTGCTCATCAAATGTAATTTATTGCCAGTTACACCACGCTATTTTTGCAGTTTTACATAATCTCGGTTTACCAGTTTTTTTTCCCCAAGTATCCACATTTATAATCGAGATGTCACTACCTGTGTCTAACTGTAATTTGGTAATTACATCATTTATTTTTATGAGCACAAATTTTCTTGTTTTTCTGTTGCAATCACTCTCCACTGAAAACACCTTCGAACTTTTTGTGCTTGAGCCTCATAGTCTTGTTCTACAAGAACTTCTTTATCAAAGTTTCTGACAACTTTAGCACTTTGTGTTTTTAAATGGACAATGCTTTAAATTGGGACCTGACACTTTTTTTTTTATTGTGCTTCCTGGGATGACATATTTAAATTTTTGCAGAGTCTTTAAGATTTACCATAGTTTGATATTCCTCTGCGATGGTCTGTAGAGATAAACTCTGGTTCGTTTGCTCCATTTTCGAGAAAATCCTAGTCTGAATTTCTCTATCTTCAGGTGCTATAAGTCCTTGCACGAAGATAAGTGATTTGAACATATCCTGGAGTTTGAAATTTTCACACAATACAGTTGACTACTCTGGTGTAGGTGATAACATCATCATCCTCATTTTTTGTTAAGTTCCAACACTCCATTCTGGTGTCGAATAATGAACTTCTATCACAAAAAATTTTGAAAGCAGTTCCATAGTTTCTTGGAAACCAATCTCACTTGACATTTTGGACAGAATAAAGTCACAGTAACACTCATGTTTAGCAGGAGCTACCTTGTATAGTAAAAGCCTTACATTTTGCTCCTCTGACCACGACTTGCACTCATTGTTAAAAATTTTCTGTATCTTCTATAATATGCGGAAAATGTAATACTCTCCTGTGGATTATATGTAAATTTAGAATCGCATTACTGGATTTTCAGACTTCAACTGTAATTAAATTAACTATTGATGTTGTAGTATTTGTTTTTGCAACTCCTGTAGTTGTTCCTGTTGCTTTCCTTGAAGCTATACGACTGTGGCTAATAGGTTTTTCCATGATGCAGAAACTGTCAAATAACTAATGAGAGTTTCAAATGATCCTTGTCGCCAGATGTTATATCCTTATGGAAAAATATGCTGCACAGTGTAATGATACAATTGAAACAAATGGCAGCAACCACACTGAACATAACAATCTTTTAGGAACCAACAATCCAAACACGCAAGCTCGAATAGTAAACTTTGAACTATCAACACGCGAACTGTGGAACTAGCATGAACTACCTCACTTACTCAGACCAATACTATTTATGTAGTGGTCCAGTCCATTCTTGCTAGGGGGCATCATACTCTCACACAACATTAATGATAAATAGTGATATCCCTTATGTAAATGGTCCTGTGAACTGACCACGATTCATTTTGGAAAAATACAGTATCATACCAGATATATCCTTACTCAATTGTTGAAAGGAGATCTTGTCCCAATGTACACATCAAAATCAATTAATATTGAGTAACTGGTCAGAAGTGCAGACAGAATAAATACTTTTAAATGGTGTACTAGAGTATATGAGAGTAACACAGGTAAGCAAAAATCAGTTACTTAACAGAGTACTGCAAACTACCAAAATGATTGATAAGCAAAAACAAAATAATAATGAGAATGATAAAGGCATTTAATTGTTTGAATATCTGAATTAGTTGTTTCAATATCTGGTCGGTATGAAACCTAAGTAGAGACCAACTCCTGTATATGTAACACACAGACACACACATTTAAAAATGAAGTCAAGAGAAAAAGTACTCTATAAGTATTTGAGACTATTGTGTAAAGGTGTTATTTCATTCTTAGGATGTGCGAAGTTTAATGTACCTTTCAGAGTCATTAAAGCATGTACCAATCAAGTATTAGGTAGATTCTATCAACTGTGTTATAAAAACAAGTGAAACTCTAAACAGCTATGTAGTGAATCATACACAACACACACAGACCCACCCCACCCACCCAAAAACACACACACACAAAAAAACAAAACAAAAAAAAACAGGCAGTAATGGAAATCTGACTATAACATTGCTCAGCTTAAATTGTAATAAAAATATCCCAACCATGAAAATTAAAATACAGGTTGAACAAGTCTGAAACAAAATTTATGTTAAAATCAAAATATAAACATAAAAAGAAAGTATTATAGTTCACTCTATATAAATGACTCTAGGTTCAATCCCATTGTGTGGCATCTACTATTGTCATAAAATCAGAAAGACTGATTTCATGACAACCTCTTGCAGACTACCCCATTGATGAACACCAGGGACCTTCTCTATGTGACTGGCAACTTCAATGGTCATATTGGACAACATCCAGGGAGCTTCCATGATGTACATGGTGGTAACGGATTTGGAGTCGGTTGGATGAAACCTACACTCGCCTCCTTATGAGAGCTCAAAATCTCTCGTGGAAGCGTCATCCAACCAAAATGCAAATATATGGGAAATTACCACCTGTATCATCTCTTGTGAAAGGTAGGAGAGTCCAGTTTGCTGGACATTGTTGTAGAGCTGAAAATGAGGCAATTTCTACTCTTCTCCTCTGGAAGCCATCTACTCGCAATACCAGAGGGCGCACACTCTCCTACCCTGATGTAATCTCCAGGGATACAGGCATCCAGCAACAGGACCTCCGTAATGCTATGATGGACCGTGAAGTCTGGCGTAGCATGGTAAATTCCATTGTCTCGACCACGGTCGAACAATGATGATGATGATGGATTTGGTTCCTGCACTGAGGAAGGAACCAGGTTGCAGGAAACCTGCCAGTCACCTGTTCACCTACCAGTCTGGTGGGCACATTAGTCAGATTGACTACATTCTCACCAGGAAACAAGAAAGATGACTACTTATAAATGCCAAAACTTTCCCAGGTGAAGAATGTGTCCCACAACATAGGTTAGTAGTTAGTGACTTCAGGATCAGGACTAAATGGCTGCCCAGATGCCCAGCATGGAAAAGGAAGGTCTGGAAGCTTAAGGATCCTGTGAATGGACAGAGATCTAGAGACATATTACATGAAGCTTTCAATGAAAAAGAGGAGGACATAGCATCACAATGTGGAGGACAACTGGAGGTTCCTACGGGACAACCTGTTAAGGGCTACTGACCAGATCTGTGGCTGGTGCAAAGTTCCCTCTTCACCTAAGGTAATGTGGTGGTGGAACAATGTAGTTGACAGGACTAATAGGAAAAAGAAATAGGCATGGAAGGACTGGAAGTGTGATGGTAGCAGGGAACTGTATCAGAAAGCTAGGAGACAGGTTTACTTAGCCAGAGGGGAAGCAGATAAGAAAAAATTTGCCAATGTTCTGCTTCAAGAGGATCAGAGCATTTTGTATTGCAAGACAGTGTGTGACAGAGAATTGTGACGTCATAGGAGAGAAATGTGTCCACATGGATAATGGCTTGCTTGTATTTAATGATACTGCAAAGAGAGGGACTTGGAGATGCTACTATGAAAGGTTGCTAAATGAATAGGATGAATGAGAGAAAGAGAGTCTGCCAAATGTTGACCCAGCAAAGGGATCAGCTATTTGAATTGACAGTACCTCGGTAGATAAAACAATTAAGGGTATGAAGACAGGGAAAGACCCTGGCCCATAAAGAATCATTGCTGAGATACTTAAAATATCCAGTGGTGTAGGCTATGGTCTAGTCACCCGCATAGTCAACCAGGTGATACAAGAAGGAGTCATACTCAATGACTGGTGTAGCAGCACCGTAGTCAACTGCTACAAAGGTAAAGGTGACACATTAGATAGGAATAATTACAGAGGTATCAAATTGTTGAATCAGGTGATGAAAGATACGGAGTGGGTCATAGCCCAACTAATTAGGGAGAGAGTCAGTTTAGATGAGATACAGTTTGGGTTTGTGCCAAGAAGCACCACTGATGCTATATTTCTGGTAAGACAGCTGCAGGAAAAATCCCTAGCCAAAAATAAACCCCTGTACTTGGCTGTCGTTGACAGAGAAAGCCTTTGATAGGGTCCTCCGTTCCCTTATCTGGTGGTCAATGCGGAAACTAAGCAGAGATGAGTGGTTGATGAGAGCTGTTCAAACCATGTGCAGGGATGCTGTCAGTAAGGTGAGGGTTGGCAATGAGTTTAGTGAAGAATTCCGGGTAGAAGTAGGGGTTCACCAATGATCAGTCCTCAGCCCCTTCTTATTCATCTCAGTCCTCCAGGAAATAACTGAGGATTTCAAGACAGGCTGCCCCTGGGAGCTCCTCTATGCTGATGATCTTGCTCTAATAGCTGAGTCACTACCAAAACAAGAGAAGTTTCAGGTGTGGTAGTAAGGTCTAGAACTGAAGGGCTTTAGAGTCAATCTAGCAAAAACCAAAGTCTTAGTAAGTAGGAAATCACAAATCCCTTCAGGTAGATGGCCTTGCTTGATCTGTAGAAAAGGTGTTGGTAGAAACTCCATAAGATGTACCCAGTGTAAGCAATGGACATATAAGAGGTGCAGCAATATCAAAGAAGGTTAACTTGGAAGATAGTTTTTGTGTATGGCAGATGCAGAGGGGCAATAAACACCAAAAATGTACAGAAAATAGATTCCATCACACACCAGGGGGGTGGGGGGGATCTAGAAGTAGTTGATAGCTTCTGTTACCTAGGTGACCAAGTCAGTAGCAGGGGTGGATGCTCTGAGAGCATAGCTATTAGAATAAGAATAGCCTGGGAAAAGTTCAGGGAGCTCCTACCTCTGCTGGTAACAAAGAGCCTCTTGCTCAGAGTGAAAAGTAGACTGTATGATGTATGTGTGCAAACAGCTATTGCTACACGGGATGTGTAGTGTAAGCACCCTGAGAGAAAAGCTGGACATAAGAAGCATCAGATATGGTGTGCAAGAGAGATGAGGACAGCTGTGTGAAGAAGTGTCACATCCTAACAGTGGAAGGAACCCGTGGAAGAGGTAGGCCCAGTAAGGCATGGTGGTAAAGCATGACCTTTGAACATTGAGCCTCACAGAAGCAATGACAAGTGACTGAGACCTTTGGAGATATACTGTGCTTGAAAAAACCTGTTGAGTCAAGCGAAATCGTAGTCGAGGTTGATGCCAGTGCTGCCCGACTAGCCCCCATGTTGGTGGCAAGTAAAAAGTACCCACTACACTCTCGGAGCAGTTGGGGTTAGGAAGGGTATCCAGCTGCAGAAACCTTGCCAGATCAAACTGGAGCCTGGTGCAGCCTCCTGGCTTGCCAGTCCTCAGTCAAACCATCCAACCCATGCCAGCATGGAAAGTGGACGTTAAACGATGATAAATGATAATGACAGTAATACCCCCATTTTATGAGTCACCAGACTTACAAGTTTTCTTTTAAAAGAAATATAAAAAGGTTAAACAACCATTTAGTGAGGGTGGCAAAACTGATGTTTCTACACAGGTGTATATAGTGCTGGTGTAAAAAACATACACAATATATCTAAATGAAAGTGTACAACAGACACCGACAAGAACAAAAAGAAAAGAAAAACCAGCACTTTGGAAACAAAATTTCAATGAAGTGCAAAATTTACTACTATCATAACAAATGCTTCTGCATGTCACCGACAAATTTATAGAGTGAAAAAAAGCTTCTTCTAAGCAAACAACTCTAGACTTGTTTTTGAAAAATAAGTCTAAAAGTCCATCTACAAGTGCTTGTGAATCGGTGATTGCATCTACAAGTGACAGTGTGTGAGTGAAAGTGATTCAGAAAATGATTATAGCAATATCTTTTATTATAAATGGTCCTGATATTCTTTTTATTTTGCATAAAATATTCTTTACATAAATTTTATAGGTAAAATATTTTTCTGGGAATGAATTATGATTTATAACACTGCTACAATAAGAAGTTATTGCTCTGCTTTATGAGTTTTTGTTTTATGAGCAGTCTCCAAGAACAAATACAGGCATTACTGTATAAATGTATAGACATATATAAGTGAAATAGAAAATACTGACAGTTGTTAGAAAACAAAAACTGTCAAATATCAACACTACAAAGGCTAGGTGAATGGTCTCACCTGACACACAGCTACTGTAGCACATAGAGACATGCAGAAAAGGCCCACCCAGGTGAAAAGCATAAATTCACCGACAGACATACTGCAACCCGTGATCCACAAGTGTGCTCTCTCTCTCTCTCTCTCTCCTATCTTTATACATTTAGTTTTGCAACTATAATGATCTCTGCTCATCAGAGCTGGCTGGGTTTATGGTACTCCTAATCAAGCATTCTTGATTCACTTGTCTCTCCTCCTCTCACCACTCTTGTCCAACATTCCCAAGTCCCACACTAATCACTATGCTCATTCCTTTTCCCCCAGAATGTTGGCTCCTCTAAAATTCCTTCCCTGTCCATATCTATCCTGCAGATTTTGTTTTATAAAGATTCAAGAGTGACATCAATGGCATCAATCTTACCATCCTAGGAGAGTCTGCCCTTTCCTCAAGACCCAGCAAATGAAAAAGACAAAGTAGAAAACAAAAGTAGCCATATTAAAAGAGGCTTTATAACCTTCTGAGAACTTAAAAACTGAGGCCTTGCATATTTTCCACTTGAGAGGGGGGAGGGGGCGAGAAAGAAAAAGACACACACAGAAACAAAAGATTAGAGGAGTGGTATTAAAAATGAAATTTTTGAAGTAAATGCTGCCGGTGCCACCACCACTATCATATATGTTGGAGATAGAGCATTGTAGTATTTTGATTACAGCTCTTTATATCAATAGTTCAAATCATGCCAAGGTTAACTTGAGTTTTCATTCTTTTAGGGTTGATAAAATAAACTTAATAAATACTGGGTTGACTTTATCAACTGTATCTTTTCCCACAAACAAATTTATCTCCTTGTGCTTGTTAGAAGTTATTATTATTGGGGGAATAATTTAGGTGAGTACCAGGATGAACTTTGCAATTCACCACTGTAGGATTCCTAAGGCACTAATTAATAAAGTGAGACCAATTCAGTTAGCTATATGCCTGTCTTAAAAATATCATTAATAATTTATATTAACCATATATTAAAATAAACAGTTAGTGGAAGATGTAGAATGCATATTCAGTCCTGATATTATAGGTTCAAATCCTATAGAAACACAATTTACTCTTCATCCTTCTAGGATTGATAAAATAAATACCAGTAATACATTAGATTGAATAAATTGATCACAGCTTCCCCTAATCAAAAGAAATCTGAAATATTCAAGACAGACACAATAGAGTTAGAGACATGAACCAAGTGAAACAATATTTGATTGGAAAAGACCTTAATTACGAGGGGCGTTCGATAAGTAATGCCTCTGACCCACTTGCAGTTGTTTGATCTAGCTGAAATTTTGCATGTGCAATTATTGATATCTCTATAGATTAAGTGGCAAATTACAGCTCTGAACTAAATGTGGTTTCTGATTTACAGGTGTTTGAACTGAGTCAAGTGTGAAATGGAGCCTGTTGAGTGTCGAGCAGTGATCCGGTTTTTGTATTTGAAAGGACACACACCACGAGAGACTTTTGATGAAATGAAAGTAACTTATGGTGATGATGCCCCATCATATGACCTTGTAAAACGCTGGCATCGTGAATTCAAACATGGTTGGAACTCTGTGGAAACAGCTCCCAGATCTGGTTGCCCCCCTTCTGCCATTCATAAGGCATCTGTCCGTCAAGTTGAGGCTGCCATTTTGGAAGATCGACGCATAACTATTCGCCAAATAGCCCATGAGGTCAAGATTAGTATCGGGTCTGTGGAAACTATCATTCATGACCATTTGCATATGCTAAAGGTGTCTGCCAGATGGATTCCCAGGTTGCTCACACCTTTCCAGAAGTAAGAATGCGTCGAGTGCTCGAGGATGAATTTGAAGATGTGCCAAGAAGATGAGTCAAAATTTTTCAAAAGACAGATTACACAGGATGAAACCTGAGTCCATCACTATGATCTAGAGACAAAGGCCCAGTCAATGCAGCGGAAGCACCATGACTCACCTCCTCCAAAGAAGGCAAGGGTGCTGCCCTCCGCTGGCAAGCTCATGCTCACAGTCTTCTGGGACCAGGACGGAGTAGTGATGACAGATTTCCTGGCAAAGGGTACCACAATTACAGGAGCCTATTATGCTTCACTTTTGAGGAAATTAAGAGAAGCTATCAAAATCAAGAGGCGGGGCAAGATCAGCAAAGGCATCCTCCTCCTGCAGGACAACGCTCCGGTCCACAACTTGCGTGTCGACAGATCAGAAGCACAGGCGTGCGGCTATGAACTCGTCCCCCATCCCCCTACTCTCCTGACCTTGCACCCTCTGATTTTCACCTCTTCCCAGCCATGAAGTTGTTTTTGAAAGGAAAGCGTTTCCCAGATGATGTAGCCTTGATTTCTGAAGTCACGTCGTGGTTGGAGAACCAAGCTGGGGTCTTCTACAAAAACGGTCTCCAGAGCTGCATCAAACAATGGGAGAAATGCGTAACTCTGGGTGGTTCCTATATAGAAAAAGATTAATAACTGTGCCAAGTTTCGTTGCTCTACTGCTATGGGAAGTGGGTCAGGGGCATTACTTATTGAACGCCCCTCGTATCATACTATCTCATATTCCTCTTTTAAAATGTCAAACTTTGAGCTTTAAAAGGACTTCATCATCATCATCAGCATTATTTATCATGACTGCAGATGAGGGAGGTGGCTAATACATGTAAGACCTCTATTAAAGGTTTTGAACTCACAAACATCAATAAACGAATATCAGTAATACACTGTTAAAAAATGTAAAACTAGATTATCTCCCCTGAAAATCTAGTCGTAGGCATAGTGAGATAAATAGAAAAAGTATGCATACAGAAGATTACATTTTTCAGAGAAGATATGCATCAATGGTTAACAGACTGGATTTGAAACTGATCATGTTTTTTTTAATGCGGGAGCAGATTGGATAAGTCTCACAACACCTCACTACATGTAAGAATCACCTGGTATGAACAATAACAGAAAAACTGGATGACTCTGCTATGGATTAGGTACATTATATTATGTTATGTTACCAGGTTGTTTGCAGTTGGTGTAACAGCTATTAATTCAGAGTTGCAGCCCTCGTACATAGCTTGCGATGAAGGCTGCAGGCTCCACAACTCCTTCATAGATTTGCTTTATGACATTGTTTCTACTACATGGAGAGGAAGCATTTTACTGTGCTACTAAATACAAGTTTCTGTTGCCCAAATTCTAGTTGCAAGACTACTTTAAAAATGATTTTCCCAAAGTACCCTCTAGTGGTATTGAATCCAGAACCAAGCTGTTGTGAAGTGAACTTCTTAACAATATATACAATGACATAGGGGGGGGGGGTATGTTTCTAAGCGGAGATATACTAAATATAGTGAGTTAGTGTAAGTCACTAATGATGTTTCATTTTCCTACTTCAATAAACTGGATAACAAGCAATGTTCATCCTTAAGATAGAGTACATACAAATGTAAATATATGAATGATGAATAAGAAAGTAGAAGAGAAATGTATTTGAGAGTGATAACTAGAGATACACAAGAATGTGGACAAATTAAAATGACAAACATAATGGTTAAGTAACCAAAAGAGAGGACCAAGATTAAAAGAAAATTAATTTCAGTCGATGTACTTAAGAGAGGGTAGGGAGTGGCAAAACAATCCAGTTTAACTGTGGAGCTACAGACCTTAATTTTGCCATTTTGCAATTTTGCTCATTTAACATTCAATGAGTGACTATCCAATAGAAAAAGCAACAAATTGTTTGAGAATTATCTAAACAATCTCTGATTTGTTAACAATGTTAACAGAAGCTATCAGATTGTCTCTAACATTATCAACTCTTATTCATTTGTTCAGCTGCCCAGATCAGCTCTAACAGAACAGTCCTCGACCATAAAATGTAGCAAATGAATTTTACTGTTTGATTTAGAGATCTTGAAACATGCTGTCATCAAAACATATACTTAAGTAATCTTAAGTAATGTCGGTAGCAACACTGAGGAAGTTAGGCTAACTACATAGAAACTCACTCTCAAGCTCTTCTATCATACAAAATGCTTTATTTACTTGTGAATATTGCAAAGAAATTAATATATAACTTCAGGGTGAAATTTT
Source organism: Octopus sinensis (assembly GCF_006345805.1). NCBI lineage: Eukaryota > Metazoa > Mollusca > Cephalopoda > Octopoda > Octopodidae > Octopus > Octopus sinensis. Next base: position 20,313,365 of record NC_043020.1, read on the forward strand.
AGTTGGATAGCATATTTAAAGAAAAAAAGAAAAAAAAAAGGGTAAAATATATTAGTGCATAATATTTGAGATCACATTGTAGTTGAGTAAATGCAATAATGAAAATGTGGGTATGATTATATTATAAATTTAGAGGTATTTACATAAACTGTCAAAATAGTCATTTTTGTAGAAAGGTAGGAAAATCAGTCATCCACTGCTTTCCAGTTTAGTCAACTGAGGTAAAGGTAATAATGCAATTGAATAGACTGAATTGAAAACTGCACATAGTGCTTTATGTAAGACTGCGATATCAATATGACTTCAATATTCATTTCTCCAATTTCTTTGATGTATAAAGGCTTTTAAATAAAATGCAATAGATAGTTTATAACAATTTGATGATTACTGAGTCTAAAATATATAAAAGAAGGCAAAATTTACTTACTTCCAGTATTAATGGTCCTATTCTCTCAGTGGTAATAGGTACAATTGATGGCTTACTAGAAGATACTTGGCTTTGTTGAACAGCGTCACTGGTCTCACTCTCTATGTAAAAGAAAAGAAAACAATTACAAAAAGACTGTGTGTGCGTGTGTCAGAGAGAGAGAGAATAGTTGGTTCAACAAAGGCATAACCATGTAGTCAAGATGTTCTCTTAGATATCTTGAAATCCCAGGTTGAATCCCAGCTATGGTAGAAGACACTTGGCTAAGTGTCTTCTACCATAAGTTGTGGGCCAACTTGAGCCTTAGATAGAAAATGTATATCAACTGGACTAGACATGTAACTAAAAGGGCCAGCCTATCACACTGTATCAGATCGATCCACCTTGAGGGTTATGTGAAAGTTATATTAAATACAATAAAGAATAAGTTCAAATGATTGAACTGGGAAACTCATCACTGAAGCTGACAGTGACCCATTTAATTCATACTTGGCTGATTAATCAAAAGCATTGGGTCTGGTGCTTAAATTTAGGTTGTGAAGTATTCATGCCTACCATAAATGGGAATGATGTAAGGTTTGGTGCTTAACTGTAGAACATTTTTCCTCACATTCTAATATTTGTAGTATTGGTTTCACATTTTGGGCACAAGGCCAGCAGTTTTGAGGGAGGGGATAAGTCAAATACGCCCCCCCCCCTCGTGTTTAATTGGTACTTATTTTACTAACCGCAAAGAGATAAAAGGCAAAGTTGATGGCAGAATTTGAACTCAGAATGTATGGACAGATGAAATACTGCTAGGTATTTTGCCTGGCATACTAATGGCTCTGCCACCACACTGCCTTACTGATATTTTTTGTATTAACTGGTGAGTATAAAGACACTAAAAGTATGAGAAGTAACCGCTTTATCTAGGTTCTCCCTGGGACAATGAGGAACAGTGTCTAACATGTAAATTTACATTCAAAGAGTAAAATCTCATCTAATCAGCAATTTTTTCATGTGAAATTACATGAACATGCAAGCACATATACTGCTGGTTATCCTCTATATCTCTATTTAAATGTAGCAAGCTATCCAACAAAAAATGCAATGTACTTTCCTTTATTCAATAAAGTTATGAAACTTGCTCAGAAATCTGCAATGTATATATAAATCACATTTCAATCCAATTGTACAAATTGCAGCAATCTTCATCCACATTATCAACCATATTGATTTCTCTAATCAATAAATGATGAAACATAAATTCTTTGTTGATTAAGAACACTTCTTTACCACTTAGAGTACTGAAGTTTTCCACTCTACTTCACAACATCATGAGAATCAGCATCATCACCACCTACAATAGCTATTAGTATTATAATGACAGGAAAATTTTCTGAGACGCTTCTGCTTTTCCATATATCAGATACTTTCCAAGGATTGCAGCCTCAATTCCATGACTTGCTAGGAGCTTACTTTTGATAACTGCTATCATGATGATGCCTGCCTGATATATCTATCTCACACTAAGCTTTCCCAATCACAACAGACTAGTACTGAGCCTCTCCAATATTGATTTCTTACAAGGACCCTCCCCACCACATGTAGAGGGAAGTTGATAGACCTGAATTCCAGTATTTTATCAAGGTGAACACAGATCTGAATTGAGAATAATAATTCAAAAGGCATTTATTTTGTCTGGTTTTCCCCAGATTCTAATATCTCAACCTTCAATGCAATATTAGTTTGTTACACAAGCACAACTCCTCATTTACACAGATTCAAGAGAAATGACTCAGAGACACTAAAACAATGACTCAGCTAAAAGTTTTTCTTCTTCCCTCTTAGAGCTGAGTTCCTTAACAATAAGGAATACAACTGACTTTATTCACTATACAATAAAAAATATATCGGGTCATCCCATAAATAATGCAGTTGCTTCGTATTTCTTAATTTTCAAAATTAAGATAAAGTTCTTTTTTAATCTAAAATATACTTTCCTTAATTTTCTACAATGCTCTTCCATATATCTGGTCGACTTGCAAGGCCCCCCTCTTCCAAAATTCACTTGTCCGTGATATAAAAAATACTCTTCCAGTAATGTTCTGACCTCATCTACAGAATTCATATATTTTCCGTCCAAATGATTTTGAAGACTGTGGAATAAATGATAATCAGATGGGGCAATGTCCAGTGAATATGGTGGGTGGGGCATCGTTTCCTATTTAAACTGCTCCAGTCTTTAGAATGTCATCCTGGCTGTATGTGGCCCGATGGAAGAACACCTTTCATCTTGAAACCAAAGACGGTCGTTTTTCTTCTAGCACTGACTTAGGCTGCTCAAGCTGCTTGCAGTAGATCTCCTTTGTTATCATTTGGTTTGGGTTTAAAAGTTCGAAGTGGACAAAATCTTTCATATCCCACCAAAAAGATAACAACACCTTACATGGAACCACTATTGACACTGGCTTACACTTATTGTCCGATCTCCATATATTGCATTAAAATTCCTCACACTTTCTGTTGAATTGTTGCCTTTATTGAATTCAAAGCAAAATATGCTGAATGTGCTCCTCTGTTACTTCCAATATAGCTTTGGCAAGATAACTGTTAAAATTGAACTGCACTCTTCAAAACTTGCACTAAGAATAAGTACAGGGTAAAATTACTACTTGCTTTTTTAGCAAGTTGATGCAGGTAGTTTATCCCGACCACCCCCCTCTGACTTTTAGTTCATGCAATTGAAAAAAACCGCATTATTTATGGAATGACCCAATACATGAATACATATATATAACCCAATTATTTCAATATCTATATGACTTCATTCATGACTATGTTTGTGTCTGTATGTGTTAACAAGGCTACCAATGGTTTCATGTAACGAGATCTTCACAACTGTTCAAGTGTGCCACATGGAAGTGTTGGTATTCATCTCCTTATTGGATGAGAATACACAAATTTTGAAATAAACATACAAATCACAGGATGTGTGTATTTACAGAAACCTATTTAGTGTTGTCTAACCTTATGTATTCCCATCTAATATGGAGATAAATACCAACACTTCCATGCAGCCCACTTGAGCAGTTGTGAAGATCTCGCTACATGAAACCATTGGTAGCTTGTCAACCCATAAATAAAGAATATTTATCCACAATGTGGAGTTGAGCTCTCATTCCACCGTTCAATATTAGTGTGTGTATGTGTATATATATTATTTTAACCTTATTTATTTCAGTCATTTGGCTGCGGCCATGTTGGAGCACCACCTTTAGTTGAACAAACTGACCCCAGGACTTGTTCTTTGTAAGCCTAGTACTTATTCTATTGGTCTCTTTTGCTGAACTGCTAAGTTATTGGGATGTAAACACACCAATATTAGTTGTTTAGTGATGGGGTAACAAAAATAGACACACAAATATCATCATCGTTTAACGTCCGCTTTCCATGCTAGCATGGGTTGGACGATTTTGACTGAGGGCTGGCGAACCAGGCTCCAATTTTGATCTGGCTGAGTTTCTACAGCTGGATGTCCTTCCTAACGCCAACCACTCCGAGAGTGTAGTGGGTGCTTTTTACGTGCCACCAGCACAGGGGCCAGTCAGGTGGTACTGGCAATGACATTGCTCAAATCTTTTTACACATGCCACTGGCACAGGTGCCAGTAAGGCGATGTTGGTAACGATCATGCTCGAATGGTGCCCTTTTACATACCACGGCATGGGAGCCAGTCAGGCGGTACTGGCAATGACCTCGCTCGAAACTTTTTACACATGCCACCGGCATAGGTGCCAGTAAGGCGACGATGGTAAAGATCACGCTTGAATGGTGCCCTTTTACGTGCCACTGGCACGGAAGCCAGTTGGCTGCTCTTGGCACCCTACTAGCATGGGCACAAGTGCCAGTAAGGCAACGTTGGTAACGATCACACTCGAATGATGCCCTTTTATGTGCCACTGGCATGGAAGCCGGTTAGCCGCTCTGTCAAACGATCACACTCGTACGGTGCTCTTTGCACCCCGCTAGCATGGATGCCAGTCATCGAATTTGATTTTGATTTCACTTGTCTCAACAGGTCTTTGCAAGCAGAGTTTAGTGACCAAAGAAGGAAAAGGTACGCATAAGTGGGCTGGTTATGCTCCTGGCATAGGCCACAGGTTATGGTCTCATTTGGCTTGCCGGGTCTTCTCAAGCACAGCCTATTTCCAAAAGTCTCGGTCACTAGTCTTATGTCATTAGGCCTAATGTTCGAAGGTTGTGCTTCACCACTTCATCTCAGGTCTTCCTGGGTCTACCTCTTCCACAGGTTCCCTCAACCGCTAGGGTGTGGCACTTTTTCACACAGCTATCCTCATCCATTCTCGCCACATGACCATACCAGTGCAGTTGTCTTTCATGCACACCACATCTAATGCTTCTTAGGTCCAACTTTTCTTTCAAGGTATTTACACTCTGTCGAGTATGCACACTGACATTACACATCCATCGGATCATACTGGCTTCATTCCTTGCGAGCTTACGCATGTCCTCAGCAGTCACAGCCCATGTTTCACTCCCATGTAGCCATATATATATATATATATATATATATATATGACAGGCTTCTTTCAGTTTCCATCTACCAAATCCACTCATAAAGCTTTGGTTGGCCTGAGGCTACAGTAGAAGACACTTGCCCAAGGTGCCACGCAGTGGGACTGAACCCAGAACCATGTGGTTGGTAAGCAAGCCACTTACCACACACTTATATTAGACATACAAACAGGGCAAATTTAACTGAAAAAATGATGAACTACCTTAATCCTTTAGTATTTAGATTACTCTGCCAAATATGATACTTACATACTCGCATTGTTTAGAATTAATCACACATCTGTAGCTTTGGGATTTGAATGTTTATTTCTAGAATGACTTTGTAGAGTAGGTGTGAGAAGCTGCGTCTGGCCATTTTTAACAAAACAGAATATTTGAGTTGGATAGGCTGGTTTAAATGCTAAAGAGTTAATCAATGATGAGAGCCTTATTAGGTTCTCATTAGGTGTTTACACCACTCGAGTGATGCCAGAGAAACAAATAGCCAAGCTGTTTATATACACAACAAATCCAATAGCTTCAGCAAACAGAAGCTACTAATTCACATACTTTAAGTATTTAATACTTTATTCCATATCAGCATTCTGAAATATGTATGTATGTATGTATATATATATATATATATATATATATATATATATATATATATATATACAAAATACAAAGTTATATCTTGAGATTGCTAGTGACAACAACACTCAAAATATATAACAGACTGGAATAGTAGTGCTCAAATGAGCTTTATACACTTTTTAATCTGAGGGGAGGCAATGTGAGCAGCAACTAAAGGAACATTACAAAATCCACAGAAAGATCAAACACATACATATATTCATTTATATCTACAGAACAGATATAAAGTCCGACGTTTAAAAATATAGTAATATATAAATACATATATAAACATCATATAAAAATATATAAATATATAAGAATCAATGCTGCATATATAACACCTTGAATTTACGGTTAAACTAGTAAAACATTTGGTATAAATTTGTTAAATTAAAAATTTAGGGTAATAAAACATACAAAGACATTAAAATGACATATTAAAATTCCAGAGAAAAATGCATAGAAGATAAATATACAAATTTACAAAAATACATAAAAGTTCATCTACGAGCCGTTTCGGAGATGCGCCAATTAATATGAAATATATCATATATTTAAAATTGACACCCCCCTCGTCAGGATGTTGTTTACACACAACACATAGTACACGGAAACAAATGCACAATTACATACCGGCTATATGCGAAAGACCAGACATTACGTACTCCTCCAAAATTCACATAGAAACTCAGGGGAGTATCAATTTTAAATATATGATATGTTTCATATTAATTGGCGCATCTCCGAAACGGCCCATAGATGAACTTTTATGTATTTTTGTAAATTTGTATATTTATCTTCTATGCATTTTTCTCTGGAATTTTAATATGTCATTGTGTTTTATTACCCTAAATTTTTAATTTAACAAATTTATACCAAATATTTTACGAGTTAAAGCATAAATTCAAGGTGTTATACATGCAGCATTGATTCTTATATATTTATATATTTTTATATGATGTTTATATATGTTCTTACATATTACTATACTTTTAAATGTCGGACTTTATATCTGTTCTGTAAATACATGAATATATGTATGCGTTTGATCTTTCTGTGGATTTTGTAATGTTCCTTTAGTTGCTGCTCACATTGCCTCCCCTCGGATTAAAAATTGTGTGTGTGTGTATGTGTATATATATATATATATATATATATATATATAAAAACCCTCTAGGTATATTCAAATGTGTGGATACACACACACAAATACAGAGTTATAAATGACTTCACTTATCACACAAGATATATAACTATAGTGTCTTCATTCACAACACAATAACTGTAGCTGACTTTGAATGAGTACTTATTGACCTCTTTATAGAATAGAACTCAAAATACAAGTTTATGTGTCTAAATGATGAAAAGCATTCAACACAGTACTCTACATTTCTGCTGCTGCTACTAATACTAATAATGATATTAAAAACAACAATGAGTAGGTTGGCTAAGTTTGCAAACTGGCACTTGGAGACAGTCTTCACAAGCTGTCTACTTAGCTGTAAATTGTCATCAGAAAGATGAATGATTTCTCACTGTTGAAATGACAAAACACTTTGCAATCTGCAGTGCTGAGTTTAGCCAAGGAAACTGGTGTTTCTATCCATATGCAATTATATTTAAAAGACTATCTTCTTCCACCAGAAACTTTGTGTGTGTGTGTGTGTGTATGTAAGAAACACATCTATAATTTTAACGCTAATTCATAGCGCTGCCCCGACTGGCCTTCGTGCTGGTGGCACGTAAAAAGCACCATCCGATCGTGGCTGTTGCCAGCCTTGCCTGGCCCCTGTGCCAGTGGCACGTAAAAAGCACCATCCGTCCGTGGCCGTTTGCCAGCCCCGTCTGGCACCTGTGTGGGTGGCACGTAAAGAGCACCCACTACACTCACGGAGTGGTTGGCATTAGGAAGGGCATCCAGCCGTAGAAACACTGCCAGATCAGACTGGGCCTGGTGCAGCCTTCTGGCTTCCCAGACCCCAGTTGAACCGTCCAACCCATGCTAGCATGGAAAGCGGACGCTAAATGATGATGATGATGATGATGATGATGTGTGTGAATTTAACAGAAATGCATCAATTTTTTTCATTTTTACACTGACTTATGATACATGATATATATATGTATATTTGTTTGTGTATAACAGGAATATCATTACTAACCAGAAAGAAAAGAAAAAAAAAAGAAAAAGAAAAAAAAATGAAAGTAAAATTCAAGACTTAAATGTGATGGAAGGCGTGGGAGAGGGTAGTTTACTTTCAGATTTAAAAACATTTTTTTTTCTTAACTGAAAAAAACTTTTGAAATGAAAAACCATCCATAGATTTTTATTCTATTTCCAACCACTCCTCACCTATTTCTGACACTGATTTATTTATTTAAACAGTTTTTATTTGTTTGTTTTTCAACCACCGCCACCACCACACTATTTCCATTTCTACTCTCTTTCACCACAGTCACTCACTCTCAAACATCACACTACTTGTTATCTGTCAAGATATTAGCAGTCAGTCAACTCTGAAGTCATCTTTTGGAAAACCTTTGATTTCAATAGGTTATACCTGTAAGGTATATACATTATATGTGTGTAAATGTATGCGTGCATATGTGTGTGTGTGTGAGTGTGTATGAGAGAGAGAGAGAGGAAGCAGAAAGAATGGGGAGTGAGAGGGTGGCAGAAAAAGAGAGAAAGAACAAGGCCTGTTTTTTTTTTTTTGTTCCTTTCCCATTAAAAAAAGCATGCATTGTATGTGTGTGTGTGTGCACGCACGGATATATATCTGTGTTTGCACATGTACATGCATGTAGAACAGTTTGACTATTCCATCAATCCAGGCTTGACGCATGCATGTTCAGGAGGTTGTCAACTTTAATCACAACCAATGGTAATTTGAGCACTGTGAATTCTAATCAATCTGTCGGATATGACAGAATATTTGCAGATTCTGCCCCCTCTCAGAAATCTTTCAAACCGAGTGCTTTTTTAGAAAAACCATTAAAACCACTCAGATAACAACAGTCACTATATAAAAATAAGGTACTGTCACAGATTCCTGTTTTGTCCTTATTACACCTCCAAACATACGATAAAAAAATTTTTTTTGAAGGTTGACACCTGCACTTTCTCTCAAATGCTATTGTTGCTGCAGTTAATACAAATTTTTGTTTTCTTTAAATTAAAATTTTGTTCTTCAATAGCCGATGTAGCTTGTTTAAAAATACATGTGTGTGTGCGTATATATATATATATATATACACGCACACACACACACGATAATGATGATATATATATATATATATATATATATATCTTTTACCAGTTTTGATTGTTAGACTGCAGTCAAGCTGGGACACTGTCTTGAAGAATTTTAAACAAAAGAATCAACCCCAGTATTTATTTTTTTTATGTCTAATACTACTATGCTCAACTACTAAGTTATGAGTAAGTAAATACACCGACACTAGTTGTCAAGTGGTGTAGAGGGACAAACAGAGACAAAAGATACATGCACACACCAAATGGGCTTCTTTCAGTTTCCATCTACAAATCCACTCAAGGTTTTGGTCAGCCTGAGGCTATAGCAGAAGATACTTGTCCAAGGTGGCATGCAGTGGGACTGAACCCAGAACAATGTGGTTGGAAAGCAAACTTCTGACCACAGCCATGCCGGCACCTACATATGTATACATGCATTACACACACCCATATATATATATATACATTCACACACACACCCATATATATATATATACATTCACACACACATATATACATGCATTACACACACACACACGATGATTGTCTCAGCTTGTTAGATGATAACCATCTCATTATCTGCCTGATTGTTTGAATTTGCTTTCATCCTTGCATGTGCATGAATAAGACATTTCACCACACATCCATTGCCATAGGACTATATAAAATATCAAATGGACCAAGAAATGAAATGATAGTGAGACATTTGTATATCATTGGATGTGACAAAAGTTTGCACAAAACTTTTGACACTCTCTTGTGTTGCCATAACAACAACAAGCAGTGCAAGATAATTGGTACTATTTTGAGTTACCCCTTAATTCCCTGATCTAGAATGATAGTAACAGTCAGGGTCCTATGTATGGGTTAAACAAATTTCCCAGGGGTAGAAGAGGTACCTGTTATTTTGGGGGAAGGTAGCACTTCTGGAAATAAGATTCTCTGACGTGAAACTTGCAGTCAAATATGTATCATTCAACTATGGTAGGAGTTAAATAATATTCTTAAGGCTGCAATTTACTCACATGCAGCATCTTTCAAAGCTTGTTGCTAATTCAGTTCTTAACCAAGTTGAAAACTTAACATTTTTAAAGAGGACTGGTCCCTAGCTACATTTTAGCATTAAAGAAATTGAGATTTGATCCAGAAGAAAAAAGTTTATATCAAAATTTGTAGCAATGTTATAGGAGAGTAAGTAACGCTACCAACCAAGTTTAGAACTAAATAACTTTATTTTAAAAGCAAAATACATTTATCTTAGCTTCAATGATAGGAGAAAGCATGAAGAATTTCATAGTTTTGGTCTCATGTAACAAAAATTTGTATCAAAAAAGTTGAGGTAAAATATGAAAAAAAATATAAGCAAAGCAAAAAATTGGATTTAAGTACAATTAACTGTTTTATATTAAAAACTATATTTTAATGAAGCTTAAATGATAGAGCTCAATTTGAGGAATTTCATGGTATCAATTTCATGCTATGAAGTTTTAAAAGAAAAAAAGTTATAAGTGTTTGTTTCTCAAATTTGAGTGGGATAATATAGTTCAATACCTTTTTATGAATATAGTTCTATAAGGGGACTTTTAATATATGTCACCGGCGTCATTGAGGTAAGGGCAAATTATCAATAACACCACTAATTGACACATTATTAATTAGCATAATAGCATAGCCTGGAAAAAACACGGATTACATGGAAAAATGCAAACAACAGAAATAATATTCTTAAGATTATAAGCCTGGGAAATTACAGGACAAATTATTACGCTTGGGAAAGTTCAGGACAACTTATTACATCTGGTAAAGTACAGAACAAGAAAATTTTTACTTAAAATACTGCAGCTAACGATAAAATTTGAATATCAAAAATTATTTGATTTTAATTTACAAAGTAACATTATAATAAAAAAAAAGGTACCGTCATATTGTTAAAATATTAACACTAGAATACTTAAAAAATGAGAGCCAGAAGTACAAACATAGCTTAGGTTTTATGCAAAGTAGAATAGTATATATGGTAGGCAGATTCATTATGTAAAAATTAGGCATTGGGTCAAGACTAAAAATGTGAAGACTTGGCAATAACTCAAGCAAATTTTACTGCAAATTTGTTGTTATAGGTAGATTTTACTGTAATATATAACTAAGTTTTATATTTTATTTATTGTACTAATTATGTACTACTATCATTTTTTATAACCTATTTCCAAATTTCTAATTATATATTAATCAATAAAAATATGAATTCTCTTGAAGTGCAAAAATTATTTAAAATTTTTTAATAGAAGAAGTAATAACAAATAACTTGCAATAAAATTTTTAGTTTTAATAAAAGCTAATATTTTCTAGATCTATATATTCTATTTGATATTTTATTATTAGCTACAATATTTTAAGTAAATTTTTTCTTGTTCTGTACTTTACCAGATGTAATAAGTTGTTCTGAACTTTTCCAAGTGTAATAACTTGTCCTGTAATTTTCCAGGTTTATAATCTAAAGAATATTATTTCTCTTGCTTGCATTTTTCCATGTAATCCATTTATATGTACATGCATTCATGCATGTATATACAAATACATTAGTGTAAAAAAATGTGTACACACACACACACACACACATATATATATTGTGACTAGCGATGTGTAGCAACATCTGATGGTCTGGTCGGTCACGTGATCACGTGATATATATATACAGAGAGAGAGAGAGAGAGAGAGAGAGAGAGAGAGAGAAATATAGGTATATAGAATACTAAACAATATAAATTCTTGATTTATTAAAATTATCTGTCTCTTTTCAATACATAATTACCAAATGGCAATTAAGACCAACTTCACTGGAGAAAAGAAGAAAAAGTCTCAAGATTCAAAAACTCTTCAGAATTGACATACCAAAAATGAAAGGGACAGTTGTAGACACGGGTTTCTAGCTCAGCATCCATCCTGAGGATGGCGTTGCTTGACACACATTTTTGGCTGAGGTAATTTACATATGTTAAAACCAGTTCCAAGTGAAATAGAAAGATAATCTTGAGATTCAAGTATTCCCTAGAGAGTTGCTACAAAAATGGCAATGCAAAACTCAAGAGCAGTGACAAAGGGAAGACTCGGTTTTCCACTGATGCTACTCTGAGTCTCACATTACCATTTTCTGCAGCGAGCCTGTCTATCTGTCTGTCGTGTGTGTGTGTGTGCGCGCATGTGTTCCTTATACAATCTGCAGATTGTATAAGGAACACATGCGCACACACACATCAAATACAGAGTATCAAGTATCAAATACAGAGCATAACTGAAATCTGGGAAATAAGTACATCATTCATTTTATTTCAGTTTTTCTTCAGCTATGATTTTCAAAAATATAAGTAAAATATAATGCAGTGACTTCACTAAAAATTAACATTAACAGCAAAAATCAGTGACAAAATGACAATATGCAATAATGAAGAATCATTGATAGAAATCAAAATAGAATGTGACTGATTTCTGGATGCTTGCATTTGGCAAGGGAGTAGCAATTTGTTTTTGTTTAATTTTAATTTTTACTCTACAAAACTACAAAATAAGTATTTAATGAACAGCCTCCCACTCTTCTCTAGACAGTCCATGATGGTACAACACAGAGCAGTGTGGTAATCTAACTAAACAGTAAACATAAATAACTAAACAGCAGAGAATCAGTATTGCGTATGTTGAGCATGTGACTGTATATGTGTGTGATTAAGAGAGACTTAACTGGATCCAAGTTAACTCCCAACCCCCTCTCCCTGTCAGCTTTTAATAGCTGGTTTCCTACTTAATATGTAGGTAGATGAAAAGTTAGAGAAACCAACGGAAATATCTTAGTCATAGCTTACTTACTTCACTTAAGACTGATGATAGCCTATTATGACACATCTCAGCAAACAATTTCATCTCTTGCCAACTCTTAGTTTTCTACAATATGGCTTAAGGAAAATGTCAGGGAAGTGTTCTGCATACTAAATAAAATTACAGTAGGATCTCACATATGTAATATAGTGAAATAAGAAACTGATTAATTGAGATTAAATCATGACTTAATTGGGTGGGGGGAAAATCCGTTCCTCTGTGTAAATTGAAATCTGAAAACAAGCAAGGGAGATAACTTAAAAAAAAAAAAAAAAAGCAGTGCAGCTGATGGAATTTTTTGGACAATATAGACAATACAGATTTGGGTTTTATTTCAGATTTCAATGAAATAGTAAGTATGAACATAACTGGAAGTAAAACCTCATGCATTATTTTCATGATAAATCTTAACTTAAATATGAACAAAATAAATAAAATCATGCCACAAATAAATAAGACAGCATTTTTCAATCGATTAAGTAGCCTTAAAAAGTAACTACTCTAGATATTTGACACTGGAAGTATCTTGTTCATACCAGTAGATTATAAACTATCTAATTTGGAAAGTTCTTCAAACACCACAGATTAAAAGTTCACTAAATAGAACAATTTTGGGTGCCATTAGAAAAGAATTTTTATAAAATATAATTTTATAGCATGAAAGTACTGATATTTCCACCAACAGCTCTTCAGTTTGATATTAATAATTGTATAAACAACTGTAGTCATTAACTTCTTATAGATGAACAAGACCACAAAAGTTCAGGATGATATAACTGTTTAACCCTTTAGAATCCAGGTTACTCTGTCAAATGAAATGCTTATTTATTCATGTGGTTTTGGATTAATCATGCATTATTTTGTAGCTTTGAGATTTCAATGATGGGATTGTTTATTTTTAGAACGACTTTCCAGGGTATGTTTAACAGGCTGGATCTAGCTGCTTTAAACATAAAACAAGTTGAATATTTGGGTTGGACAAAGGGTTAGGTCAGCCCAATATTTATATCTTATTAACCTGGGAAAGATAAAAGGCAAAGTTAGCCATGGCAGGACCTGGAGTCTTGAGGTACACAACAAAAGACCACAAGGCATTTTTCATCATTCTATTGATTCTCCAGCAACAGTCCTAAAGTTTAATAGATTAATCCAACTTTAATCAATCATGTCAAGTATTAAACTTTTAGTATTTAAAACCAGCCATATCAGGCCCAAATATTTTACCTGTTTTATGTAGAAAATGGTCAAATCAGGCCTCTCACACCTACCCTACAATGTTATTTTAAAAATAAACAGTAACATCACTGAAATCTTGAAGTTATGAGATAATGCAGGATTAATTCAAAATAATGTGAATAAACATACACTACATTTGACAGAGTAATCTGAATGCTAAAGAGTTAAACTCACCAATGAAAGACATAATTTGATCCTCATAATTTATGATGTTGCATGCTTTATGCAATTTTCAAGTTTTAATTTTTGGCAATCAAAATAAAAGCGCATTAAAAAACAAAGGCATTAAATTAATACTTATTTAAGACAGCGACCAGTAACTTCTTTTTGAAATGTCCCACTTGAGAATCTTTTACTCTTGCCTCAGCCCAAATGTATATTATGTCATAACTTATAAAAATGTTTCTAAATATCCACTCTCCCTTTACATTTTCTGACAATACATTTTGTAAGCTGAAATTAAACGATCATAACACAAAAGACTTATCTCAAAACCATCAACTGTTCAATGTCCCACAAATACATTGAATTTTTTTTTTTTTTTTTATAAAAGGTCTGAGGTGCACCTGTTGCCACCTCCTGGTTTAAGGGAATGAAAAGCCACAATAGCTGTGAGGTTTTGACACTGTTCTGAAGCTACTACAAACATGATTTAAATATTTTTACAATAATACTGAGTATTAGTTTCATTGAACTGATTCCAATACAAAATTAATACTTAGAGAAAAGCAATGTTACGATTCGAACTCAGGAAATGAGACAAGAATAAATATTGTTGGGCCAGCAGTCAGGTGCCACCCTTTCTACCACCTCCCTACCCCAACTAAAGAAATTTATTACCTGCCACTTCTCCCTTGTTCAAATAACATTCATGTTCCACATATATTGATATTTTGTTGATCGTTTCAACAAAAGGAAGAGAAAAAGCTTCATTAAAACAAGGTTTTTATTTACTAACATATGTTGCTCAGAGTGACAACACATTAATACATAACATATGTTACCCCTTTTCACTAAATAAAGCCATGAACAAGCTGTTTTTTGTTACTGTTGTCTTCACCTTTTTATTAGTCATTACCTTGAGGTTAAAAATTTTTTTTACTAAATATGTTGCTTTCATAAGGTATTACTTGAAGGTGAAAAGAGCTAGATATCTGTTCAATTTTATCTATAGATAAAAGAGAGGTGGGTATTATGCTGGATTCCCTTCTACTCATCCAACTAAGCTAATTATTACCCTGTAACTTAGATTTCATAATCCCATTCCTTTTTTCTTTTTTACAATTAACAAGATAAAAAAAAAAAAGCCACAGGAGATTGCTGGGAATAATGGAATGCCAAACTGGATGCTTTAGGAATTAACTGCCAATTGTGAGTTCAAATCATACCAAAATTAGTGCTGAATTTGTCATTTATCCCTCTGAATTTCATAAAATAAGTTGCAGTAATGCGAACAGGGAAGTCACTTAAACTCTTCTCCAAAACTTAATAGCAACAAACAATAATAATAATCATCATCATTGTGGCAAGTTAGAAGAAATCAATGTTTCTATAGAGATTTAAAATAAATTTTGTATTATGTTCTTTCAAACTAATCAATTGTTAAGTAGATAGGTTTGTAAGCTGTTGACATATTCTGAGTGAATTTGGTTAATATGCAATACTGAATGAATACTGTCAGCCAGGAAGGTTTACAGGTTTAGCAACACAATGAGGTAGACAGTCAAATGGGAAGATACTAATGTTGATGACAAGGGAAATATATGCATGTTATTGTGTAATTGTGTTTATAATGTTTACATGAACATGAATGTATATTCACTTGTATTTACATATATGCGTATGTCCATATAATATATATATATATATATATATATATATATATATATCTGCATGCACATGTGGGTATAAAGTATTTCCCTGTCAGTACCTCTTTCCCTTGATGTTTCAAATCTGACATTTTTCTCTCACTCTGACTGCTGTGCCCCTTCCATTAACACTTGTTACTGCTCCTTTCACTTTCCTTACCCCCTTCATCTTTGGGGGGGGGGGACTCTCATCTGTATTTATTAATCAGTACCTGTAGACATTTCATCTCTCTATCCCATAAAGGGTACCATAAGAAACTTGCTTGTCACAACAAAGATTATAATACAGTTTCAATTATTTGCCCACACTAGTTTCCTCTGATTCCACGGTTTTACTAACTCACGTGGAGGTTGTGAGGCAGAAACCTCAGTCAATGTGAAGAAATATAATCTTCCTGCAGACAGACAACAAAGATACCTAGCGTACTTTCCAAACACATCTCAAACAGAAACAATAACAAATATCCATTGCTGCCATAGTTTTAATGCTTTCCTACTTGGAGACACTTGGAGAAAGGTTGCACCTTTCTCCAAGTGTCTCATTCACGTGCCATTTTGTCCATGAGATGCAACATCTAGATTTAATTCCATCTCTTCCTTGTGTATATCCATAATAGAAACTTTTTACCATCAACATTTAGCATTTTAACCCTCTAATAATCACTGCTGTCTTCTTTGTAAGAAGATCCACCCCATACTCTTACTTCAAATGCTCTGAATCTTCTATAAAAGTAAAAATGATGTAAAATATCTAGAAGGGAGAGAAAATAAGAGGTTGTGAAGTTTGTCATTCCCAAGGTTATTAGTAAAGTAATATAGATTCCAACATCTTACTATTGTGCTAAAGTTCCTGTTATAAAACACAAATATTAATGAAACCAAAATGTGGAGAAGAATCTCAATTGTATTAGAGGTAACAACAAAAAGTAGCTCTAATGATAACTGTTAGTACTACTGGACCATATCAACAACCTAATTCCTTTTAACTGGACACAAAGTATATTTAAAGAAAAAAAAAAAACAATGCTGAATAGATTGAATTTAAACCAGTATATTACTGGTATGGATTCTATCAATCCTGGACAGTGAGGGGAGTGGGAGGGATGGGTGGATGAAACTTGAACACTAATATAAATCCCAACAATCTTATTACATTCTAAACAGTTTTAATAATAATGTTCATGTCTTATAGAAGTGTAGGGCCTCTGATTTAAAAGATACAGGGAAAAAGATTGCAAGATATTCATACCTTTCTGAATAACAGTACTATTAGAGGAATGAAATATTTACCTAAGTTTACTGAAAACTATCACAATAACAAAATATACCAAGCATATTTTCCCTACTAAATTGGAAGTTTAAGCCTTGCAGGCCCTTAACCAACTCTCTTGCCTTTATTTCCTCCACCATCAACTTTAGCCATGTCTTACTCAGCCTTCCCCTTCTGCTCCTTCCTTCCACATTAATTTCCATCACTCCTCTCAGGCTTTTTCAGCATATGATCAAGCTATCATGTTCCATTTCTCTTCACAAGATCCATCACTGGTTCTATTCCCAATTCACTCGTTTTCCCTTCTCTCATCCATTGAATCAGTCTAATTTCTGTTCTTTCTCTGCTACTTTGTGTTCATTACTCATGCCTGACTCTTATAAATCATAAGCACTCTCCACACATGCAACATACATCATTTCCTTCAGTTACAGTGACAGTCTATTAGTACTCAAAAGTATGCTACTCAGTTCCAAGAACTTTATCCATATGCATCTCACTTTAGTCACCATTACCAAGTCCCATGGCTGGTTGTTGACAAATTTTTCCGCTTTGTAAGGGTAATGTACCCAGTATTTCTGCTGTTCTAATGGTAATTCTGTGTTTGAAAAAATATCATCTAATTTGTATCATTAATATATATATGTGTGTGTGTGTGTGTGCGTGTATGTCTATCTCCCACTACTGCTTGACAATTGATGTTGGTGTGTTTATGCTCTTGTAATTTTGTGGTTCAACAAAGGAGACTGATAGAATGAGTACCAGACTTTAAACAAAAAAGAAAATGTACTGGGGTCAATCAACTAAAAATTCTTCAAGGTGGTGCTCCAGCATGGCTGCAGCCTAACGATTAAAACAAGTAAAAGATAAAAGATACCAACCACTTTTGATCTGTTTGATCTGGTTCACTGTTTCTTGCAGTATTGCACACTTATCAGGCTTCACTGAGAATGAGCTCATATCGGTGACACTTGCCGAGATTAACTCTGCAAGTTCTTCGATATAAGTATTTTCCTGCTCTCGCCGACGCTTCTCATTCAGACATTTATTTCTGTTAAAATAAATATGAATACAAAAAATTATTCTACATGAAATGGTTGTGAGAAAAAAATATGGGAATATGTAATATTCAATTCTAATACAATACACTTTTAAAATTTGCTTTCCAAAGCGATTAAAATTTACTGAGGAGTGTAAATGAGGGTTGTGTGTGTGTGTGTGTGTGTGAGTGAGAGAGAGAGAAAGAGAGTGTTGCTTTGATTATGAAATACTGCCAACTGCTTTATCTTATTCTTCTCTCAATCTTTGCTGTGGGCCATTCATTACAGGATAATTATATATGTAATACATGATCTGTAATAACCATTTAGTTTATGTACAATAAAATTTTAACAAATGTAATAACAGTATATAAGTAATAATTTGTACTCAGCAAAAAATTGGCAATTTGGAAAAGTAAAAGGTTCTTCATAATTACACATCATCATTTCAAAACCCAATTAATAATAATTTGATATGACTTTTCATGTTTTATTTGCCAAAAGAAATAGAAAATAAAACTGAAAACAACGATACCAATATTCTCACAAAATGTGATAATGGGGGAGATATAAATTTTCTAAATAACTTTAATAACATAATATACAGAAAATGAAATGGTTTAACCAAGGAAACAGAAGTAAATGTGTTTTGATTTGATGAAAAGTTGACTTAAAAAAAAAAAAAAAAAACAGGAATACAAAACGAGTCAATAATTTATGAGACTCAAAATGCTTTCATTTCATCAGATGTAAACCCTTACAAAGTCTTAATGGTATTATTATTAGTAGGTGGGTCTAACTCAGTTCTGACGATATGTATTCAGTCATTCAGTCAACTGAATTACTTGCTCCTGAATCAAAGTATAAATAGTTGAGCATTCCACTGACACATGTACCCTTAATGTAATTCTCAGGCAGAATCAGTGTGACAAAGTGACAAAGTTGTACCCTTGAATTATTGGTGCAATCAATCCAGCAGGCTCCCACAGTTTCAATCTGCCTTTGCTCACAAGATATGAGTGAAACTGAGGCTACAAAAGTGACATTTGCCCAAGATGCCACAGTAGGATTGACCCACATGGTTGCAAAGCAAACTTAACTACTTGGCCATACTGCATCTATTGATAATGATGATATTACTTGCAGTTATAATAATGGTTTTAAATTTTGAAACAAGACCAGCAATTTTAGGAGAAGAGGGTAGTTGATTACATCAACCCCAGTGCTCAACTGGTACTTATTTTATTAACTATGAAAGCATGAAAAGCAAAGCTGACCTCAGCAGCATTTGAACTCAGAATGCAAAGCCAAAAGAAATATCACTAAGCATTTTGTCCAGTGTGGTAACAATCTTACCAGCTCAATACCTTACTTGCAATTATCATTAAGTTGGTATATGCTGGGAGAATAGTTAGCATACTGGGCAAAATGCTGTGCAGCATTTAATCTGTCTATATGTTCTGAGTTCAAATTTCACTGAGGTCAACTTTGCCTTTCATCCTTTCGGGGTCAATAAAATAAACCAGTCAAGTACTGGGAACAATGTAATTGACTTACCCACTTCCCTCAAATTCCATGCCTTGTGCCAAAAGCAGAAAGGATAATAATAATAATCCTTTCTACTAACAGTACAAGGCCTGAAATTTTGGAGGAAGGGACTAATTGATTACATAGACCCCAGTGTTTCACTAGTACTTAGTTTATCGATCCCCACCAAAAAGATGAAAGCATTTTGCCCAGTGTGCTACTGATTCTGCCACTTCAATAGTGATGGCAATGATAAAAATAATAATTTTGCTCACTTGTTAGTTTAGTTAAAATTTCAAAATGGCATTTAACCCTTTTGATAGCAACCCATCTTAGACCATCTATGAAAAGAAAGAATTAACAAAGCTGACAGAGAAATTACTATAATATTAAAAAAAGAGGGGGGGGGGGGTAAAAGCTACCCTAAATTGATTAAGTCATAGCAACAATGGGATTTCCTTCCATTTCTGGATAAATTAGCAATATCAGGAATAAAGTAAATTTTCTGCTGTGGTTGCAAGTCAGTCATCTGATACATTTTATCAATCACCACCAACCATCTTCCAATAAGGGAATATATTGTTGCTCAACCTTCGAAATATAGCAGCCAAATTTCCCTCGTGTTACATCCTATCATCTTTAAAAAAGAAGGACACATTGGAAAGTTTATATAAAAGTAGGTAGGATGATCGCAACTGGAAAACTTTTTATCATAGATCTATTCAATCAGGGCTGACCTAGGACTAAACTACAACTTCTACAATAGGAAAATGGTTATATTAAAATTGATAAAAACAATTGAAAAGCTACAAATAGCCTTATTCTCTTTTGAGGGAGTGACAAGACCAAAAATTAACCCAAAAAGTGTGGGCTTGCAACTTGGCATCTGGAGAGGCAGATCCATGGCAACAAATGTTGTCATGGTGCACTGGATCAACAAATTAATGAAGCTGATTTGGGCCTGGTTCATAGAGCTTCATAGGGACAGGAACTGACATGAAGTTATGAGCTGGATACTCAGTCACATCCAGTATGGGCTGACAGGAAACTATCCTAGAAAAACTGGGAGACATTGCTTGTAAGGGCATGGAAATGTTGTTGGCCAAGTCTGTCTAAGATGCATACAAAGCAACAAAACTGTTTTGCATACTCATTCAAAATGCAAGTTATTTGATAAAACTCCAATTAGAGTTTTGTCAAACAGCTGTTGTCATGTGTAGGGCTATTGGCTGATCCCATTGTGAAGATTACCGTTGCCTTCATTTGGTTGGCAAGGGTAGACAGTTTTCCTTTCTCTCTGGTGGAATGACGAAAGAGGTTTTATGGTGAATCATTAAAAGAATTGAAGATAGAATGTTCCACTCTCTAGTCAAACCTTCAAACTTTTTTAAAGTTTTACTTGGAGAGAAAGGCGAAAGTGGAGCAATAAATGCTGTTTTCCAATAGATTTACTAACAGGTGAGTGAATGTAGTCAGTGGATCCATGGTGGTCTTTGATTGGCTCATGTAGCAGACCTCCTCTCGTCATTCATACGTAATTGCCCATACATTATTATTATTGAGCAAGTAGAATTGACAGTGTTGAAAAAATGCTTTGTGGCACTATACATTCTAAGTTCAAATCCCACCAATGTCAACTTTGCCTTTCATTCTTCCAGGGGTGATACAGTACTACTGAAGCACTAGGGTCAATGATATCAAGCAACTAACTCCCTCTCCATAAAATTGTTGGCTTTCTATTTAAATCAGAAACCATTATTATTATCATCATCATCATTATTATAATAATAATTATTATCATTATTATTACTATTACTGCCATTGTTGCTATTTGAAAGTATTGTTATAGTATCAAGAAAAAATAATGCTCTGCAGCATTTGTCCTGCCTCTTTACATTCTGAGTTCAAATCCTGTCAATGTCAACTTTGTCATCCTTTCCAAATAGATAAAGAACCATGCAGGCCCCGTGCCTAAATTAGAAACATTATTAATCATGGCAAAATTGGTTCAGTAACAGATTAAATAATTGCTATCTGGTTGTATATTTCTGTGCCGAGTTCAAATATCACTAAGGTGAACTACTAAGCCTTTCACCTTTTCTAGGGTTGAGTTAGAAAAAAAAAGGGCATCAATCAAGTAGTGAGGTTGATTTAACTGAATTAACTTTCCTCCAAGATTTCTAGTCTTGTACTATGTTAGAAATCCTTCTTGTTACTTGTACCAAGGACACATGTTAATCATTGACAGGCAATAAGAATAATTTTTTGAAAAATGCACATATGAACACTCATACATGCAAACATAAATATGCTTGCATGAATACAGATATATGTAAAAGCATGAACACACTCAACCGATTAAATGTATTTAAACATATAAACACAAAAATAGTTATACTCCAGAAAATAAATATAGACTAATTTGTACACAAAGACAAACATAGATATATTCACACACATAGTGACAAAACTAAACTAAAAGACAAAGATGATTTGCAATGTAGTGAAGAGTTAAAGGACAACGTTTTACATTTCCTTTCAAAAAAGCTATGTAAGGAGGCAGTTGTTTACTAATTGGACTGATTCACAATAATTGAGCACATGAAGCATCTCCTCCTTCAACACCTCCCTCCCTCTCAACTACAAAGACCACTGCGCACTTGCTGTAATAGAGATGTTAGAAGGGTAAAATATAACCAGTTTTCTTTGTGTTTTACATACATACATCAAACACTACCTTTTCTATCTATAGCATGTCCTCCTCACTCTCTCTTTCTCTCACACATACACACAATCAAGGTTGAAAGTAAGATTATTGATAACATGTCACAAAAGCAGAAACTGTCTTCAGGTGTTCGTTTTATTTAAATTAACACCACTCAATCGGATAAAACACACACACACCTAAATGTAGATTACCCAAAGATCTTGTAGTATCAAAAATACTGATTTTGACAAGCCATATTGTGTGATGGCCATATTTTATCAAAGGTACTTAGCAACATAATAATTTCTAAAAGATACAAATAAAGATAAATGTAGCCTATTAAATCAACCTCAGTATTTGGCTGGCGAAGTTGATTGAGGCAGGATCTGATTTCTGAATGTAAACATAATAAAGCATTCTGTTAGATGTCTTATCAGTTCTGCCACCAACCACCACGAAGATAATAATGACGATGATGATAATCCTTTCTGTTACCTTTAATAATCCTTTCTACCACAATAATAATCCCTCCCCCCAAATTTCAGCCAGAAGGCCTGAAATTCTGGAGGAAGGAACTAGTCAATTATATTAACTGGTACTTGTATCATTGATCTGCCCCAAAAATATGGAGGAATTTGAGGCCAGATGAAATGCTGATGAGCATTTTGTCCAGCACGCTAACAATTCTGTCAGCTTGCTGCAATAAAGATAATTATTTGAAACTTTGGCACAAGGCCAGCAATTTCAGGAGAGTGGCTGAGTACATCAATCCCAGTGCTCAACTGGTACTTATTTTTATTAACCACAAACAGATGAGAGGCAAAGTCAACTTCGATGGAATTTGGACTCAGTATGTCAAGATGGACAAAATACTGCTAAGTATTTTCCCTGGTGTGTTAATAATATTGCTAGGTCACCACAACAATAACAGTTTCAAATTTTGGCAGAAGGCCAGGAATTGGGGGGGGGGGAATAAGTAAATTACATTAACTCCAGTGCTCAACTGGTACTTATTTCATTGTCCCTGAAAGGATAAAAGGCAAAATTGACCTTGGTGACATTTGAACTCTATGTAAAGATGGACAAAAGCCACTAAGCATTTTGCTGCCATAGTAATAAGAACCCTTTCTACTATAGGCACAAGACCTGAAATTTTGGAGGAGGGGGACTAGTTGATTACATTGACCCCAGTGTGTAACTGGTACTTAATTTATCGACCCCAAAAGGATGAAAGGCAAAGTTGACCTTGACGGAATTTGAACTGAGAACACAGCAATGAGTGAAATACAGCCAAGCATTTTGGCCAGTGTGCTAACAATTCTGCCAACTCACTACCTTAAACAATAGCAATAATAATAATCTTTTCTATTAAAGGCACAATGCCTGAAAATTGAGGGGAGGGGACTAGTTGATTATATCGACCCCAGTGTTTCACTGGTACTTAATTTATTGACCCTGAAAGGATGAAAGGCAAAGTCGACCTTGGTGGAATTTGAACTCAGAATGCAAAGACGGACAAAATGCCACCAAGCATTTTATCCAGCATGTCGTCTTTGATTTCTAATATAGAACAAGGTCAGCAGTTCTGAAGGGGGGGGGGGTTCAACTGATACCATTAACTTCATTGATACTTTACTTTATTGATCTCAGAAGGACGAAAGACAAAGCATTTTTCTGACACATAACACTGAGCACACATTAATAAGACATATAAAGTGTTCATGATTAAATATAATAAACATAGGGTCACTGGGAATTTAGGACATTATGATGCATTGGTGTTCAAATTATGAATGAAAAATGTCAAGCCCACAATTACATCATGTGTTGTCCTTCCTGTTTTTTTTTTAAATATTATGGTGCAGTTTAAATGAAGATTTAGCTGCTATGTCTAGCAGGTCGAGAGACCACATAAAGGTTTTGCCTGGATTGCCTTATCTTTATCTTTACTGATTTCCATGCGAGCAGACAGTTCCAACCTACGATATGTTCGCAACAAATTCATTTGATTGGCTAAAATAACATAACTTTAGAAGCTTGTAACATCTTTATTATTAATTTCTAGGGGAAAATGAATGCAATTTTTGCCATCAGCATGCAAAACTACATCAGAACTACATTAAAAAAAAAAATTTTTTTAAAAATTATCTGGTGAAAATTTAAAAAACTTCAAGTGGTTGGAAGATCCAACTCCAGTACTTGATTAGTACAATATTTTATCAACCCAGGAGGGGTGAAAGCCAAAGTTGGTCTTGGCTGAATTTGAACTCAGAATGTGAAGTACCCCAACATATATATCACAAGAAATTTAGTGTCACTGTAACAAATGATAACAATGACAGTTGCTGACATAAATACAAATTCAGAAATTTTGAGAGGAGAGTATATAGTTTGATTAAAATGATTCAACTACTTGACTGGTTATACATACATTACATACACACATTAAATACATGCATATTTTCGTGATGCAAAGAAAGGCAAACTCAATCAGAGAGAGATTCTTGATAGAACACAAAAGGACATAAACTAAATAGTATTTTATCTAATTCTTGAACTCAAAACATAGAGCAAGGAAATACCACCAAGAAAATCAGAAGAAAGAATAAAAATAACAGAAAAAGAAAATAGAATGAGTAAAGAGGATGTAAAGCTGATGAAGAAGAGAGGAAATAGTGGAAGTCAGCAGCTAAGTTGTAAGTTTGTGAAAGAAGGGAAGAGGGGACAGTGAAAAGAGGTGGAGTGATCCTATAGAAATGAAGATGATGACAAGGAGGGCTTGTTGTCACACATTGAGATAGCTACAACAATAGCTAGCATAAAACTAAACAGTAGTGATGTATACAAATGATCAATCTAAGCTTGGACTAGAGCCATCATATCATAAGTGAGGGAGGAGGAAGAGGTCTATATATAGTTTAGGCTGAGAACTCTAACCTACATTTGCAGTGGGCCAGTAGGTCTGCTGAGGAGTGTGTGTATGTGTGTGCGTGCGCGCGCACAGAAGTAGGTGTGTTTTAGCAAGCAGGAAGAGGTTAATATCTCCAACAAATACATTTGAAATCCACTTCAATCTATTATTAAAGAGACGCTGAATCAGTAACAAATAAATAAACAAAAGAGTTACACTCAAGATGACTATGAACACACAATTCCAAATTGTTAAATGTTATTTATATCAATTATAGCTGTTTTAACCCCAAGTCAACTCAGGATGAGCAAAAGCCTATGATCAAAAGCGTTGTAATCTTGATCATTTCTCTTTTCTATTTAAGAAATATCTGAGACTAACTACATCAAATTTGTTCTTTTTATTTATAATAGGGTGTAGTTTGAAGATGAATTAGCTGCTATTTCTAGCAGACTGAGTGGGCACTTTAGAGGCTTTAAATGTTGGCTAATAATTGGGATACTTATAAGATACATGCTACATTCTAATTTTTGATGTCATTTTTAACACACACACACACCGATATACACAACACATGCTGAATATGTTTTGTTTCCTGAATTCATCATGACCAGGTTAACATGTCTTCAGGGATAGTACATAAGGGACAGATCATATGTCTGAAATACATTTTCCTCAGCTCCCTTGATGCTGCACAGCAAGTTTATTATGCTGCTTCTTAAATAATGTTAAACAATTAAAACTGGTTGAACAACAATGTATTTGCAGGTGACATTTTGCAGAATATCTGGTTTCTATTTCTCAATAGCTTTAGACACTATAAAACACTGGTAGCAGTTGGAGGAGCATCTACGTCGTTACTTAATCTGCTAATGTAACAGCCAATTCTCCCTTAAATCATGCCATACTGTCAATGCAGTCCCTGATATACAAAAAAATGAGGTCATGGCTGGCACACCTTTGATCATAGGACTGCTCAATCAGGCCCACCTTGGGGCTGAACAGTAACCACAACACCAGAGTTAGCCATTCAACAATACTTTACATTCTCAGCCACTTCATCTTTCTCAATGTTTATAAATAAGTACGTGTGCAAACACACAATCTCTTTTAAGACATATCAGGAGTTGTTCAAAATATTTAATTTTTTTTTTAATGTATAAAAAGTTAAAATAAGTTATAGGAGGAAATATTTATGTATGTAAAGTTGATTTAATTAAAAAGGATTAATCTTTGAACAAATATAATTTCGTTTCAAGGAAAAACAAAAACAAAAAAATTTTAAATTGGTATTAAAAATAGTTTCTCGTGTAAGCGGGGTTTTGACAAGAGAATATGGGGAAACTGTCAAATTCATGGTTTTAAGGAGCCATAGCAATGTGATTATAATTTGGGAATCATGTCTATTCCAAGGAATTTGCATAACAGCATCACTGAAATGGTAATTTCACTTAAGTACAAAATCAAATTTTGTAAGAAAAGGGAATTAGTTGAATTATCCCTTTTGTATCACTGGTATTTAACCAAACATCAACCTCAGAGAGATGTGAACAATGTTAAACTAGATGTCATAAATTATCCTAGCCTGGTGCTCTATTATTTACAGAAATACAATAGAATTAGTTGTGTGTTCTGACCATAATTTCCTCTTGGGGATATCAATGTCCCCAGACTTAATTATATGGATAAGATAGGACATTAATTTTCACTTCAGAAGCCAACCAGTAACCAATCAATCATAAAGAGTGTAAGCCATTTTGTTTCATATGTCTTTGGAGAGAGAAATTAAATAAAGAATGCATATGCACACATGGTATCATCACCCCCTGCACACATGGAAGTGAAGGAGGTCCCAGATGTCATGGTGAATGAAAATGAAAAAGTAATATGAAATGCAGAAAATTCTGACAGAATGCAAAACTCAAAATGCATGAATAGTGGGAGAGAGAGAGTCTTAAAAGGGAACTTAAGATGCAAAAACCACAAAGATTGGGGTATGATGATGTATTCTTTTATTCTTTATAAGCTTAGTTCTTATTCTTTCAGTCTCTTTTGCTAAACTGCTAAGTTATGGGGATGTAAACACACCAGCATTGGTTGTCAAGTGATGGTGGTGGTGGGGGACAAACACACACACACATTTATATATATATATATATTTTTTGTTGCTTGTTTCAGCTCAGAGCTTCGGCCAAGCAAGCTACTTACCACACAGCCACTCCTGTGCCTATATATACATACACACAGTGTGTGTGGTGTGTGTGAGTGTATAGGCTTATATTTAAATTGTTATATAAAAGTATCAGAGAGAGAGAGAGAGAGAGAGAGTTTCCAAACAATAAAAATAATTCAGTATATATTTATGGTAAAAGTGTGTTAATGCCTGTGTTTTAGAAGGAACTAAACCAATCAAACCCATCTGAAGTTATGAAATCCTAGTACTCATGCACACAACATACATGTAGCTAACAAGAAATGATTGCCCATGGGTTCAATGATAAAATCAACTGAACCACCCACTTACTATAAAAGGTAGTATTTCACAGACACTTTTAACTAAACATAATCCTGGGTGTGAATCAGAGTGACACAATTTCTGACAAAACTGGTCCAGTCAAGATAGTTCATGGTTGAGTCAAATCTAAGACACTTGCCCAAGATGCTGTACTATGTGTTTGGATCCTGATAAAGTTCTTTACAATTTCACACACACATGTTTGTTTTAAACCAGAAAAAAAATCCTAACCAAGATAAACATTATTCAAATACAAGTTTGTATGAGTAATTTGATCACACACCACATCCATG
Organism: Octopus sinensis; assembly: GCF_006345805.1. NCBI lineage: Eukaryota > Metazoa > Mollusca > Cephalopoda > Octopoda > Octopodidae > Octopus > Octopus sinensis. The sequence goes on from NC_043020.1 coordinate 20,341,481, forward strand.
ACACACTCACGCCAGACAAACACAGTGCTTTGAGCTTTAAAAATTATAAAATCGTTTTGTTATATGCAATAGAAAAATGTTACAAATACAACTAGTGTATGTGCAGCAATGTGTAAAAAGGCAGCATAGTCAGTTAACTGCATACATACATGAATGTAGACAATGTACAGGTGCTAGTTTGATTACTGAGCTAAGAAAGTGGCCTGAAGGACAGTTAATTTATGTTACTGCAATACAATGTGCATTGTATGCAACTCTTGTGCAGTTTTTGTGCAACATAATTTAATATTGTGTGGATCCTCAACTGTAAGTGTTGTAAGAATTGCATATATGTTGAATATATTAGAGTGAATGGAGTGGATCACAGGAGAGGAAACTTAAATTACAAGTTAATCTCTCTAAAATGTATCAGTTAAGATGTTAGATTACCAGCTTATATTTTGTCAAATCTACTGTATATGTTTTGATGTGTGTCAGGACAGGGAACTGAACTCTCATTGTGCCTTAGGCTTCCTTGTGGCCAGTAGTTTGTGACATACTGAGAGCAACAGGAAGGCACTTCAATGTATCGGGTGAAGACCCAGAGGAGATTCTAGCCATTAGACCACTGGATTCAAAGTTGACTTGTTACAGAAAATGAATTTAAAGACAAAAAAGATAAATGAAAACAAGCAAATATTAATTTTGATGTTTACAGAGTTGTCAATAAGACAACACTATTGTATCGTTTCTAAATGTTTAACATTATTATCACTCACTGATCACAGTCTTCCAGAGGTTATCAATACAATATCTCACATCTATTTATCAAATGGATCTTAGGATAGAGTAACAACTATTTTATTTGAAAAATAAATACTGCAGGTGCAAGCATGACTCTATAGTTAAGAAGTTCACTTTGTAACAAACTGGATCTGGGTACACTCCTGTTTTGAGGCACCTTGTAGCCTTCAGTCAACCAATATCTTGTTTAGTGGAATTGATAGTCTGAAATGGTGCAGAAACCTGCTCTGTGTGTGTACATGTATGTATATGCCCATATTTATTTTTTAAACCATTCTAAAATGAAATTGATACTTGTCTTGTAACTCAGCAGTTCAACAAATAGAATTTGATAAAATAAGTTTTTTACTTTAGGATTATCCCTTTTAATGGAGTCCACTATGAGAGAGAAAATGTTGTGAGTAAATGATGGATTAAACAGAATTCATTGAAACAGATTTTTTAAGGCCGGTCCTGTTGCCTATTCTCATTTGTTTTCAAAGCAAGGTAACATTTCCTCATAACCATGCAGGTTTCCATAGAAGATTGTAAACACATCTTGTATAACAGTGGCACACATTTATAGTATCATGTGTTGACAAACAAGGAGATATTAACACACACACATCCACACATAATGATAGATTTTTCTCAGTTTCTATCCATCAAATCCACTTGTGAGGCTTTGGTTGATCTGGAATTAAAGTTGAAGACGTCTACCCAAGGTGCCATACATTGGAATGGAAACTAAAGCCAAGTTAACTTTTTAACTACAGAGCCAGACCCACATATGTTGTGTTGGATGTAATATATAGAGTTATAAATAATTAATAATGCTATCCTTATTCTAACACCACTGTATTCCAACTAGTGTTTCACTTCACCTACCACTGGAACTCCATAGTTGGGCAGGAGTTTGGGACTCTACTGTATCATGTCAGCTCACTGCTAGGTGGTACCAGATTGACAGCTAATTTATATCAACCTCTGAACCTGGTTGGTATTTTATTTTATTAAGTTCAGAAGGATGAATTGCAACACTGACTTTGGTAGGATTTGAACTAAGAACCTAAAGAGCCAGAACAAATACCACTGCCAATGAGTTCAATAAAACAAATACCAAGATAGATGTGAATAACCAAAAACCTTGAAGGTAGCACCTAAGCATAGTTGCATTTCAATGAATAAAGCCAGTAAAAGAATAATATCCCTAAAAACAAAGATTAAAAGAAGTTGTTTTCAGGGATGTTGAACTCTTCAAAGTTTGTTTCTTACAAATAATCCAAAGACTGATGGATATGAAGTTGACTTTGGTTAATATTATATTGAATAATGACTGTAGAGAAACATAGTGATAGCATCTATGCCCCAAGAAATCCCTTTTTAGAAAAACAGAGAAGAAGACTCATTAAATATGAAGTCACTGTTTTCAATTAACCCTTTCATCATCAATTTTCTAATGCACTTCAATGACTACTTTTTTAAAAATTTAATCCTGAAAATAATCAAGAATTTAACAGGTTTTAGTAAAATAATTAAATTTTCCATTAGTGGGCTGGTGCTTCAAACACAGCTTCACAACAGGTTCTCACTTGAAAATTTATTACATAAGGATTAAATCTAAATACAAACACTTTAAAGCAGGTGGATTTTGTATGACTCAGATGAGTTGTTGATGCTAAAAGGATTAAGGTAGCATGGGTATCATATCTATTACAAACTAGAAACTGGGAGAATTATTGATACTTTAGCAACTTTGAAGAGATGAAAGATTTAGATAAGATTTGAACTCAAAATGACAAGCTATGAATACTGAAAAAAAAAAAGCTTTCATTGTAAACCTTTTGTTACTATGATGATTGCTTTAGTAGTATCAATACCTTATTTCTGTAACCATGGTATACTGTTTGCCATGTGATGTCATCGTTGTATAATATTGTTTACAACATAGTATTGCATGTAGTCTCAAATCAAAGTATCACAAAAGATGAATACAGAAAGAGTTGGATGTTGTGCCTAAGATCTTAATTTTAGTGAATACAAAGCTGTTTAAAAAACTTAAATATAAAGGAAAAGGTTGCAGTTTTACTATGGTTTAGAAAATGAAATAATTTTGAATGAAAGAATTCCAAGTTCTTTAATTCAAAATCCAAACATAATAGCACATTACATGAATTAAAATACTAAGATATTGCTTGGGAAACACTCCATCATGAGTTGATTGTCCATCACACACACAATCTCTCTCTTCCCCCTACCACTTTCCTTTCTAGCATTTTTCTTGGTACAGTCTTATAGTAATATGATTACTCTATTTACTGAAATATTACTGGAAAATAAATAGAGAAATTTTAAATTACTAAATACAATTCACTCAATCTGACTCTCCTATTACTTGTGTGACAAAATATTTTAATCTAAGCATAATACTAGTGGCACACACTACAGATTGCTGGTTAGGCCAGAGGGAACACATCATGTCTCGACCTATACAAATGATTAGGAGTGACAATATTAGACAACTAACAAAACACACAAAACTATTTTTTAGGTGAGATTCAGACTGACATTAATGAATAAACAAAAAACATCTATCATGACATTACAAAATATATAAACGCTTTTTTTTTCTACTTTAGTTCTTTCAAAACTTAAACCAAGTAACAATTAGCTTTTAAGGATTAATTATACAAGTGAGCCATTCCACAATTAGTCATTGTCGCAATTGAAATTAATAGCTTCTCACTGGCTATGACTTCTATTGATCTTGAAATGGAATCAAAAAGAAAAAAAGTACAGACAATAGTAATAATAATAATAATAGTAAAAACAATAACAAATGATATTAGAACATTCTCTAACTTTAGTGAGCAGAAAAGAAATCTTTGGAGTATATTTCTTTTTTAAAAGGTTGATTAGATCTTATGTAGGCAGAACAACAACGTAACGGCTTCCATGGATAATGTTACTATGGGAGCTGTGCATGCATGCGTGAGAGACAGACACATCATCTAATGAAAAGTCACAAACTATATATTTATAAATGGCACAAAGCAACTGCTGCTTACAATTCTAGCAGTTACTGTTTTTGAATATAACCATTATGATTAATAATTGTTTTTCAAAAATGTTTCAGAGAGGACTATAGTCAATTAGAGAGGTGCAGTCAACTGATCAATGTATATTGTGGTTCATATTTTATTGAGTCCACAAACATGAGAAACAAAGCCAACTTCAAACTCATAATCAAAAAGGACAAGACCAAAAGCTGTAAATCAATTTACTTCAGTATACTACTGTTTTGGAAAGCACCAAACATAGAGGAAAATTGTTCCACCTATCAGTGAAGTAACTTCTACAATTATTTAAATTACTCAATGTAGGAGCCAAATCTTCAAGAAACTCTTTAATTCTCTACTAACCCTAAATTAGATAACATACATTTATGCCTTCGTTTTTAAAACATGCCAGGCACACATAAATTTAAATACTGAACTAAAAATAATGTACAAAAAAATTATACAACTTCATATTTAAGGTACTGGATATTATATTGTTTTGAGTAAAATATTTTGCTTATTTGCAAGAGGTCATAATGTTGCACTGTCTGAAGCCACCTTTCTGCAAGTTCTTTCATCCCATGCTGGTACCAGCTCTTGTCTTTTGGGAAAAAGAACTCTTTCACTAAAGTTTTCACTTCTTCTTGGTTGATGAAGCATCATGAGTGCAGGAAGTAAGCTAGAGAACAGAACAGGTAATAACCCAGACATTTTTGCTGCACAAAGGCATACATTCACTCCAGCTATTCAGAGTACAAGTTGGCATTGATGGTTTGACCATCCAGAACAAATGCATAGTGAATTATCCCCTCATAATTCTACCAGACACAGAGAATCTCCTTGTGTTTGAAATGCCCATGTTTGGTGACAGGTTCTGGAAGCTGGCCTTTGCTTAACCACTGCTTATGCATGTTAGGAATGTGGAAAAATATCTCTCTCAGATTATTAATTGTCCCACCCAATTCATGGCTCACTTCCTGTGCTCACAATACTTCCACAACCAAGAGGAGGTGAAAGCTTCAGTGAAGGAGTTCTTTGCCTTGAAGGACGAGAACTATTATCAATTAGCATAGGATCAAAGAAATGGCAGAAAGGTGGCTTCAGATGGCACGACACAATGGTCTCTATTTTGAATGCTAAGCTGCTTTTGTTGTAACTTGACGAATAAAGCAAATAAATTACCAAAACTTTGCAAAACTTTTGACTCAACACAATATATGCTCAAACCAAAAGTACAGGACACTATGCTCTTATGTACTGGACATAGGACTACTTCAACATCTACATAGCCCATTGAATTTCCTTGATGTTGAAAAGTTCATTTGAAACGTTAGGGTATGAATTCACTTGAACTCTTTCAAAGTAAATAAATAAAACACAAAAACAATGAAAACAACAGATTATTCCTCTTTCTGTTTGAGCGATTATTATTAGGAAACTAATTCAACTTCACATTCTCCAGCACTACCCACCCACTCCTATTAACCCTTTCGTTACTATATTTCTGACCAAAATACACCCCTCATGAGTTTTAATTAAATTCTAAAATAATCATGAATCTAGGCTTGTTTCATTAAATAACTGTAACTTTTTTACTTATCAACATATTAATGTGATATTTGGAACATAATTAAAGAAAGGGTTCTTAATTCTATTGCATAACTTTTGTCTCAAAGTGACTTTAATTACAGGTAAATCCAGGTAAATTGAGCAAAAGGTAAAAATATTAAAATTTTAAAATGAGCAAAATATTAAAATTTTGTTTAAACATCACCATAGGAAATGAATCATCAGCTAATATTCAAATGGGTATGCAACAAAATTTTGATAAATAAGAATTGTGCACATCACTATATCATCAGTTGAATTTAATGCACAACAGGTGTACCATAAAGGTAGAATAAACTGAAATATTGGAATCCACCGTAAGTTTGACCGAACTAAAGAAATCGGTCAAAAAATAATATACGGCCCTGGTTATGGTATGGAAGTGATAAATTCCAGACCACATCGTTCCCTAGGCCATTATTTTCCCTGTATAAAAACTAAATCCACGCAGTACCCAGTATTTGCTTCACAAATTTTCCGAAATTTGAACCCCCATTTTGTGTTTGTTTACGTTCTGCGTAAGTTTGTTTCCGCATTGATCGCTTCAAACAATAACTTCAAGACCACATCATACCCTAAGCCATGCTGACTAACATTAGTTTCCCTGTATAAAAACTAAATCACAAACAGTACCAGTATTGTTTCACAAATTTTCCAATTCGGAATCAATGCTTGATAACATGAAACTCCTATCTATTTTCAAAGTTGAAGAAAAATCGATGCCGAAAAAAATGTGGAAAAAAATCTCCCAAAATTTAGGGAATTAAAATTACACGATCTTTGTACAAAACTGTAGATGAACTGTTTATGAAGCATAATCACATGTTTTCACAAATGTACTAAAGAGATTTGCTCTGATATTCTCATTTAAATATGAATAGGTAAATTCGGGCGGGTTTGGTCACATTAAGCAAAATTTTTTTCGGGCGGCTTTGGGCGGTTTGGTAAGGAAAGGGTTAAATGAACTTAAACACAATGTTTACATTTTACAAACTGCTTCTAAATCATTGTTGAGTGGTCAGTATTATGGAGAGGCAGTCAACTGCAAAAGAACTTATTTCTGTTGCAAGATAAACTTTTAGATTGTATAACAAATTTAGCAAGACAAATTACTTGAATTGAATAAAATAAATATACAACCACTCCTAGGTCACAGTTGAGTGATTGAAGACTATGAAGGTGTAGTCAACTATAACAATTTACAATATGAAAGTGTTTCTATTTGCAAAGTCAGCCAACCTATGCAAGTTTAGAGGATAGGGTATTGAAACAAAAAGTAGCAAAATTAAAATGTAAATAAAAATTATAATTTAGTAAGAGGAGAGACAGATGGTAAACAGTGAAATTAGAAGAGACATCTTTAGTATAGCTTTGTGTGAAACTAATCAACTGGGTACTTTTAATTTCAACTATAATAAGACAGTGAAGAACAGCCCAGACTCGAAAAAATGAGAAACTCTAGCTATTTAACCAATGCTTCCATTGGAAAGAATCTGAAGTCAAATGATGAGGACATCACCTTCAAGTTTCTTACAAGTTAAGGATGAGGAATGTAAATGTTAGATGAAGGGATATGTACATTACTGATACATTGGTCCATTAAACATCCTAACACAACAGATTAGATCACACCAAAGTAGGATGAATGCTTATTTACACACACACAATCATATGATTAATCAGACTATTGGATGTTGTTATATATTGCTGGTCACAGTGTGCTTGCGTTGTGTTAGCTTTCAAATGATGCTATCCTACTGGTTAGGTGAGAGCAGGCCAGCACTACCCCTGATAAGAAAGCAAATCCATTGCAGGGTTACCCATTTATAGCTGAGTGGACTGGAGCAATATGAAATGAAGAGTTTTGCCCAAAAACACCATGTGCCACTCAGTCCAGGAATTGAACCCATAATCTAACAACAGTGTGTGCAACACCCATGATGCAGGTATCTGTGTGGGTATATACATGTGTGTGTGTGTGTGTATAGAGAGATATCAA
>NC_043020.1:20349008-20356508 GCF_006345805.1 Octopus sinensis
GTAGATGGAAACTGAAAGAAGCCTGTTGTGCGTGTCTTTGTGTCTGATTGTCCCCAACCATTGCTTTACAACCAGTGTTGGGTGTGTTTATACTCCTGAAACTTAGCAGTTCAGCAAAAGATCTCAATAGAATAAGTACTACGCTTAGAAAAAAAGTAAGTCCTGGGATCAATTTATTCGACTAAAACCCTTCAAGGCTGTGCTCTAACCTGGCCGCAGTCAAATGTTTGAAACAAGTAATAGAATAAAAGAATATATAACTTTATTTCCCCCATTAACTACTAAGTGTTGTAAAACCATTCAACAGTTAAAGCAGTGCATCTTAAACTGATAAATACCATTTTTAGATATTAAACCTCTCTAAACACTGCCCAAAAGTTGAGAAGCTCCCAGATCAGGTTATAAAATATATAAAGACTGCATGGTTGTGGCTGAAGCTTACCAACCATGTGGACTACTATAGTTCTGGGCCAAACAAAGCCTTGTGAGTAGATTTGGTAGAGGGAAAATAATGAAGCCTGTCATGTGTGTGTGTGTGTGTGTGTACACCTATTTCAATGTCATGTGATGATTGTAAATCAGCATCCCATCATACAAATGATGCTTTTTGTTTCCAGTCTTCCATGAAAAACCTGTCTGGCCATGGGGAAATACTTGTTTTTTTTTTTTTTATGAAGATAGATTAGTTTAAATACATTAGCAGTAACAAAAAAAAAACCCCACAAGATTCTAGGAATCAAACATGTTTTTAAAATAGACAAAAAAGAAAAAGATTACTATATACAACCCACACTATTCCTTAAATTGAACACACCATGCATACATGCACACATTGAAAAATAATTAATAATAAGCTGTTTTTCAGACATGTTGAAAAATTAATAATAATATATGTGTTCCCAGTAAAATTGTTTTCTGCTTAGGGATATTATAATTTCCTTGAATGCTCAGATTCCATTAGTGTATGGAACACACACATACTGATTACTGTTAATTGTTATTAAGCAGAACAGGAAAAATGTTCTCATGGATACCTAACAATACAGGCTCCTTTATCAGCAAGAGAATTTCAAGCAGTTATTTCCTTTTAGTTTAGCCTAGCTCTGTATAATTTCCTTGCAATAAGCTCTTTGTTCTTTGATTGATTATTTCTACTTGTGGTCAAAAGCTTGCTTAATACCACAGTTCCATCAGAAACATGTTCAAGTAAAAATATACATGATTATTTTGAACTATTCAGATCATCTCAATAATTATGAATACAAATTTTCATGGTTTCTCTCATGAACTTCAGATACAATTTTATCTGAAATTACGTCAATTTTTTTTTTTTTTTTACTAGAATTTGGCAGAATATTGATAGTCTGATTCTGTGTTGGCAAGAGCTAATTTAGTAAAGTTCACTGACTTAAAACCAATAAATAACTGTTAATTATTCTATCAACAGGGGGGGAATGAAAAACAAAGAGGAGGTTGAGCATCACTTGAACTAACAATGAGTCACCAAACATTGATACTATGAAAATATGATTATTCCATTTTCTTTTATGACAATAAAGGAAATATATTTCTGTCGTCAGATGAGACTGTTTAATTCTTGCAACTATAAGGATGAGACGATAGTTTTAATTAACAAGACTTAAGCAAATTGTCAAACATTTTTGTCAGATTGCAAAATGAGCCACTTGAAGCAGAGTTTTGTTACTATGTCTGTTTGTTTCAGTTAATTTGAAAAATAATGCATTTTGTAAAATAAATTAGTTATTAAGCTGGTGTGCTGGTGTTTGGAACATATTAACATGAAATTTTTAAGGAAGGTTTTAATTCAAACCACTTTAAAGCTGAAAGGAGTTGGCATCAAAAAGGTTAAATGAAAGACGTTCATGAATGATTGAATACCGATACAGATTCTACAAAAATGCCAGTCCATATAGAAAATGTAAGCTGCAAATGGGTAATTTTAGGCTACTCGTATGTAGCTGGAGGACTGCAAACCAAAATACCACATCAGTTTCCTTTCAATTTAGTGCACTATTAGTTATTTTCTCCCTATTCTTACATACTCTGCATTCAGGACCATACCAAAGGGCACAACATCAAACCAGTGATGGGGATGTAAATTTATGACTTTTCAACTAAAAGGTTATTAGCTTCACCACTCACCTATTGTGAAATAGCAATGTTGTGTCAATCAGCAACAGTCAGTCTTAGCTGATCCACATGAATCTTCAAAGTTAAATTTTTTCATTTCAGGTGTAAGTATTGCCATTATCACCAGAGACAGACCCCCCCCCCTTAAAACCTTTTCCAGTCTCTTTCAATCTAGGTCAGAATACTTTTACCACTGACTATTATTCTAAATACACAAATTAGGTCAAATGACCATTGGTCTCACCAAGAACTGGAATGACATCTCTTATTAAGAGGTCAAAAGATAAAATTCAAACAGGAAGGAAAAGAAAACAATCCCCCCAAAGAAAAGTTTATACATCAAAATGAAGTTTATTAGTGTAGCATGGCATAATGAAGTAATTGAAGGCAATGGCTCTAATGGGAAAACTAAGATAATGGAGGCATAGCTATGTAGTTAAGTAGCCCATTATGCTATCATTTGGTTTCAGGTTCGGTCCCTCTGCCCACCACTTTGGGCAACTTCTACTATGACTCTAGGCCAACCAATACCTTATGAGTGAATTTGGCAGACAGAAACTGTTTGAAACCCATCATGTATGTGTGTCCACCCCAACACTTGACAAGCCATGTTAGTTTGCTTATGTCCCCTGTAACTTAGCAGTTCAGCAAATGACCAATAGAATAACGATTTTAGCCATTTTCCTTTTTAACATAAAAATCATGGGAGAAGCCTTTCCAGTAAAAAAAAAAAAAAGAAAGAAAGAAGAAAATGTAGATATTTTCTGAGGAAAAGGTGAACAATTCAAGGGGAGTTTTGCTGTTGTTTCTAACACCCCCAACCTTTCCACTCACACATGTTTTTTCAATATTTTTCTCCCTTTAACCACATTTTATGGAATGATGATGCCGAAGTAACACATGTGGTCCATTAGTGGAAAAAAACAACAAAATAAATTGTAATCTAAATTTTTACCCCCACCTGAATCAAACGAAGTCGTGTGTGTGTGTAAGACATTTTCTAACCATAAAGTGAATTATCGTTTACATAACTCTTTTTTTTTTAAATCAACAACTGCAGTGTAGAAGATGTTTGTAAGCCATTCATGAACACAAAAAGTTTCACTTCAACATTTAAATTTCATTTGTGTCAAAATATTTTTGTTGCTTTGAAACTGCGATGTGTTCACTGACAAAACTTCTCACTGCATCACCATTGTGAAGTTTTGTCAGCAAACAGATCACGGTTTCAAAGCAACGAAAATATTTTGACACATGAAATTTAAATGTTGAAATGAAACTAACTTTTTGTGTGTTTTTGAATGGCTTACATCTTCTACAATGCAATTGTTTTTGTTTCAGTACATGATCTCAGATCAAGTCACTTGCTATTCAAGAACATCTCTATAATTTTTTTAAATCACTGTGGATAAATGCCAGCAATGACCAATATTTTAATTTCTAAGCAGAAATAATTGGGGCAGGGTTGCAAAAATTCATAATTTCTCAAATAGTTTTTTTTTTTGCATATAAATGTATTTATGGGGAAAAAATATTGAAAAAGCATTAATACACATGCGAGAGTGATAAAGAAGCGAGGAGGGTTGTCTTTGGATGTGCTAGAAACAACAACCAAATTGCCTTTAAATCACTCACTTTTCCCTCTGAAAATATTAACAATTTTTTACTATTTTTTTTTTACTGAAATGCTCTTCCCATGGTTTTGAAGCACAAAAGATACCAATTTTCTTGAAAGTTATGAGGGGAAAAAGTTGGATCATGTGAAATTTCCCAAACTCCTCTCTACACCACCTCGAAAAAATTCATTCCCATAAATCCCTATATACTCTGAAGCCACAACATCTAAACAGTTTTTGTAGAAAATTTTGTTAAAAAGTATCCATTTTTCTGGATGTTATGAGGCAACAAAGTCGGGGGGGTGCATATACAGCTGTAGTAATGCCCTTTTTATATGATTTTTTTCATTTCATTCATTGTTTGCAATGCTCTCCCCACCCCTTCTCTCTCACACACACACAATGCAAAGCTAACAGATGGGCTGCAGAATTGTAATCTCTATGTTGCTTTGAGGGGAAGGTAAAACTTGACAAATTGCTTCTCCCTCTGATGTTGGATTACCATGATGTTTGTTTAAAAGAGAGAGATTATGACTAATAAAATAATGAAAGTAACTTTTACTAAGCAAGGAGCACTATTATACAAAGAAATAATAAGACGTAAAATATAAAAATTATTAGAATTGGGAATCAAATGTGAAAATATTCTTTTCTACTCTAGGCATAAGGCCCAAAATTTGGGGGGAGGGGGCCAGTCGATTAGATTGATCCCAGTATGCAACTGGTACTTAATTTACTGACCTCTAAAGGATGAAAGGCAAAGTCGACCTTGGTAGAGTTTGAACTCAGAATGTAAAGACAGGAAATACACTAAGCATTTTGCCTGGCATGCTAACATTTCTGCCAGCTCACTGCCTTGAAATGTGAAAATATTTTTGAGGGGCTAGCAGAAAACCGCCTGGAGGGCAGTCTTTCTGCTAGTATTTCTAATTGTAATAATTTTTCACAGCAGAAGTGTATATCTGTAAGGAGAAATGAAGTATTCTAGTACTGAATGATTACTGTAATATGACAAAGAGCTATAGTGTGTCATATAATACAAAGGACTACAGTGAAAATAAATGATATGGAAAGTAATTCTAACACAAACCTGACTGTTTAGAAATTAGGTAGGTGAACAAATAACTGTCCCTCAAAACTTGATTTTGATTCAGGATTCTTTCATAACTGATAGAAACCCAAATAAATAGCACTATGATTATCAAGATTTTTACCTAATATTTCTTTGAGACACACCTTGCTTTAATTCCACCAGGTTTGATAAAACATGTAACAGTAAAATCTGGCTGAGAAACTAATACATTATTCCTGAGAGAAAAAAATCTGCATACTGTTTGTTTTCAGAACCCAAATATTAACAGGGATTATAGAAATATAAACCCATGAAAATTGTTCAACATTGCCACTGCATGCCAACAGTTTATACTGAATCCAGTTAGGTTTCCCTTAATACTATGGTCAACATTAGATACAAGAAAGCAACATCCAACAACTGCATTACCGAATATACACAGCACAGTCCATTATATAGTATCTCAAGAGCTATTGCTTATTATTTGATAGCTAACTCCACACCGTAAGAGTGTCAGAGCAGATAAAGGCTAAAAGAACATCAACGAGTGTTAGATAGTGCAAATGGACAATTTGGTAATTCAGGTATATTAATTAGTTAAAAACAGCTTTCAACTTAACTTATATGTAATGAAGTAGAGAATACTCTGGAAGAGTTTAACACATTCCTGGAGCTGACATTTATAAACTCCAGTGGGATATGCATGTAAGTGCGCACATGCACACACACTCATCAAGGGAAAAAGAAAAAGACAAGTTTGTCTTCATCTCTCTCTATATAAACGGCAGTTTGTCTGTGCGTGTTTCTGTGTGTCTGTTTGCTTGTACCCTCACCCTGACCACGGCTTTCAACCGATTCTGATGAAACTTGACACACACATAGCCCAATGTCATAATTCAAAACTAACGCAGCGAAAATTTTGAAAAGTTCCCCCAGTTCTGAAAAAAATCGATAAATTCGACATGGGGTCGAGAATCAGAAACACGAACCACGAACTGTGTAGGGGACGCAACTCCACCTTTTTTAACTATCAAAAAAAAATTTACCATCATTTTTTTGCTGTTTTTTGGCTATAACTCTCTAAAAATGCTTTATAGTTATTTCCCTTACAAACCAGAGCAACGCCGGGCGATACTGCTAGTTGTTAGAAATTTGATAAGGATATAGCTGATTGACTTAAATACAATAAACTACATCAACACTTATTGATTGAAACAACAAGCATCCATTTCTGCTTGACCAGGTTCAAAATAACTTTACTGTTACATCATTATTTCACTGACTAAAAGTGAAGTTGTTGAATTACTGTGTCTTGCTTAACTTTAAACAACGTAATATCCCATACAGGCAGATGGTGGAGCTCAAAAGATATTTTTACTTTTAGCTCAACAAAAGAGTTGTACAAATGCTTCATTTAATTATCACACAGAAGAGACAAGAAAAAAAAAAAAACATAAAATGTATTTAATATTTTTATGGAAAGCCTAGCAGGTCAGATATTCATGTTCAACCCCCACCCCAAACAATAATGGTTAAAATCCCCTCCTCAATTAGGTCTTTAAAATATTGAATGAAACCTCAACAATGAGATCAAGGAAGAGAACTGGTTAGGCATATTTTGCAAATTATTTTTTCTAGTTCATTGATATATATATATAAACACACACACAGAGAAAAAAATTTAGAAAAACACAAAAATGAAAACAGTAAAACAGTTACTGTTGAATCATCAAATTAATTGTAAGACTATTGCTGTTTGGTTCGTGTTCTAGAACAATAAACATCTAAGTCTAATATCTTCTTAATCATTGTACCTGACAGAGAGAGAGAGAGATAGATGAGGTTAGACAAGAACTATAAACACACTGGGCTACCAATTACATAAGCCAAACATTAACCATTACATAATACCGCTGGATAAAGGACATAATTCTCCTTGGTTTCAGTCTGTTGAGTTGACAAAAGGTTCTAAACAACTTTGTGCAGTAGACTTCCCTAGCTTCAACAACATGTAAGTGTTCTAATGAAGAAAACTATTAGCATCGAAAAATTAGATTATAATACTGCGCATATGCTAACCAATCATCAAAAGCCTAATTAAAATTTCAAATGCAAACCAATATTAAGATAGTTTAAGTCAAGACCAGTAGTTGAAAATGATATTGTATAGTTGATTAAATCTGTTAATGATACTATTTACTGACTTTAATGGGATGAAAGATGGTGGCTTCTATTATAATTCCATTCACATTTAATATGCGTTTAGTAATCAACCTCGGTGCTTGACTGGTACTTTATTTCATTCATCCCAGACAAGACTGATAAAGCAAAACTGACCTTGGCAGGATCAGAACTTAGAGCATATAGAAGCTGTAATCAAATGGTAAAAGGATTTTCTCCAAAAATAATAATTCTAATTCACCATCTTGACTTTGGTCAGACTAGAGAAAGTACTTTATTGCTTGGCATTATTAACTAACAAGATGGTAAGCTGGCAGAATCAGTGTGTAATTTAAAATGCTTAATAAGCAATTTTTCTAGCTCTTTAATGTGCTGAGCTCAAATTCCACCTAGGTCAATTTGACTTTTCATCCTTTGACGGTCAATAATATAGAACACCTCCAGCCCAATTACTAGCCTTGTGCCAATATTTGAGACAAT